>NC_036241.1:8020442-8023348 GCF_002742605.1 Olea europaea var. sylvestris | reverse complement strand
AATTTTGTGAGAGTAAATTTTTTTTGTTTCTTTTAGAAACTTCTAAACTTATCGAAGTTTTCCATGACATTCACCTATCAACTAATCAATCAATCCCTCCATAATTGATTGTGGCGTTTCCATTATACCAAGATTCTTGCTTCAATAACCCTTGTTTGAATCTCATTCCATTTTTCTCTCGTATTTCCAACCAAACAACCTTTTTTAAATTAATATATTACACGTAAACCGAAAATTTTTCCTTCTTTTTCAACCACTCATTTTTCAAAAAAAAATAAAAAAATGTTCCACATAATTTCATTTCCCAAAAATGGGGGCCAAATAGGGGCTAAGCTATAGGTGTCATCTAAGCCCCTATTTGGCCCCCATTTTCTGAAAATGAAAATGAAGGGAATAGTATTTTTTTGAAAAAATGAGTGGTTGAAAAGGGAGATTTTTTCGATTTACGTGTAATATTATTTTATGGAAGATTGTGTGATTGAAAATAGGAGAGAGAAAAATGAAATGTAATGTAATTGAATTTAATGGGGGCCAAACGGGGGCTAAATTTGCTCCTAGACGATCTTGGAGTCTTTCTAGATCCACCTTTCTTTCTCAATTTCTTGGCTAGGGTCATACCAGAATGGGGATAAGAGAAGGTATACCTTGCTGAAAATTTATAAGAACACTTTGAATATTTCTTTATGCCAGGTTGATTCTCGAGTAAGTTGAAGTGAAAATGAGAAAAATAGCATAAACAGATTTCTCTCTTCAAATTAAGGGCTTTATTTGGTAGAAGGTAATTGTTGGAGAAGTAGAGATATATAACTTAGCCCTTGTTTGGCCCCCATTTTTTGGAAATGAAAATGGGGAAAATAGTGTTTTTTGAAAAACGAGTGGTTGAAAAAAAAGAAAAAAATTCGATTTACGTATAATATTATTTTATTGAAGATTGTGTGGTTAAAAATAGTAGATAGAAAAATGAAATGTAATAAAATTTAATGTAATGTGATTCAAACGAGAGCTTAAATGAAATGACACAAAACAACTTACCTTTCTTAATTTATCACTTTGAAATTGAATATTAAATTTTTGGGAATATTTTTGTAGGAGATATGAGTGATCTTAAGTGAAATTGTTTATCACTTATACTATATAGAAGGTGACTAAAATAATGACACACTAGTGTATACATTTGTGCTCACGGTTTTTGTGAAGGTAGGGTTACAAAAATTTTGACTTCAACTAGTATATAATTGATACGATCCAAGGGAGACAACAATCATATAAAATTTAGGTCCATTGAAAGCTAGTCTAGTAACTATGCTATCGCATAGTATAAAAGGGGATGCTGCAGCATATACTATTCCAGAAATAAAGAAGTGTAATGATGGTTGTTCTATGCCATCATGGGAGTTTTAACTACGCAGTCGCATAGTTCATTTTTTTGGAAACATTTTTATTTTTATTTTTCCTACAAGTCTATTTTGATAGAACTCTTGTTAGGTATCTTTTTGATATCTTTATTTTGATGGAACTCTTGTTATGTATCTTTTTGATATCTTTTTTTATATATTTCCATTTTAATTGGGTTTTTATGGGTTCAGGACTCATTTTTTTTCATTATAACGAGAACACATTATTGATAGAATTAATAAAGCGAGATTTGCTTTTTTCTTGTTCTTCATTGTACTTTCAAACTTATCAAAGATCTCATCTTCATGGCATTCAACAAATTTATAGCAATGTTCATAGTTTTGTAATTAAGGGATCAAGTTCTTCCATAATTTTTGTTCCTTGATTCAATAATTATTGGTTCAAGTTTTAAACCTAGATTTTAGCTTTCTTGAGTTATGATTCAATCTTTTTGTGGGTTTCCTAGCTACTATTGCTATATGAGAATTAGTTAGTATCAAAACTTTGGCTCTAAAATCAAGGTTATATGTTTATTTTTCCACATAATTTTCATCTTCTTGAGTTGTTTTCTTGACTCTTCATCATCTTCTTGAGTCCTTTACATCACCACAAATACCAAGAATGTTCAAGAATTGTTTTATGTATTAAATTTACCAAAACAATTTTGTTTTGATCTTTCTTGCCCAAGCTTCGGCCATATTTAGCATTAAAAAAACGAAAATTCGAAAAAAAAAAGCAAGAAATACTTTCTTGAAAATTTTAGAAGTTCAATTTCTTCCAAGAAGTCAATTAAATACCAAAATCATCCATTTGTATCAATTTTGTTTTGGAAAAGGTATAAATCGACTTCAAGAAACACTTTCTTGAAATTCTTGGTTGTGCTTTCATTCAATTCTTCCATTCTTTCCTTTCTTGACTCCTTTTCTCCAGTTAATATCCTTCTTAAATTCCTTGCACTTCGGGTTTGAACCTCACAAGGGTGGAAATGTTTGACTGAGATAATTAGATCCTCGAAGAACTTGAAAACAAGGCATTGAGAGAAAAAAGGCAAGAGTCATGAGATTATTAGAGGGAAAAAGCCAATTTTTTGAGTGAAACACAATTTTGAACACTTGAGGCAAATGAAATTCTAGATGTTGATATGTCTGATAAAGAAGAATCAATATCAAGAGAGGGAGAAAATAAAGCCTTCTTGATGAGGGCGGTGCAACAACAATTCTAGCAGATGAATTAGTATTTGTAGAAATTAGAGACATAGTGCATCGATAGGATACAGTGCTGCTAACTTACAAAGGAAGCAACCTGGAGGAACCCCTAATGTTAAGAGACAAGATTGGTGTGATCCTAGGATTGAATATGATGATGGGAAAGAATTGGACAGCGCTAATAAGGGTGATCAAAAATTAGAGGCCAAAATGGGTAGGATGGGGAATAGAGGAGATTGGCGTGCAAGAGGGCCTAGAAGAGATCCTAGAAACTTTGGTGGTGATAGGGTTGATCGAAATTTGGGT
>NC_036241.1:8004234-8014528 GCF_002742605.1 Olea europaea var. sylvestris | reverse complement strand
AAAAAAATTGAAATCAAGAGGAGCAGATGTACTCTTTTTTCTTCGAACAAGTTTTGTCCTATTGAGTTTTCATGACTTAGGTTTTAATAAGACAGATATTTTTTAATGTGTTATTCAAGAAGGAGTGTTGTAAAAAGTATGATTATTAGTTATTGACAATTACCTATACCCCTAGTTTTCATTACTGTTGTATCCCTAATTCTTCCCTATAAACTATGACTTTGATTCTCAATAAAATACACATAAGTTTATTGACTTCGATTCTTTCTTCTCTTTTCTCTCTTATAACAATAATTTAATTTTTAAGTTATTGGAGAATAAATTACAGTACTAGTATTGTTTGTCCCTAGATATCACATATTATTGACTATTTTGGATTCTTTAATTGAATATGCAGAATTTGATATTGTATTTCTATCGCTTTTATTCTAAACAGATCTAAAATTCCAAATAATTTTCTATCAATGCACCAAAAATGGACAACTAGCTATTTAATGACATCCGTGTATTATTTTAATAATACAAATATTTGTACAATGCTAACTGAGGAACAAAGACATGTGAATTATGAAATAGAATATGTCTATGAACTTTTCGTATAAAAATAATGACATGAATAACATGTATAATTTAATCATCAAGATTTGCCAGATATAGTCCAAACTTGTCGTTGAAATCATGCATAAAACTATGTACAACTAACGATTTAATTTAGAAATATGCATACTTAGTTGAAAACATTAAATCTCACATTCAGTTGTTGAAAGCATTTAATTTAGATACAAGCATACTTAATTTCTAAAGTTTCTTTTAGTTTTTACTACCTAGGCCAAGAATACATAACAAAAATATCAACCTCAAATAACAGGCATCATTGTTGGGATTTTAAAAGTGGAAATTACATGAACTAATACATTTAGAGATCATGTTTCATAAATCATGTTTAGGTTTACTATTTCAAAACTTAGATGAATTTTTAATCAATTAATATATTTTAAATATTAATAGTTATATTAGAAAATTAGATTTACATATTCATTCCAACGAAGATGATCTTTTAAGTACCCATGCTTAGCTTATGTTAAGTACTAATGACACAACAAACTATTTAATTTGTGAATTATTAAATTCATGAGACCTACCATTAATTTATTCACCAATTAAATGATGTTCCATGTCACGGGTGTTTAACATAAGCTAAGCACCAGCACTTAGGAGATCATTTCTGTTCATCCCAAACCAAAAAATTTAATTACCACTGCCCTCTCCCTCTTTCTCTCTTCTTACCCTCTCTACCTTCCCCACTGTCACTATTCCGGTGTCCCTACCCATCCCTTACCCAGCTCTGAAACACAGCTTATTTGATGGCGACAGGCTACAGCATACAGTGAAGCGAATTGCACCACTACCCAGTGAGGTGACGAGCGTAGCCTAAAAGCGATGCCCCATTGCTGAGCATGATGCTCACAACGTCACTGAGAGCACTAAGCAGCATTTATGGCACAGTTACGACTCAATGGTGGGTGTTAGTGTAATGTTGATGGTTATGGTATTGATATTTTGTGTGGTGTCGAACGAGTATTTGTTGGTGTAGGGTTTGGCCATGCCCGATCTGAGAGGTATTTTTTAGATCATTGCGACAATCAACTACCATCGCAGAGACATGGCTACTGCAACTGGGTCAATGAGATTTGATTTTGTAACCAATGGTTATACGGTGATTTTGGATCTGGTTTTGCGATAATCGTACATTTATTTTGGATTTGATTTTGTGATGGTTGTGGAGTGATTTTGGGATGTGTTTTGTTACTAGTGGTGGTGTTGCTGTCATGAGGTAGTGGTGATGGTGGTGCTGGAGATAGTGGTGAGATAGTGTGGCAAGTGTTTGTTGTGATCACAAATTATTTAGTTGATTGTGACCATTAAATTGGTTAATCTATGACCAACAAACAATATGTGACTAATGAAAAAGATAAATTGTGACCAAAAAATAATGTGAGACCTAAAAATTGATAATTTGTAATCGATAATTTAATAATTTGTGACTGTATAATAAGCCCCCGTTTGGCCCCCATTAAATTCAATTACATTACATTTCATTTCTCTCTCCCCTATTTTTAACCACACAATTTTTTATAAAATAATATTAGATGTAAATTGAAAATTTTTCTTTCTTTACTCATTTTTTTAAAAAAAAATATTATTCCACCAATTTTCATTTTCTAAAAATGGGCGCCAAACAGGGGCTAAGTTGTGATTGATAGTATATGTGATTAATAAATAATTTATGATTTTAAAATTTTTAATTTGTGCCAGATGAATAAATTGTTGAAAGCATAAGAACAGCTAACCAAGAGGGGGTGAATTGGTTTTCAAGACTTTTTCGAAAATTAATTCTAGATTTAAACCAATGTGATAGCAAATGAAACAATTAGACATTTATACACAAATACACACAAACACAAAGTTAGATAAGAACAAGTAATGAGCATAATAATATAAAAGCAGTAAATAAAAGAGAGAGGGGATGCAAACGATAAATTGTGGAGGTTCAATTCAAGGCAAATGATCTACGTCCTTCGTTATCAAGCTCTCCGGCACACGCAAGGACTTTTTACCATGTTGATTGATTTATAGTGTAATCCAACCCTTTAAAATGCTTTTGGTGACTTACAAACAAGGAGCATTGATCCTTGTACAATATTAAACTTTTAAGGGACCTCAATACGACACACACTATTGAGCATCATAGGACCTCAATATGTCCCACCTATTGAGCTTTATGGGAAATTAATGTGACCCACACTTTGTCAAAGTGATTTTACAATAAAATCCTTTCTTGATAAACAATACAAAACAAGTTAAGTACTAAGAGAGGCTAACATTTCAATGAACAGTAATAAATGATAGCTCGAGTGTTAGATAAAAAAAACTTTGATGAATATGATAATTAAAAGTTAGATTCAATCAATCAAAGTGTTTAATATGAAAAAATAGAAATGATTATGCAATATAAGTGTAATGACCTTCTTCAAAAATATATTTCTTTTTTAAGATTGATATAAATAAGTTAAGAACAAAGAGAGCTAAAAAACTTTGATTCAAGAAATTGATTGATGAAAATTGATTCAACAATCAAAGTTTTTGCTATGAAGAAATAAATGAAATCAAAATAGAAATATCAGTTCGAAGAAGATTTTTCACTAATATGTTTCACAAGGAAGCTCTTTTCATGATGGTTATGATGAATGAAAGTTAAGTGGTATTTATAGCAATCAAAATGAAAAAGTTCTGCCCAATTGGACGACCCAACTGGACGTCCGCTTGTCAAACGGACAATCAAACTAACCATTGTGCAACGGTTAAAAAATTTGACCATTAATGAACCGAATGTCTGCCTGGTCAACTAGATGTTCGATTGACTGTTGACTTGATAGTTGACCCCTTTTTTTTTTTTTTCCTAAGAATTGTGACCAAGTTCAAGATGACTTTGAAAAATCAATCTTACTTTTGATTAAAACATTTTAAGTTGTGCTATGGGTATGGGGGCGCCATGTGTGCATTATGGACACCATACCAAGAATTATTCAAACATTTTATGCAAGTGATGATGAAAATAACTTTTCGTGCATAAAATGATTTTTGAGCTGTTGTCATTTATTACTAAAGATCAAAGTGTTATATATTTACATGAGACCTATAAAGCCTAGTCTTTGATCTTGCTTCGAAATTTCTTTCATGTTTGGCTCTTGAATTTCACGTCTTGATCTTTTTTTGATGTCGTCTCTCATGCTCTTGATCTATTTTGGTATCTTGATCTTTCTTGGTTTACCTTTTAAGTTCTCGTCTCGAATGATTTGACTTGAATGCTTCACTTTCACTTTGATTTTCATTTCAAGTTCGATATATAATGCTTGATTGATTTTAACATTGAACTATCATCACTCAAAATAAATTGTTAGAAATAATATTAATCTTGTTGTTATGATCAAAACATTGGAGATGAAGTCAACCATAGGTCAACAATTTTTTCCTTTTTTATTATGATAAAAAAGATGATTTGCAAGATAATATTGAACAATTTATATCAGATTCAAAAATGAATATACGTTTTAAATTTATCATGTAAATATTCCCCCATCTTTTACAAATCAATACCCATATATTCAAAGCATATTGTATTTTCAATTCAAAGCATGCATAATCATCTCACTTCAGTTTTCCCTTTTGGCATAAGTAAAAAGATATAACATTTAAAATCAAAACACAACCATAGGAGACAATAAAAGATTTCCCAATTTCAATGCTTTTCAAATCTATCACTCAATTTTCCCTTTTAGTGTAAACAAAAAGTTAGCATATATGAGAGGAAAAGTATGTCATATAAGACCAACACTTTAAATTGACCATAGAAAATAGTAATATATTCCCCCTCAATCAAGCACAAGATGCAATTTTAAATAAGAGGATAATCATCACTTAATAGTAATGTTAATCAAATCATGAGTGATGAGATGATGAAAGTATAATCATTTAGGTAAGATTTATATACATTCCAACCAGTTATGAATTTAGTTTAACCACACACTTCAAATTTATTGATAATTCCCAAAATTTCTTTAATGTTTAAAATAAAGCATTTGCAACCAACAAATTTTTAAGTAAACTATTTTCATTTAGGATAGTCCTAGTCATTTCTTGTGATGTACGATTCTTTCCTATAACACCATTTTGTCGTGGAGTTCTAGGAGCCAAGAAATAGCCATCAATTTGCAAAAATCACCAAATTCAATAAGAAAAATTGCAGTACCGATCCCTAACCTTTTTATTTTTTGCAGACTTTACCCTAACCTTCATTTTGCGCCAACAAAGGTAGAACCTTTCATAAATATGCACTTAAGATCCATCTTGACGGAAACAGTTCAAAATACCATCAACTGATTGGGAAAATTCCTTGATCTATCTGCTACCGCAACGATTTTATTGGATGTTGATACATTTTTGTTATTTTTAATATTTTAATAAGGCATAATAGCACAAAACGTCCCTATGTTTGACACTTCTTATGGAAAAAGTCCATACGTTTTTTTTTTTGCATTTTCATCCCTATTTTCACTTTTCATTGCAAAAAATATTATTTTCACCCATTTGAAACGTAGAGACTTCTTGCACACAGTAGGCCAAACGTAGGGATATTTTGTGCTATTAGGCATTTTAATAATTATTTGGACTCACTTGAAATTTTTAAAACATTTAGAAGTAATATTGCAATCTATTCTTTATTTTTCTTTTCATTTTTTTTGTTTTATTTAAATGGGAGGGTATTTTGGTCATTTTACATTAAAAATGGTGAAAATGACATTTTCTGCAATGAAATATTGAAATAAGTGCGAAAATGCAAAAAATGAAACGTAGGAATGTTTTTCGCAATAAGTGTCAAACGTAAGGAGACTTTGTGCCAATTAAGAAAACACTTTTCAACAAAGGGAGATGGGTGAATACTAATATTTTCAATGATTTTTCTTTTGACACTTTTTTTTTCCCAAAAATATCATGAACACTAACTATCCTTCTTTTTGAAGCTTGTCAATAACATTTGAACAATTAATATCAAAATATAATAGACCACATTATATATCATAGCATATTTCAAGTACGTGAAGCTAATTTATGCTCAATCGGACATCCTCTTGAAAGATCCGGATGTCCGCATACGAAAGTTCCAATTTACTATCGATTTAGGCAATGGAATACGAACATCTGTTTCTCCATTTGTAAAGAAAATTTGAATTTTATTATCATCAATGGATAAAGCAATAGTTTATCAACAAATTAACATATGAACATTTTAGTCACATATTTCAAATTCATCTAGAATTTCCAAACCTCTTCAAATATGTGAAAGTCTATCAAGAGCTAGAGGCTTAGTAAAAATATTGGCCAATTGATTTTTCATATAGCTAGCAAATCAAAGTTGGTGGCTTTGGATGCCAAAGACCTAATGTCTTAGTGCCACTAAGATATCTAAAATTCGTTTTTCAAAAAATAAAAATAAAAAATGGTGTTATTCTTTACGATTAAATTAAAATATAGCACATATCAGGTCAACTTGAGATTAAGAAGAAATGATTTGATTATACCTCGATATTTTGTTATGTTTACGAATATACCTTGATTATCCAATTTGATTGATGAACTCTTTGGAGTGTTTGTTAGCTTCAATTCTTTCATTTTGAACTCCGTTCTTTCTTTTTAAGAATAGAGCTTGTTTCCGGATTATGTGCTCAAAACATCAACTGTCCAAGAATTGTTTGGTCTTATCTTCGCTAGTTTCTACAGAAATAATTCAATTTTTATTCTTTGGTACCATACAACTTTGGGTACTTTCAAACTGCAACCTCTTTTTAATTGAATAATTAAAAGATACATGTCCATTTTTATTGCAGAAGCCACATGTAACATTTGGAATGGGAGAAGTAGAGGCTAAAACAAAGAAATTTTCAAGAGACTTTTGTTTTAAAAATGGTCCGTATCCAATTCCTCCTTTATCAAAAAACATATTTTTGTTCACTAAGCACTAAATCAAATTTTTTCTTGCGTTGAGTAATTTGTATTTGAGTGAAATCTAAAATATTTTCTTGTAAAGAGGAATTCTCCTTAATTAAAGAATCATAGTTGACTTTTTCTTTTTCAAAATCATTTTGAGCTTCCAAAAGTTTCTTTAACACTTTTTCTAATAAAGAATTTTTCTTTTTGAGAGTAAAGTGTTTGAAAGCAAGTTTTTAAAATTTTTCAAGAAATTCATCATATGAGATAGATAATTCATCATATATAGAATTGTCATTTGTATTTACCTCATTTTCAATGGCCATAAAGCACATTTTGGCAACTTCTCTTGATCATCATTATCATTTTCATCCCATGTTGATTGAAGTGTTTTTTTTTTTATAAATTTATTTTTTTGTTTGCCCTTTTCTTTTTCCTTTTGGATTCAAATGGATGATTGTTGCGAAATTTTTTCCATTACTTAACAAGAACTAGATCATCAAGTTCTTCATCATTCACATTTTCGCTTAAAGTGCCTCTCATCAACTATTAATTTTAAAGCAAATTGGCGCCTTTCTTTTTCTTTACTTTTTAATGTTTTCTCATTTGTCTTGGTGCAATTTAGTTTATATGTCATCAATGTTCCATAGAGCTCATCCAATGGATATGTATTGATATCGTTGGTGATCATTTTACTCACAAGTTCATCATTAGTGAATTTTCGATCAAAGTCGTTGAGGCCATTAACAATATCGGTAAAACGAGTGATCATGTCAACTATAGGTTCATTCTCTTTCATAAAGAAATTTTTAAAAGTTTTAACTAAGAGATTTATCTTAGCTTCAAAACTTTGCTAGTTTCAACATGAGTAATTTCTAAAGAATGCCAAATTTCACAAGTAGAAATCACATGTACTAATACGACCATTGATCAAACTAACCATTGTGCAACGGTTAAAAAAATCGACCAATCGAATGTTCGCTTGATCAACCAGATATTCATTTGACCGTTGATTGTTGACTTTGACAATTGACTTTTTTTTCTTTTTCTTTTTTTTTTTCTTTTTAGAATTATGATCCAGGTTCAAGTACAACTTTAAAAAATGAATCTTAATTTTAATTAAAACATTTATACAAGTGATAAAGGAAATAACTTTTTGTGGACAAAGTGATTTTTGAGCTATTATCATTTATTACTAAAGATCAAAATGTTATACCTTTACATGTGATCTAGAAAACCTAGTTTTTTTATTTTTTTATTTTTTATCTTACCACGTTTCTTTCATGTTTGGTTCTTGAACATTTCGTCTTGATCCTTGATGTCGTCTCTCATATTCTTGATCTTTCTTGATATCTTGATCTTTTTTGACATTTATCTTTTAAGCTTTCATTTCAAATGATTTGATCTGAATGCTTAACTTTCACTTTGATCTTAATTTCAAGTTCGATATATAATGCTTGCTTTATTTTAACATTGAACTATCGTCACTCAAAATAAATTGTTAAAAACAATATTAATCTTATTTTTTATGATCAAAACATTGAGGATGAAGTTAACCATAGGTCAAAAATTGTGATCTATAAAATTTTTGAATTGTGACTGTAAAATAATTTTAAATATGTAAAATTCTGATTTATGATCGAAAAATAATATGGACCAACTAAATCGTTAATTTGTAATCAAATTGTATAGATTGTGGCCTCAATATATTGAATTAATAAAATATGTAATTAATTAATTAAATCATAAATAAATTTTAATAAATATCTTATTTTTGAAATTTGAAACATTTGTTTCTAATTTTGATTGATTGATACTTAACCTCTTAATTATGAAATTTTCCCATTTTAAAATATCACGTGGCTTCAATTATTGGACTCAATTATATATATAATACACGATATACCTGGGCCATAAGGATTATTACTTGGAGCCCATTGCGTTCAATAGGTAATTTAATATGTAGAAGTCACCTAACCTATCAACAATAGTAAAAATATTCCTTCTAAAATAAACATTTGGATGCCATTAAAATCACATTTACAATCCAATATCGACCTCAAAATTTTGCTTCTTCGAGAGCTATACAATCTTTTTTTTTTCTAGAGTATTGATATACTTCTTCAATAGTAATTATACAATCTTAAAAAAATCATGTACAATTTTTTGCTTCTTCAAGATAAACAAATTCTTTAGAAGTAACAATGAGACTCGATTAGAAAATTGATATAAATTAAAGTTATGCTTCTTCACAAACTTGAATACAATTTTATTTTTTAAATATTGATATATATGTAAAATTTATCCTTCGAGAACAGCATGAAGCTCCCATTTGGCCCCCATTTTTTAGAAATAAAAATAGGTGGAATAGTGTTTTTTTATTTATTTAAATGAGTGGAAAAAGAAAGAAATTTTTTTTATTAGGAGAAAGAAAAATGAAATGTAATGTAATAAAATTTAATGAGGGCCAAACGGGGGTGTAATTATTTTTTCTAGAATATTAATTTATATAAAATTCACTTTTTTTTTGAAATAATTATACAATATTCTTTTTAAATATTGATCTGTAAGAATAATTTGCTTCTTCAGGGGCAATAATATAATATTTCTATATAAGTATTGTCAAAATATAAAGTTATTTTTATTCAGAAATATAACTTAATATTTAGTCATTTAATTTGTAACTCGTTAAGAAGTCAAGTGATAAGTTTTTATACAATAATATTATCTAAAAACAATTTTGCGTTGTTTTAAATTCGTAGGGTTACGCTTCTTCAAGACCATTCACAAATATCCTTCAAAAATATGAGCTTATATAAAGTCATTTTTCTAGATGGACAAAAATTATTCATCTATAATTGAATAGTCTTCTTCAAAAGCAATAATATAATGTTCTCAAACTTGAAGTGTTTGAACTGATACTTTTTTAAGAGCAAACAAAATTCTTTTGAAATAATAGTAATTAAAAAACACAATATTCTTCATTGATTTTAAAATTATATCTTTCAAGAGTAATAATACAATATTTTTCTAGACTATCGGTATTAAAAACTATGCTTTTTTAGGAGCAATATAAATATTGTCATAAATATTAATAAATAAAATTGTGCTCTTCAGAAGTAATTATGTAATATTCTTCTAGAATATAAATTTGTATTAAATTGTGATTCCTCAAAAATAAAACATATATTTGTTTTTTGAATAATTGTATTGATCACGTGTTCTAATAAAAAAAATATGACATTAGAAAAGGAGAAAAATAGAAAGAGTCAAGTCTCTTATATATTTTATTAGCAATAAAACGTCAAATTTATGTGTGATAATTAAGACTGGGTCGTACACTATGATCATTCATAATAATAGTTAATACAACTTAGACACTTTAAATCTATAAAAATCTTTTTATTATAATAGACCCTCTAAAACATTCTCAATTTCCTTTGGAGTAAATTTAATCAACACTCATTAAACTTAACTTTGTTATTACTCACTCGCTCATCTTTACTCACTCGTCTTTAATGAGTTATCCACTGCTCACTCATCTTTTCATATAATTACCTATCCACGAACTCGTTAAGACAATTCTAAATTGTTGATGAAAAATCATACATGGCAAACGACAATTCCACGTGGTGTGTTGATAACGTTAACCATGTCCATATCACAAAAAAAATACACCAATCAAACAAACTTTTCCTTTCCTCAAATGCAAAACCCCTTTGAATTAACCCCAAATCTATGTTCCTTT
>NC_036241.1:7997501-7999274 GCF_002742605.1 Olea europaea var. sylvestris | reverse complement strand
TTTGAAAATAAAATTTTAAAAATGAAAAGGTCTACAAAAAAATTATAGAAAGATTATAAAAAATTCTAGAAAAATTAAAAAAAATTTGGAAAATAAAAAATGAAAAAAATTCAAGCTCTTAATGATTATTTGTATAAGAATTTAAAAAAATTGTTCAAATGAACATAGAAAAAAATTCTCCGTCAATGTCAGTAATATTTATTTTTATTTCCCATATTTTCAGTTCTATTTATTATTCATTTTTATTTGACTTTTGAAGCAAGAAAAAAATTGTAGGGTTCACGAACATTAAATGTATATTACTTGATAATTTGTTAACATATTATTGGATAATCAAATTTCATGGAACAAACATCATCATAAAACAATTTTTCAAAAATTTAAATCAAACCTATTATCTAGTTTTCTATTTGAGAAATAATTTTTCAAGATGACAAACCGAATGTATTTTTAGCAATATTAAAACAATCTCCCAAAATAGGAAATTGAAATGAACTCAAAACTGAAACAAATTAAACGAGCCCTAAATCTTTGAAAATCGAGGTGGCTATAGTTGATGAAATGGTAGTCAAGAACTATATTGATATTTTCAATAAAACTAAAGATTATGATGACTTTGCCAACTATCAGGCTTCTTGAAGTGCTCGAGAGATGATGGCTCGAGTAAGGAAGGTTCATCTAGAAAGGGACATCAACTTTTTGGAGAAAAAATGTAGAGGTCTAATATGAGGTCGCCCAAACATTGAGGCTATTATCAATGAGGCTCATGATGAAAAGGAGGCTCAAGTTCATGGGGGCAGGCCAAGCTGATGTGGTGGTGATAGCAGATGAAGATGTAGTTGTGGAACCCTAGGCTAATCTTTTATTTTTTTATTTATATTTTTTACTTTACTAAATTATATGATGGCTTTAGCCTCTTCTTTTTGTAATCCATTTTGATTAATGCTTTGTTTTTTCAAGTATTATCGCATTATATGTTAACACCTCCTCTTCAATAGTTCGATATTGCCTGTTAAGTAAATATGATGACTTCGAATAGGTTAGGTAGTCTAAGTAGTAACATAGCCTCAGATATTTGTAATAAAATTTGTAAATCGTACAATTCTTGATGCATTGCTGAATTGGGTGAATAATTCTCAGATATTCGGATTTAATAACATTTTTTAAATTCAAATTTGACCAAAGCATATTCTGATTGGGATGACCATGTTTGGTTGCTAGGCATCATCATCGTATGAATCGATGGGATTCCTCTTAGGAAACATTGATTTTCTCCTGTCCAAGTGATGGAGATGAGTCTCCTTGCATGGGAAATGGTTTGCCCATGGCAAGGAAAGATTTCAAAGGCGAAGTTCAAGAATTCGAATTGGAGATTAAATTTGGAATTTATGGGCAAAGAAAAGAGGAGTTATTAAAGATTTATCAAGATTACATTGAAGAAATTCAAGAACATCAATATTCATCTTTTCTCATTCATTAATTTACAATTTTCGAGTAATGTTCTATACATTTAACAAGATTTATTGTAATTCCTATAAGCTGGGCTAGTTTTATACATTACTAGGATGAGATGAACTCTTGTTATGATATTTTTAATTAATTATTATCTATAGTTGTTTATTATTGTTTTTATAGATTTATTTAATTGGTTGATCAACAATTGAATTTTTAGTGCATTTTTATTGTTATCGAGAGAGATAATAGGGTTTAGGTAATGTTATAGAGTTCGATATAGGATAAAGATATACCTCTATACTTTAATGCATTTATCAT
>NC_036241.1:7888128-7997401 GCF_002742605.1 Olea europaea var. sylvestris | reverse complement strand
AAAAGAAAGGAGAAAAAATTTGATGGAAGAAAATGTACGCACACTTTTTTCTCCCTTTTTCTAAAGTGAGGGATTGGAATCTGATCGTAACGTCCGCATTACTTTAGTCTATGGTTTCATTTATGGAAAGGAGTCTCACAGGACTTCTGTGGAATGAGGTGGAATGAGGCAGGAACTCTCCAATTCTCTTGCGCAACTATAATTGGCTGTTGGTGTCATAGGCTGAAATTTCTTTGTAGAACAGTTTCACCATCGGCCATTGTGCTAGATATAACTCCATATTTTGTTTTTTTGATATTTGCTTATCTATTTGTGAAGTGGATTATGAACTGATAAGTTCATCACGGTGTCAAATTCTTCTGATTATCTTCCATGTGAAATTTGAAAATTAGAAAACTTACTTGCA
This sequence comes from Olea europaea var. sylvestris, assembly GCF_002742605.1. Lineage (NCBI taxonomy): Eukaryota > Viridiplantae > Streptophyta > Magnoliopsida > Lamiales > Oleaceae > Olea > Olea europaea. The sequence goes on along the minus strand of NC_036241.1, from coordinate 7,996,995 downwards.
TTGCGTAATGAATAAGAGATAATCTAGACTTATATTGTGCAAGTAGTATTGTTTTCATTCATACATTCAAGTTTTTAATCTAGCTCCTGAATGCCTACAGGAAGAATCACAATTGGTTTATATGGTCAAGTTGTACCAAAGACTGTGGGTATGTCTTCGGCCTTCTGCTAAAATCCTTGTGTGCTCAGCCGGAATATTTAGCTAATCTAATATCCCACATATCATATTATATGGTTCCTTGCATGTTTTTCCTGATTATGTTATCTGTGTTATTTGCAGAGAACTTCAGGGCTTTGTGCACAGGTATTTTCGGTTTTGTATATTAGTAATAAACACTTCAGATGTACAGGCTGCTCTTTTACCTTTCATCTCCTTCACGTAATTTGCTTTTTGTGGTGTCAGGGGAGATGGGAAAGGATGCTAATGGAGTCGTTCTCCACTACAAGGGAACACCATTTCATCGTATTATCCCTGGATTCATGATACAAGGTGGAGATATCGTCTATAGAAACGGGAGAGGAAATCATTCTATGTACGGAGGCACCTTTCGTGATGAGAATTTCAAGCTGAAGCATTCTCATCCGGGTCTGCATGATCTTCTGTAACTGATTTCTTTTGTCTTGTTTCATGCAATGGACTATAAAACTGAAGCTGTATAAGAAACTTATGATCTATCTGCATGACTACAACTCCTTTTCTCTCTCATATTTTGCCACGCGTAATTGTTTCAGGTGTTGTTTCCATGGTGAATTCGGGACCTGATTCCAACGGTTCACAGTTTTTTATTACCACAGTAAAGACCAGCTGGTAAGTTTTGATATTGCAGTAAATCGTACTATTGACAAAGTGACTTTTAAGCTTAGCCCAACACATCATCTGAACTTCTTCTCACCACTAAGATAATTGCACAGGTTGGACGGTGAGCACGTCGTTTTTGGCAGTGTCATTGAAGGCATGGATACTGTGTACGCCATCGAGGGTGGAGCAGGAACTTACAGTGGGAAGCCTAGAAAAAAGGTAATCATTGCTGATTCTGGGGAGATACCAAAGAGCAAGTGGGATGAGGACAGTCGAGCTTCATGAAAACAGAACAAAGGCCGCAAATTTTGGACTTTTTAACTTATTAATGTGGCTTAGAATTATAAATCTTTTGTATTTTGTTCATTAAATTATTTATAGTATCTAACATTTAGCTATTTGGCTTTTTGTTTGGGAAACTGTAAATTGTTCATTTTGTTAATTTGCAGATATTATGGTTGGCTGTTGTAGAGAGAAATTCAAGGAAATGGTATAATATTGGAATTTTGCTCATCTTTTGGCACTATATTATAGGAGCTTTTGTGGTGCTTTGAATTTTTTTGATAATTTAAGCTCAAAATATAGGGGCCTTTTGAAATATTTATGCTTCTTTGGGCAGCTCTGTTGGGAATGGTATGAGCTGTGAAATGTGAGGTGTTACCGTACAGATTAGGTCTTTGTTGAATTGGACAACATTAAAAACAGCTAATTAGTTGTTTCAATATACATTTTTTCTTTCTCATGATTAAATAAGTCTTTGTATTGTTCTAGAAAATAAATGCTTGTAAGTGAAAGAAATGAATAAATACTTATAATTTGATCACGTTTGTCTTCATTTCAGTTCTCTAAAAAGCACGCCTGGATGGCACATAGGGATGAGATGCGTGCGAAATGCCAGGGCGCTATACTGAGCACGAATTAAGGGATCAATTGATAGATGATCATTTAGCCCCTGTTTGAGTCTCATTACATTAAATTCTATTACATTTTATTTTTCTCTTTCCTATTTTCAACCACACAATCTTCCATAAAATAATATTACACGTAAATCGAAAATTTTTCATTCTTTTTCAACCACTTATTTTTCAAAAAAATATTATTCCTCACATTAATTTTTCCACATAATGAGGATCAAACAGGGGCTTAATGCGTAACTTAGTGGACTTTATAATTTTTTTTAAGCCATTTTTTTTTACTTTAATTTTAACTTTTCTTTAAAAATTGTATAATTAAGTTAATATAATATTTTATAATTTTTGATTTTTGGTATATATTATGTAAATTATTAAATAATTCTAGGCCTGTAGAGTCTGAAGCTTGATCTCACGCTTTACGCTTGACCACCGTTCTATTCTAGACAAATTTTGTTTTCCCTTGCTCTAATTTCGGCTGAAAAAACAAAAGATACAAACCAAAGTGAATATTAAAAATAAAATAACGCCTAACTCCATCAATAAATAAATAAAATTAACAAAAATATTATGCAACGGATAACAAAGTTTTTCTGAGTGACAGTAAATAGGATTAAAAAATTAAATATTAACAATGAAATCACTGTTCCTAATTCATTAACAAAATAAAATAATGTAATCGTTAGTTATTATTATAATATGTTGTCGGTAACTTAATTTTAAAAAAAAAAAAAAGGTGTATAATTAACAATGTGAATTAAGCCTATTCATAGGACTGTACAGGGCCTTATACATGACGTGGGTCCCATGTCATTAAAAAAGGGAAAATGAGTTGGGAAGGCTACTTTCAAGTGGTTTTTTGTTTAAAAGGCCTTTGACCATAATCTTGAAAATAACATAAAATATAAATATGCAAATATTTAAAAAGATAATTATAATCTTCCATTATTTCTCCCCGAAAGAAGAAAGAACCCAATGCTTCCCAAATTAGAGGTCTAAAGAATCAAAACACTATCTTTTTCCACTTCTGAGGCTCGTCGTCGATCAATTTCTATCTCTGTTCTCGAAAATTTGAAACTCACTGGACCACCTTTAGGTAATGTGTATCGTGCAGCTGAATTTGTATTTTGTTTGTTTCTCCACCTCCGATTTTGTAGTAGAAGTTTGTTTCCCCACCCCCTTCTCAGATTTAGGAAGCCAAAACTTCTGTTTCTCAGATTTAGGAAGCCAAAACTTCTGTATTATATATGGAAGGGTCTTTACGGTACCTGTAGCCAAATCTTTTGAGCGATTAATCTACATTATGATAGTTTTATGGCACAAAATTGACAATATTCGGTGTGCTTGTAAAGGTCATGTTCTGATTTCCTCTTTTTGTAAGAGAGAAAAATCATAATGTTTTGTGAAAAGAAAAAAAATGATGGTTCTATTTTCCACTGTTTTAATGTTTCTTTTCATCTGTGTTATTATGATTCACCTAAGCACCTGGCAATAAGTACTTTGTAATTTATATGCTGATTGGATTAAAAGTCTCACATATTTGATTTCCTATTGGTAGATTTGATTCTGCATTTGTTTGCTACATACTAGTGGTGTAGTTTCTTGAAAAATTTAATGGTGGTGATAGCTACATATATGTGATTTGTAAGGTTAAAGCTAATTGTTTCTTTCTTGCAATGAAAAGTTTGAGCTTCTCAATTTCAATTTTGTCTTGATAGTTTAAAGTTTGATTTTTTTCCAGCCGTTGCTTGTAAAAGAGATCATTCTTGATTCTTTAATAGCATCGTCCATGAACTCTTTTACAAGTTTGGATTAATGGTTATTTTGTTTCCATCATTCTTTTGTTTCTTATTCTTGTTTGGGTTATTGGCTATTTCTTCGACATTTAACTCTTTTTCTTCAAGTCCAAAGCCATCTCTTTTCATTCTTCTAGGAAAGATCGAATAATTTGTAGAAAGTTTACCAAATGTTTAAAAGAAAAAATGACTTCTTTTTGTTAGGTTTAAATGATTTAGAAAATGAAAAATGCTGAATTTGTAAACAAATTACTATACTAAGGTGAGGCATTTAACTATAAAGCCACCGCATGCACAATTTATAATACATTGTACTTACAAGTTCTATAAAGCACATAAGCTAAGAACGCCTAATAAGTGAATATCAAATAAAATATACTTTGTTGTAAGCAATGATAATACCTGCTATTAAATTTCATATTCAAAAAAATTTCTACTACAAGAAGAACTAGGTTGCTTGTTTTAATATTTCTAGTTTTTATATTTGTTATTATGTGCTTTACTATCATCAGTTCTAATATTAATACATATTTTATAATTTGCAGTGCTATGGAGAAGATTCTTAAAGTAGATGTTATGATTACGACGAGATGTAGATTGCAAATAGTGCGAGATGTGTATGAGAAGCTCGATACAAATTACAAAAACAAGCTTAGTGAAAGCTGCTTTGGATCTTTCCTTAGGTTGAAGGACATAAAGTTGGCTTCACAAGTTGTACATTAGTTATTATTGCGAAAGATAAGGACCAACAAAAAAGAAGTTTGGTTTAAGACATTAGAGAAAAATACAAAATTTGGGTTGGAAGAATTTATTTTAGTTACGGGCTTAAATGCGGGTGATGATAACGACGTAGATAAGACCTTACAATGCATTTGTAAATTGCAAGAAAGAAAGAGCGATAAGTATAAGTTAGGATTGATCGTAATCTTGGCGTACGTCCTGTGGGCTACAGAGGAGAATATATACATCGATTTATGGTGGCTAGACTTGGTGAACGATCTAGATAGGTTTGAGATGTATCCATGGAGAAAGTTTTCATTTGAATACACGATCAGTATATTCAAACGTGAGATGGGAGATAAATTGAAAAGTTCGGACATCGGAGGCGAATCACGTTGTCGATATTCATTGCATGGCTTCCCCCTCGCTATAATGGTATGAACAAATAATACACTTGACTCGTATTTTTTTTATATATATAAATTTATGTTATGAGATAATAAAAATGTTTGTTTTGCAATAGATTTGGGCATTTGAAGCGATCCCAACTTTGGGAATGAAGTTTGGTATGAAATATCCAGATGTAATACCAAGAATGGTCGCTTGGGAAATGCCGAAGAGGTTAACGTCTGCTGCCATTGAGAACGTGTTGAATTCGAAGGACGTAAAATTGTCTTTATTAAGTTTAATGGGAACAAATTGTGGAATTAGCTTCATGAATGACTAATGACTTGCACCTTTTAATATTTGCAGTTGGAGGTTAATTCCACATTGATTCCCACCGAAACTGAACTCAAAGAGGCCTATTGGAAAGAGTTGAAACCAATCGTGGAAGAAGATGAGAGTGTTTCACATCATGCCGAAGGAGACGAAGCTAAGCAAGATGCCGAGCCACAGCATGCATACCACGAAGAGTCTCCTAGAGCAGCTCAACCACCCCAGCGTGGTTTTGAGATCAACATAAAGGATTTATTGAGAACGGAAATTGAAAAACTTGAGGGAAGGCTACAAGCAGTTATATCGACTCGACTTGATCGGGTGGGGAAAGAGGTTAACAGGTTAGTTGAATTGGCTGTGGCGGGTCAGTTCCATCCAGCAACTAGTGCATTTGATGGTGCCACTAGTAGCACAGCTTATGTACCAGAAAATGAACCGAAGGATGGGTTGGAAAAGGAGGTTGGGTTTGATGATATGACAGATGTGCATGCTATTGAAAGAAAGGTAGATCTACCTGAAGAGGATTCAAAGTTAGGGGAGGAGGAGGAGGTTAGAGGAAAAAATGTAGGAGGGAAGGAGTTGGAAATTGAGCCTGGATTTGATGATGTGAGAGATGATATATAAGCGCGTGAGGAGGACCCAAAGTTAGAGGAGGAGGTCAGCGGCAAAAATGTAGGAGAGAAGGACTTGGAAAAGGAAGCTGGGTCTGGGAATGATATAGGTGAGCAAGAAAATGAAAAAATGATCAAGGAGAGTGTTGGAAAAGAAATAATATTACAGGAGGAGCATTCCAACGTGGAGAAAGAGATTGTTGATTTTGTGATGCCTCAAAAGCATGATGTAGATACAAATTCATCCACGCAAGGTATAATGAATTCAAAGTTAAGTTTTACATCTTTATATCCAAATGAAACAAATTTTCCACTTCTAATTGTTGTTATTTGCAACATATAGGGGACGTTGTAGAAATCGATGAGGCGGGATCCGATCCATCGAAAGGACGAGGGTATCGTCGGAAAAGAAAAGCGGGCTTATTGTGTTCTCCGTACACTGACCTGACGAAGAGGAGAAAGTTGTCGGACATCAATGTATACAATCCTTGTCGAGAAGTAGATCCCAGCAAGGTTGAGGCTTTTTGCAAATGGATGGAAACTACACCTTCGTGGTAAATTATTACATATAGTTGTAAGTACATGTGAAAGTAATGACAGTATTACCTAAATATAACTTCGTGTTGATTTTGTTGTAAGCACAGCCAAATTATACCTTGCTCTTTTATGATGTTCAAGCAAAAAGTTTGATGGATCTTTCGAAAGAGGATGGTTGGATTAATGACAGTGTAAGTAATCCAACTTTAATGATTTTACGATAATGTCACAAAAGAATTCAGTTTGAATTTATTAGTTTATTTTTATAGATTATGAACGAGGCCCTATATCAGATACGAGAAAGGGCTTCCAGATTTCCCAATCTGTTTCGGCAAGACTGTTGCATATTGGACACTTATTTCTATCAATTTGTTGTCAATGCATATGGCCAACTACAGTTCAGTAAAGAGCTCAAATGTAGTAAGAGTCTAATGAATTATGTGAGAGGGGCTACTCCGAAGCTCGGTAAAACTTGGAGAGACTATAAATATTTGTATCTTCCTTGTTGGACCCACGACCATTGGTTTGCAGTTCAAGTCAACATGGAGGAACGGGTCATTTTAATATTTGATAGTCTGAAGGGTCATATTCGTCGGGCAGCGTTGGAAGCTTATCTTTTTGCCTCTACAGGTGCTTATTCCATTGATAATAAAATCTCATGTCACCAGTGAAAGCAAATATAGTACGGAGAACTTCAAATTTGTGAACGTAAAATATGTTTTCCTACAAGTGAACGGGTAAGAATGACTAATTTCATAATTAGTAGTACTATATTATCTTGAGTGTTGAAAATTAATACAAAATTTTTTTAACTTTTTTGTAGATCCTATTGTGGAATATTCGCTATCAAATTCATAGACTTTCTGCACGCAAATATGGACGTAAATACAATTCGACCGGATTACGTACCAATATGGAGAAAGAAACTGGCATCAGAGTTGTTGGCTTGGGATTTTGAGCCATAGATTGTGTTTTGCTTGTATTTTTTTTTTTTATATTTTTATAACATTATGTAGTCACTTGGTTGTTTTGGCTTTGGAGTAGCAGCTATTTTGGAGTTTGAATACAATTTCAATGTACATATTTTCCATTGTCTTCTATAACTTTAAAGTTTAGATATTGTCCATGTCAGGTTGTTGAGTTTTACATGTACAAGCCTACATGTTTTCCATTGTCTTCCATTGTCGTCCATTGTCATATCGTTGCAATGTAAGATGCACACTGCTATCCTTATTTGCATAACGACTTAGAACTCGTGATGACCACACATAATGACTTCGAAGTCGTTTCAGTTAAAATTGATACTAAAACAATTTAAAACTTGTTCATGAGACAAAAAATGACATGCATATCGTTGCAATGTTAAATACACACTGCTTTTCTGATTTTGGATAACGACTTAGAAGTCGTTATGACCACACATAACGGCTTCTAAGTCGTTTCAGTTAGAATTAATACTAAAATGATTTCGACCTCATTCCCAAGACACAACGACATGAATATCGTTCCAACGTTAAATACACAATGCTTCTCTGATCTTGAGTAATGACTTAGAAATCGTTATAACCTCACATAACGACTTATAAGTCGTTTCAGTTAAAATTGAAACTAAAACAATTCCTACATCGTTTTCGAGACACAAAATGACATTCATATCGTTTCAATGTTAAATACACACTGCTTCTCTGATTTTGCGTAATGACTTAGAACTCGTTATGAACATAAATAACGACTTAAAAGTTGTTTCAGTTAAAATTGATACTAACACGATATCTACCTCGTTTCTAGGACACAAAACGACATTCATATTGTTTCAATGTTAAATACACACTGCTTTTCTGATTTTTCGTAACGACTTAGAACTCGTTATGAACATAAATAACGACTTAAAAGTCGTTTAAGTTAAAATTGATACTAAACGATTTCTACCTCGTTTCAGGGGTACAAAATGACATTAATATCGTTTCAATGTTAAATACACACTGCCTCTTCGATTTTGAGTAACGACTTAGTTATCGTTATAGGCACACATAACGACCTCTAAGTCGCGTCAGTTAAAATTGATACTAAAACGATTTCTAACTCGTTTTTGGGACACAAAACGACAATAATATCGTTTCAATGTTAAATACACATTGATTCTCTCATTTTGAGAAACGACTTAGATCTCGTTATGACAAAAAATAACGACTTAGAAGTCGTTTCAGGTAAAATTAGTACTAAAACGATTTCAAACGCGTTCCTGAGACACAAAACAACATGAATATCGTTTCAATGTTAAATACACACTGCTTCTCTGATTATCGTTTCTTCTCGTTCAGAACGACATTGATATTGTTCTAGTGTAATTGTTCCTGAAAGTTGATCCATCTCGTTTCATTATAAGCCGACTGAGTTCGAAATCGTTTCAGCTGAAATTATAAGTGCAACGACATCGGTATCGTTTCTTAACAGTTGAAACGACATTAGTATCGTTATACTTAAAAATGACGTTTCGGCCATCCACGACCACCGGCATACGTCCCACCGTACGTATGACGATAAAAACAGGTCATCGAGCCGGCTCAATCTCACTCGAGCGACGCTATGGTAACGTTTGTTATTTCTTAGTTGTCTTTCACACTCAGGTTGTTTCGATAGAAACAGGGCATCTCCGTTGGTTCTTTCGAGCCATTCGAGAGCTACCAGCCCACTTGATACGCTCTTTCGATCGTCATACACATTTCGGAGGTATGTGGAGCGATCAAAGAGGATCGAAATGTCGTTTTTAGGTATAACGACATTAATGTCGTTTCAACTGTGAAGAAACGATACCGTTGTCGTTGTACTTATTATTCCTGGTGAAACAATTTCGAACTCGTCAGATTTATAAAGAAACGAGATGGACAACATTACGTTATTTCACTACTTGGTACATAACAATATTTATGTCGTTCCTTGTATAATTTTACGACTTCTAACTCGTTTCAATTTATATAACATCTACAACGACCTCAAAGTCGTTTCTTCAAGAACATAACGATATTTATATTGTTATACCTAGAAACGATGTTTCGACCGTCCTCGATCGCTCCACATACTTTCGAAATGTGTATGATGATCGAAAGAGCGTAACAAGTGGGCTGGTAGCTCTCGAATGGCCCGAAAGAACCAACAGAGATGCCCTGTTTCTATCGAAACAACCTGAGTGTGAAAGACAACTATGAAATAACAAACGTTACCATAGCGTCGTTCGAGTGAGATTGAGCCGGTTCGATGACCTGCTTTCATTGTCAGACATACGATGGGACGTATGCCGGTGGCTGTGGATGGTCGAAACACCATTTTTAAGCATAATGATACTAATGTCGTTTCAACTGTGAAGAAACGATACCAATATCATTGTACTTATTATTCCAGGGAAAACGACTTCGAACTCGTCAGATTTGTAAAGAAACGAGATGGACAACGTTATGTTATTTCAGTACTTGGTACATAATGATATGTATGTCGTTCTTTGTGTAATTTTACGACTTCTAACCCGTTTCAGTTTATATAATATGTACAACGATCTCAAAGTCGTTTCTTCAAGAACATAACGATATTTATATCGTTATACATAGAAACGACGTTTCGACCGTCCTCGATCGCTGCACATACCTCCGAAATGTGTGTGACGATCGAAAGAGCGTAACAAGTGGGCTGGTAGCTTTTGAATGGCCCGAAAGAGCCAACGGAGATGCCCTGTTTTTATCGAAACAACCTGAGTGTGAAAGAAAACTATAAAATAACAAACGTTACCATAGCGTCGTTCAAGTGAGATTGAGCCGGCTTGATGACCTGTTTTCATCGTCATATGTACGGTGGGACGTATGTCGATGGATGTGGATGGTCGAAACGCCATTTTTAAGCATAACGATACTAATGTCGTTTCAAATGTGAAGAAACGATACCGATGTCGTTGCACTTATAATTTCATCTGAAACGATTTCGAACTCGGCCGATTTATAATAAAACGAGATGGATCAACTTTCAGGAACAATTACGCTAGAACAATATCAATGTCGTTCTGAACGAGAAGAAACGATAATCAGAGAATCAGTGTGTGTTTAACATTGAAACGATATTCATGTCGTTCTGTGTCTCAAGAACGCGTTTGGAATCGTTTTAGTACTAATTTTACCTGAAACGACTTCTAAGTCGTTATTTTTGGTCATAATGAGGTGTAAGTTGTTTCTCAAAATGAGAGAAGCAGTGTGTATTTAACATTGAAACGATATTAATGTCGTTTTGTGTCCCAGAAACGAGTTAGAAATCGTTTTAGTATCAATTTTAACTGACGCGACTTAGAAGTCATTATGTATGCCTATAACGATATCTAAGTCGTTACTCAAAATCGAAGAGGCAGTGTGTATTTAACATTGAAACGATATTAATGTCATTTTGTGCCCCTGAAACGAGGTAGAAATCGTTTTAATATCAATTTTAACTGAAACGACTTTTAAGTGGTTATTTATGTTCCTAACGAGTTCTAAGTCGTTACGCAAAATCAGAGAAGCAGTGTATATTTAACATTGAAACGATATGAATATCGTTTTATGTCCCAGAAATGAGTAGAAATCGTGTTAGTATCAATTTTAACTGAAACGACTTTTAAGTCGTTATTTATGTTCATAACGAGTTCTAAGTCGTTACAAAAAATCAGAGAAGCAGTGTGTATTTGACATTGAAACGATATGAATGTCGTTTGTTGTTTAGAAAACGAGGTAGAAATCGTTTTAGTATCAATTTTAACTGAAAGGACTTTTAAGTCGTTATTTATGTTCATAACGACTTCTAAGTCGTTACAAAAAATCAGAGAAGCAGTGTGTATTTGACATTGAAACGATAATGTCGTTTTGTGTCTCACAAACGGTTTATAACTCGTTATGTTAATCTGTACAATTTTTGAATTGGAACGGCATTCATGTCTACTGTAACGACATGAATGTAGTTTGCATTCCTTGTGAGAAAATAGGAACATGAATATCTAAAATACTAAAATTTGATTCCAACGGTACAAAAATATTTCAATAACACAATGAGTACAAAATCTAGTAAGTGATTTCATTCAGTTGATATAATAAGTACGAAGTCGTACAGTTACAAAACATGATAGTGCTACAACATTAATGTTCACTACTAGCTGCTTGGCTCGTGCAAGTGGATCGAACATGACCAGTTTTCTTGCACATGTTGCACTTACGAGCCACACGCGTCTCTCTGGCCGACCTTTTCCTCTTTTTTGATGGTCGTCCGCCCTGTTTTCATATCAATGGTGGAAATACTTCTCTGGCTATCACATTCTTAGGAATTTGCCATTCGACCTCGTTCGGCAAAGGATATACGAATTTAGAATAAGCTTGCTTCCAACAAATACTAGTGTAAAAGGGGGTACATAATTTATAGCCCTATTCTCTTTTAAACATTGCTGTAGCAATTGCATGCGCACATGGAAACTTGTCCAAATCAAATCTTCTACACGTACATGTCATTTTGTAAAAATCCACAAGGTGGTGTTCTAAATTGTCACCAACTTGATAAATGTCCGGAGAAACCTGATTTATCTCCAACCCATTTGACTCATTATATGTCATGCACATCTTTTTCTCTAATGCTGGCGTGAGTTGGGTCACACATTTTTCTGCTTCGACATGCCTTTCATAAAACCACCTTTGTAGTATTCCACGAATATATTCTAGTAAACCAACTATGGGAAGTTCTCGAGCACTCTTCAACAAACCATTTATAGATTCTGCATTATTTGTAGTCATGATATTGTAACGTATCCCGGTAAAATGCGCTCTAGCCTAACATTGAAAATCTTCTTCTAATAGGTACTCTTTGATGCCCTCCTTTTTACTGCATAGAGCTGCCATGTAGGACTCAAATTTGGTTACAATATAAGTCTCTGACGCTACCCTAAACAAAGTTGCAACATCACACCGTGGGAAATTTGTCTTCAAGTTTTTTTGCAAGTGATATGTACAATTACCATGATGAGCAAATCGAAACACATTTCTAACTCCATTTTTGATGCACGTTGCACGGTCACATATAATCACAAGGTCATCCGTATCACCTATTATTAACCACAACTTCTGAAAGAACCAAGTCCAGGATTCATCATTCTCTAAATCAACTACTCCCCATGCGAGTGGAAATATTTGAAAATTTGCATCCTGAGAAGTTGTTACGAGTAGAATACCTTTCATTCTCGATGGCAAGAATGCACCTTCTACAGAAATTACCTTTCGCATTGAGTTTACGAACCCATGTATACTTGGTCCCAATGCCATAAAAAGGTACTTGAAGCGCCGATCATCATTAGTATGAATGAATGTTATTGTACCAGGATTTTGCATCTCCAAAACATGACAATACGCTGGCAATTTCGCATAACTCTCACGGGATTTCCTACGAATCAGTCCACAAGCAAAATTTTTAGCCATGTACGCTTTAGTATAGCTTACGGTTATGCCGAACTCTCGACGAATGTCATTAATAATGTCCCTTGGTCTGTAAACTCGGTTGACATCTTCATACTTAGGAGCGATATGGTTTCCAATAATCATATATGAAGCATGCCTATGATCTCTGTGACGAACACTCATGGAGCAAGAATGATGACCATTGCACTTTCGAACTTCGAAAATGGGACTTTCTACGATCTTGGTTGCCCGTAAGCGCCACTTGCAATTTTCATCAATACAAACAATTGTATAAGTGCTCTTATTTGACCTCTTAACTTTGTACTCAAACTGGCACTTCATAGCTAGCAGCTGTAATTTTGATATTAGGTCATATTTCGATGGAAACAACTGGTTGACTCGCACATCTAATCGTTCCGGTATTTTTACTGATGTCTCGTAACAGAGCGAACTTACACTTTCAGATACAATCTGAGTGTATTCAACATCATTACCATTCACTATATCCCTACTACAAGGTTCATGCGTGCGTAACTCAAAATTATTGTCATCTGCCACAGAAGAATTAACTTCGTCATCTACCCTTCGGGGACTATCTTCACTTACGTCAAAACCATTACAATCTACAAATATTCCATCACCATTGTCATCATTACCATCGTTGTTTGCTCGATCTTGTTCCTCCTCGTTGTTCATATTTTCAATTTGTTCTCCACCATCTATTACTAATAAACATCCTTCATCACCAAAATCTTCCTGATTCTCAACAACTTCATTTAAAATACTTACACAAAGAATTTTTTTTGTACAGGTAGATATAAACCACTTTACGTTGTTGTCACAATCAATTATGATTGGTGCAGCTGGAGCTTTAGACATTATCGGGACAAGAGCTGAAATCTCCATTTTGTATAGACTCGTATCGATATTCAATGCCTCCTTAACTTTATCATATAGTTCCATGTAAGAAATTGTTTTTGCAACAAGAATATGTATTGTTTTCCCTTTGCCATTTCTAGAATACTTCCATTTCCGTCCACCTTCAACTGTCCGCTCATATTCAATTGGATAACAAACCGATATTCATAGCATGTCCATGGCGTCCGTAACCTATAACTCAACATATAAATTTCATCAAATTTTAAACATCATACAGTATTGATAATGATATGTACGTTGTCATGAATTTCAGAAAACGATATCTATGTTGTTCACAATTTCATAAAACGATATGAATGTCATTCTGTACTGAAAAAATCAAATACACGTTTCACGTGAAAACAGTGTGAAAAAAGCCAATCATCCTTCACCACTTTACATTTCACTTCAATTAATACTAAGGAATACAAATAAGGGATAATGAGAATAAGATTGGGAAGTAACCCATTTAAAGATCCAATCAAATCATAAAATAAATTCAAAATCATTATTGAAAAATGAAGACCACAAACACATATACAACAACATGAACGGATGATTCAAAACAATGGAGAAAGAAAGTGGCTCAAATATCAAAAATTTACCATACCCTCTCTTCTTCTCCAAATGCCCAATAAAAATATAGCAAGACTTTATTATTCACTTCAACCAAATGAATGTTCAAAGGAATGAGAATGTAGATTTTGTGATTTTATTAAGTAGAGAAGAAGATGATGATAAGAAAATCAGTATGGAGGCATCTACGGTGGTTGAGTCGTTCGTAGAGGAGGGAGGGAGATTAGGGTTGAAAGGAAATTGAAATGAAAATAAAGGCAATATCATCATTTCACATACAAGGATATTTTAGTCTTTTACAAATTCTATTTTCCATATTTAATAACTTTAGGCCTTTCAACTAAAAGTCTTAGTTCTTGGTCTTCTTGAACAAATGTTTAGTTTGACCAAGCCTTTTAAATGAATCCCCCATTAAAAAAAAGGAAAATTTGTCCCAATAGTCTAATTAGATAATGTATTTTGTTAAATGACCTTTGACCAATAATAAAAACAAATAGAAAAATGTAAAATATTTTAGTTGGCAAAATGACAAAATTCTCCTTTAGTTTTTTTCATTTCATTTTGTCATTTCTCCTCCAGATTCACCTTAAAATTCAAATTTCTTTTTTCTTTTTTTAAATAACGTCTTTTTCTTCCCCTTTTCATTTTCTTCAATTTTAGGTTTTCAAAATTACTATCACCTATTTTCCTTTCTTCAATCACCATTCTTACTATCTTAAAATTATGTTCTTTGTTATATTCTTCACTTATTTTGGATATTTTTTGAGTATTTGAACAAGGGTTTGGCTAGCATATCACTTACATTGAAAAATCACATCTACATTCGAAGAAAGATGCTCTTAGAAATCGTATCTATATTGTATTTTTATTTTTAAACAATATTTAGTTGGTATTGTTTTCGTATTTAGTGTGGTTTTTGTGTAATTTGCAACATTGGATGTAATAGCACTCCAACTGCTATTCGAAATATAGAATACTACTCCAGCCGTTATCTGTAAAGTAAAATGACACTGCAGTCGTTATCTACTATAATTTGATTTTTTAAATAAAATGACTCTAATAATGGATTCTCTAACATTTATAATACAAAAAGATTGACTATTCAAAAACAACGATTGAAATGATATATTTTATATTATCGTGATGGTAAAAGCACAAGTGATCGTACTCATACGTGTAGATTAAGTTAATGAAAATATCTATCAACTTTTGTACGTGTCATATACATATTATAATATAAATAAGTTTCTCTTATTATTTTTAGGGAACAAACGAGCCGTAACTGCTTATATTCGTATTTAGGCACGTAACAGCACAAGTGTCGTTTTCATATCTATTAACGACACTTGTGTTGTTTCGAAAGTTTCACCTATATCCAATTTTTTCAACAAAATAACATTTAATAATGAACTCCCTAACGCTTACATGGAAAGTTTGATAATGTCATAAATAACGTAAACGAGTTCCACTATTGGATCTAAGGGCACCGATAAGACGTGGCTACTTATACTCGTGTTTACACATATAGCCCTTGTTTGAGCTTCATTTTTTTTTTTATCAAAATGCATTATTAAATAGTAATTTAATCACATGTTTTTTAATAAAATAATATTACATACAAACTCAAAAAAATTTCTTATTTTTTAACCATACATTCTATATCATAATACTATTATAAAATTCATTTTTTGAAAAAAAAGGGGGGGGGGGGGTCAAACAATCCCATAATTGCACAAGAACCATTACTGAAATGAAAACAATCATTCTGTGTTCTATCTATAAATATGAGTTAAGAAATATACTCATTAATTATCAGTCTAGTCTCTCAATGATGGCACAAGTGCCGTTATGATTGTAAAATTACTTGTCTTTGAGAACGTCTATAACAACTTTACAACTATCATTAAACTTGTAAATATAGTTGTCTATGAAAATGGCACTTGCGTCGTTATTGAGATGAAAACGTTTATGATAACAGCACAACTGCTATTATATTTGATTTACCTGGGTCCACGAGAATGGCATGAGTGCCATTTGTAGTAGTTAAAAGATCTCTGAGAACGGTATTAACTCCATTATTGAGATTAAAAGTTATAAGAGAACGTCACAAGTGATGTTACCAAAATATAAACTTCTATTATTACTATAAAAACGACATAACTTAAGGTGTTCAATTCTAAAGGTCGTAGCTTTGGAAACAAATGAAAATAAAGAAGAAATCAATAGAATAACTCAAGTGTCGTTACTAATAATAAAACATCACTTGTTCCATTCTAACTATAATTACGAGTTTAAGCAGCCACAACCGTCCTTGCCTCAAGAAATAATAAGTTGAACTCAATTAAGTTGCAAGGTGGACATGATATTTAAAAAAAAAATGAGAGATATACTTTTTACTTTTATTTTATTGAAAATAATGAAATCACTTGAGCTTTCAACAACTTTATATCAAATAATTTACATCATTTTAATCGTTCTTTATTACGTGATTTATTTTTCTCGCGTACTTTATAGATCCAATGCTTGAGGATGAAAAGTCATTGAGAGCAACACTTGTACTGTTATTGAAATGAAAAGTTCTAAGAGAACGAAACAAGCGCCGCTTAAAGGATGAAAAGGTCATTGAGAATGACACTTGTACCGTTATTGAGATGAAAAGTTCTAAAAGAACGACACAAGTGCTGTTATTGAAATAAAATTTCTCCATTAGAACGGTACTTATGCTATTATTGCAAAAAGAACAACACTTGTGTCGTTTTATCTATAAACACGAGTATAGATAGTCTTCAAACTCATTTCAACTGCAAAATGGATATGCCGTTTGCAAAAATTGAGGTATGTGCTCATTAATTATATTTTTTAACAAATCAATACAATGACTTATGATTTCACCAACTCGATATCGTATAACGTATGTCAATTCAACTGGTCTTTGTTACAGATCAACCTTTCTAAAATTCTTAAGTTAGGGGATCTATGTTTGAGGTCTCTACATTGGAAAAGAAGTAAAATATTTGAGAAATCAATAGAACGACACGAGCTATTAAATGACACTTTTGTCGTTCTGTCTATAAACACGAGTATAAGTAGCCACGCTCATTCATGCCCTGAAAATCAATAAGTTGAACTCATTTTACTTACAATATGAATATTCTGTTTACAATAGTTGAGAAATGTGCTCATTGATTATATTTTCTAATGAATCGATACAATGAATTATAATTTCACCAACACAATGTCGTATAATCTATGTCAATTCAACCGTTCTTTGTCATGTGTTCAACCTTTCTAACTTTCTTAAGTTAGAGGATCCATATTTGAGGTCACTGCTTTGGAAAAGAAGCAAAATATTTGAGCAGAACGACACAATAACTGTTAAATGACACTTGTGTTGTTCTGTCTATAAACACGAGTATACGTAGTCACGACGCATTCATGCCCTGAGAATCAAATAAGTTGAACTCATTTCGATCGCAATATGAACATTCAATTTACAAAAGTTGAGAGATGTGCTCATTGATTGTATTTTATAACTAATCAATATTATAATTTATGATTTTACTAACTCAATGTCGTATGATCTATGTCAATTCAACCGTTCTTTGTCTCATGATCAACTTTTCTAACATTATTAAGTTAGAAGATCTAATATTTGAGGTTGTTGCGTCAGAAAAGAAACAAAATATTTAAGAAATCAACAGAACGGCACAAGAGCTTTTAAACGGCACTTGTGTCATTCTGTCTAAAAACATGAGTATACGTAGCCACAACACATCCATGCCCCGAGAATCAATAAGTGGAACTTATTTCAATTGCAATATGAACATTCTGTTTACAAAAGTTTGAGAGATGTGCTCAATGATTATATCTTCTAACGAATCAATACAATGACTTGAGATTTCACCAACTCAATGTCATATAATTTATGTCAATTCAATCGTTCTTTATCTCATGATCAACCGTTCGTTATCATGTGAATAACTTTTTTATTTTAGTTACATTAAAAAGTCCAATGCTTGATGTCTTTGCTTTGAAAATAAATCAAAATATTGGAGAATTCAAAGGAAAGACATAAGTGCCTTTATTGAGAAGAAAACGACCCTTGTATCATTTTATTTTTAAACACGAATACAAACAGTCACGCCCCATTCCTGTCTCAAGAAATAATAAGTTAAACTTGTTTACGTTGTAATATGCACATGAAATGTAAAATGGTTAAGAGATATGCTTATTAACTTAATCGACGCCTATGAGTAGGATGACTTGTGCTTTCACCATTTCGAAAATATAAACGCTATGTCATTTCAACCGTTCTTTATGATATGGTCAACCTTTCTATGTTACATACATTATGGAGTCCGTCATTAGAGGTTATTTAATTGAAAAAGATTAAATATAGGTGAAAACTTATGAACAGTACAAGTGTCATTACTGGACATGAAAACGGCACATGTGATGTTACATGTGTAAACACGATTATAAGCAGTCATGATCCATTCGTGTCCCTGAAAAATAATGAGTTGAACTTATTTACGTTGTAATATACACATGACATGTACGAAAGTTGATAGATATGCTCATTAATTTAATCGATACATATGAGTAGGACAATTTGTGATTTCACCATCTTGATGATATAAAAGTTATGTCATTTCAATATTTCTTTGTGATATGGTCAATTTTTCTACTTTACTTATGTCAGTAGTCCACTATTAGAGATCGTTTCATTGAAAAAAATCAAATCACAGTAGATAACGACTATAGTGCCGTTTTATGCAACGAAAAATGACTGGAGTGACGTTTTACATTTCGAATAATAGTTGTAGTGTCATTACCATCCAATAGTTGCAGACAACACACAAAACATACTAAGTACAAAAACAACACCAATTTAAATATTATTCAATACTATATCCAATAATAAATGTACAATTTATATAAAATTTCTAAAATTATCTTTCTTCTTTCTTCAAATCTAAATGAGATTTTTCAATATAGATGATAAATATTCATAGGTTATCAAAATATGTGAAAACTATAATGAAGAATAGGATTTTAGAGCAGTAAGAATATTTGAAGAGAAGAATTCAGGTTATTATGATTTTGGGGACCAAAAATTGAATTGGAAAATTTAATTGGATTGATAAAGGTGTTAGGTCTTTTCCAATAATGAGGGTATATATGCCATTTGACATTATTTGTTTATTGTGCTTAGTAGTTGAAGGCTATTTGTTCCAAAAATATTGAAATGAGGTTATTTAACCAATTATATTGTTTAACTAGACTTTTTAACAAATTTCCCCTTAAAAAAATACCCATCCATCCTATGTATGTGTAGCCAGTGGGGGTTCTGTAAGCCCCCACCTGGTAGTGTAGCACAACCCTAACAATGTTCATTCATTTGAGTTTAGGGTAATTGTCAACGACTTCTCCATGATCCTCAACCTTTTCATCAAATGTTATTATTATTATTTTTAGGTAAAGTAGCGCAAATGATCGTAATTAAACCTTTTTATTTTTGGCACAAATGATCATTTTGGATGACAGTAATCCTAGAGAACCACTATTTTTGTGGGAGTAATGCAATTGCCCCTATGTTTATTTATTTATTCAAGAGGCAATTTCATTAATAACTCTATTCACCCAATAAGTGTAGAAAAAATAAAATAAAAAAACAATAATATACGAAAGTTCATCGGCTTCCATCCACCTCACCCCTCCATCCCCACCCAATTAATAAACTAGCTTTAATAAGTCTATGTTTGACAATCAGACTTGAGAAAAACAATGTTTTGATTAATGTTTTTGTTTTTAGGAGAATGTAAGAATAAAAAGTAAAGAAGAGTTTAGGGTTTACGTATAGAATATTTTATTGTATGAATGTATGATTAAAAAAAAGATTCAAATAATGCTTGTCAAGCAAAGACTAAATTATTGTAAAACAATAAATACTTTTTAATAGTCACTATTTTTCAAATTTTAGATAATGCAATCGATATTGTAATACAAAATTCTTATCATTGAAATTATGTCGAAATATTCCTTCAATAGATCTTCAAGAAAATAAGAACAAGCTCCAAATTCCAATACCTATTTTAAAAAGTTAAAACACATAGGCTTGGGCGCGGTTTGATTTGGGCTGGTTTCGACTCCAACCCGAAACCAAAACTAAGTTGATCAATTTGGGTGAATTTCAACCGAAACTAACTTTTAAATCGAATTGAACCAAATCAAATCGGTTTGGTTTGGTTTAATTTGGTTAGTCGGTTTGCACTTTTAATTCAAATTGAATTTTGAAAAAAAATGTCTAAAGTTTTGGTCCAATTAAATTACAAGACCTAAAATAACTAAATAACTTTAGGGTGTGTTTGATTGTATTAATTTTCCATGGAATATATCAATTTTCCATCCAAATTCTTACTTTTGAATATTTGATCGAAATTTTTTTCAATTGAAAATATTTTCCAACTTTTGAAAATATGCCTAATTTTTCTTGTTTTTAAGGAAAATATTTTCTTCAGGGGGAGTAGAGTTTTTGTTTGTTTCAAAATAAGGAAAATATTTTTTTCTAGGTGATATTTTCATATCAATCAAACACTTTTATATCACAAGAATTATTAACTAACAAATAAAATCAGGTTACTAGAGACAAATCAACATAAATTTTAAGAATTTTGTTGCTTTTTTATACATTATGTAGACTGATTGCCTGAGTAGGGAAAAAAGACTTAAGTATAACATAGTTAGCTTAAGAAAGGAAATTTTCAGTACTATTACTTATTGACAATATCATAGATTGGAGGGAATCGTGATATAGTTATGAGATTAAGACTTATCTTTTGATTTTTATTTTTCTTAAAAAAAAAAGGGTAAACAAGTAAGTATGTTGAGTTGGTTCGATTAACCAGTGATTTGAGACTTCAACATGATCGAACCAAACCATTATGGTTGTGTCAAACTGAACCAAACTGATCCGAGTTGGTTCAGTTTGATTGATTGATTGATTTTTCAATTTTTTTGCTTAGGCCTAAAAACACGAACATATAAGTATAAAACAAGATGAAGAATAAAACTATAAAATTGATAGTTTGAAAATAATATGCAATAAAGATAAATGGGCAAAATAGACACACTGCATTTTCTCAGCCACGAGGATCAAGGAGTGCTTCTGGATTCGATGTTATATATTCCAATTTACTAAAAAAAATGGTTAACATTTTCATTTGAAAAAAGAAAAATATGAAAGGAGTTTCTCGTGTTATGTAAAAAAAGAAAAAAAGAAAAAAAAATTAAAAGAGATTTTTGTTAATATGATATTGTGAAACCATAAAACAGTTGACATCTGACATAGATTTCGTACAAATAAATAATGAGTTATCCTTCTGGCATACGAAAAGAAAAATCTTTTCAATTAATTTTTAAAAATCAGTAAAATAAAAATGATAATGAATATGTAATTGGAATTAGAAGAAGTGCAGAAAGTGGAGAAGATGAAATTGGGCTTGCAAAATCTAATTATGAGGAGGATCTAGATCACATTATTTCCAAAATTTTAGATATATAATTGTGTAGTTTGTAGTTTTCTTCGTTCTATCCAAAGTATTTCAAGTTTAACATATACGAAGGTCAATGTAGATATAATATGCAGTCTTTTCTCGAGATGCTTATATAGAACCAAAAATATCTATATTGATTTTTCGACGATTCAGTTGTGGCTAAGTGTGGAGTATTAGTGATGACAATGTGGGATGGGATGAGATTGTGACTGGTGTGATGGAGGAAGAAGATAACTTTTTTATCTTTCTTAAAAATTTCATTTTATTTATTTATTTACATTTTGTATTGAGTGGTTTGGGATCATTTACGTTATATTGAAAGGTTTGGACCAAAACGTAATTTGTAGCAAAGATTTGAGACCATTTTCCCCAATTTCCCTTGGATAATGCTATTGAGTATTCATATACTCACATGAGGTGGATTTCATTTAAATAAAATATTTGAGCGTTCACACCTCGTGTGAGCATGGGACATCAAAAATTTATGTATACCAACCCATTTCCCTAATCTTTTGTGTCTTGTTATTCTTGAATCAAATTTGTTTTCTTTCCTAATAATAATTGGAAATCGTCGTTCCTAATGATCTTCATCATTTTGATAAAGCCTAATCTCAGGTAGATAGTCAACTCAAAAATATTTAGCCAGAACCCACGACCTCCACCCCGCCGCCGCCGCCGATGGACAGCATTCAAGACCCAAACAAGTTCTCCTCCACCCTCCATGACCCTACAACCACCCAACCCCTCCTCTCCCACCTGTATCCTAGACTTGACCCACCCCCTACAGCTTCCACCTCTGAACCAGACGATGACCAAACACAATATTTCCAGATCTCCTACAATTATGGCCCTCGATCGATAAAGGACATCCCTTTTCTCATTGTCTTTTCACTTCTTGTTTTGTGCACTTTTGGCTTTGGAATTTTCGCGTCTGTTCATAGAAACCCCCATCATAACCAAGCATCTGCTTTTGTTTATAATGCCACCTCCTCTTCTTGCAATCTTCTTCGAGATCACAATCCCATTTCTTCAATTCCCTCAAAATCGAATCTTTTTAGTAGTTCGAGTGAGAATTTTAGTTTTTCTGATAATCCAACTTCTTTAAATACCTTAAAATTGAGTCTTTCGAAGAGAATGATTGGAAATTTCTCGTTTTCTGTCAAACCTCTTTCCTTAACTTCCTCAGAAGCTTGTGTTTTTAATGGTTTTATGGAAAATTTGTCTTTTCTAAACAATCCCACATCTTTGTACTTTTCAAAGTCGAGTCTTTTGAAGAACTTGATATGGGTTCTTGTAATAACTCTAGTTCTTAGTGTGCCCTTTGTATTAGTTGTGCTTTTATTGCTTAAACACTATACAAAACAGATAGTTTATGCTTCACTTCCTTTCTTTGTAGCTGTCCCGGTGTTTATCAATGTCTACTGGTTTGTTGCTTGTACAGTAAGCTCTAGCTGCAGAGATACATTTCCCTTAGCTTATCGAATATTAGTCCTCGTTTTCGTGTTCTTGATTATTGGGGTGATTGTTTGGATTTTCATAGTGAATTGGCATAGAATTGAGTTGACTGTAAGTATAATTGGGGTAGCTTCCGATGCACTGTCCAAGAACTTAGGATTGTTTGGGGTTCTCCCAGCATTAACTTTGAGTTTGTTTGTGTATTATGCACCAATTGTTGTGTTTCTAATACTTGCAAGGTTAAATGGGAAAGTTGTGCCGAAAGAAAAGCATGGGGAATACTACTGTGTTTGGAAACAGGATAGTTGGGTGCCCGCATACTATACCTTAGCAATTTTGACGATGCTGTGGTCCGCCACTGCTATGGTGGAAGCTCAGGTGTATGTGATCAGTGGGACAATCGCGCAATGGTACTTCTCTAAGGATGACATCGGCCCCAAGCGGGGAATAAGAAGTTCGTTAAGGTGATTTTCTGACACTTATTCTCATTAATTAACTGTGAAGAACTCCCACTTTTGTGTAAAGTTTGTGTTATAGTAAGATGATGTTAATTGCCGTACTGCTTTATTACATTAGCTGGCCAATATAATTTTTTTGTCCTAGGAGCATATATTTTGTGACATTTTACTGTAGTAGATTATCAGAGGAAAACAGATATGGTATTCTTGGTTATGTTCTCAATTAAAAAGTGAACTGGAAAACTAGTTCGAATTGTTGCCTTGGGCATATTGTTGATCAACGTTTAGAACAGTAAACCTCCTTAATCAAATTATTGGAAAAAGGACTCTTAAGAGATTCTAATAAATAGATTGATGAAATTGAGAAGGACTACAAGCTTCTATATGATTTCAAGTTAAAAGTGGCAGAGGACATTCATTAGACCAGTTATATTAGATGATTAGATAAGATTAACATAGAGAAAATGTTAATATAGTAAGATAAATCCATAGCCAAATGAGATTATATGATGTAAAGATTGAGGGCGTGCAACTGTGAAGGTGACACCAAGTGAGAATAAAATTAAGAGAACAGATTTAGATAACTAAGAAATGTCTTCCATAGACTTCAAAAATCTCCATCTACTCGAATGATCCCTGGTAGAAGAGCTAGAAAAAAGGAGTGGACTAAATTAACATGAATTTATTTGAAAGGTTTAATATTGGTGTTGGGGGGTGCAAAAATCAAATTCAGGTTAAGTGAAACAGTATAGAACTGGCACTCTGTCGTCTAACGAGCTTGTTCTCTGTGGACAGTCTTGAAGCAACATTAAAAAATTAGGAGGGATCTCTATGAAAGCTGGAGATTAATGTATTAACTTATATCTCTTTGTGCATCAGATACAGTTATTTTTGTAGTTGCGCGCTATTATTCTTGCATGCTTCCCCATTTGCTGACCTTAACATTTGCAGAAATGCTTTTGGCCCCTCCTCTGGGACGATATGTTTATCTGGGTTGCTTATGTGTATTGTACGTGTCATACGCTCTATGGTTGACAATGCAAGACAGGAAGATAGACCTGGAATTGTCAACCTTGTTCTTCGCTGCTGCGTCAATACCTACTGTCAGCAGTCGATTTTCTGAATAAGTTCACTATAAACTTTGCGGCTATAACTGGTGAAGCATACTTCACTTCTGCAAGAATGACTTACGAACTGCTAAAACGCAATCTTCTCTCGACTGTATTTGTGGAGACTGTATCTACTCGAATACTTGCCGGGATCATTTTTGTTCTATCAGCGATATATGCTATTCTGGTAATTCCTTCATGGCTATATTTAATACTTTTTTTCCTGGATTGACAGAATTTTTGTGATTAACACATAGAAGGACTGGAATTTCTATGGCTTGGCAGCTTGACATAATGTCTAACTATATTTATTTAACCATATCCATTTTAACCTATGCATGCTACTTCGTATTGGGGCATGTCTTGTAAGGTGGATGTAATTGTACTTGACAGCAAGTATGTTTGGGTGTGCTTAAAAGTTACTTTTTTAAAAAGTAAATTAAAGACACTTTCTAAAGTGGGGTTTGTTTGAGGAAGAAAAAAAAGGCAACATTGAAAATGTTTGACAAAATAAGTAACGTAAAAGTTTTGAACACAGGCAAACATGCAATGATTCTTGTCTAGTACCAGTTTATTCAGGTTTATGCAGTCTTGAAACCTCAAAACATTGTTAGGTCACCATTAGCTGACAATTTAGTTCTGAAAATCCTTACTTTCACTGTTTGTAATTTTCTTGTTATCATTTGGGAATGGAGGTTTCAATATCGTGAGTGTTGAATCTCAACAACTGCTCAAGGTGTTGGATGGTCAGTTTGTCTGCTTTAGTTTTAATATAGTGGGGACATTCATGGAGTGCCTCTCATGGTTTCACGACATTCAGCCAATAGTCTTGATTGTGGAATATCATTGAGAAAAAAGAATCCATGGTTTAGTTGCATCAAGCTTTCGAGGGGCTTATTTCAACCGAAATTGTTTCAATTTTTACCGATCTGTAGTTGATATTCAAGGCCGTGTTCTTGGGTTATTTTGTGTCACTTTGAGCCCTAGTCCATTTGAAACTATTTCTTCACTTTCATCAATGCTAGATATTACTAAGCTCCTATTTGGCCCCAATTTTTAAAACGCCACTTTTCTCCAAACTCATTTTTAACCCCACCTTTTGCTAGACCCACAACTAGGGGTGGGCGTGGGTTGGGTTGGGTCGGTTTTCGCCCCAACCCTAACCTAACCCAACATGATCGGTTTGGTCGAAATTTAACCCAACCCAACCCAACCCGTGTAAAGTTTGAAACCCAACCCAACCCAACCCAACCCAACCCAACCCAATCAAGCATCGGTCGGGTTGGGTCAGGTTGGGTTGGTCGGTTTAGGACAACTTGTTAATAAAGATTAAAGTTATTCATTTTTGGGTGTAAAGCATCACTAATATAGTCCCAGAGCCGCAAAATTTACAAAACTAATTATCACAGCATAGATAAAATTCAATTGAGACACTAAAGAGCAGAAATCACAACCAATTTAGAAGTTGGTTTCTCACAAAATTCTCTAATAGTGGGACGGGATTGGAACTTATAAGGTAAAAAAATTTCATCAATACAACATGCTCCAAATCATTAAATAGTGTCAGCAAAGAAGAAATAGCAAAGATGTAGTCAAAGAAGAGATCACCTGAGAGATGAGTCTGTTCAGATTAGTATATGTTGGCCTCTCAATGTCAAGTGACTTGCGGCAAATATCATAGATCGCCTCATTGTCAAGAAGCACAGCAACATCAGTGTGCTCCAATAAAGAGTGGGTCGAGAGAACAGAGTTGTATGGCTCAACCACAGCAGTCGAAACTTGCGAGGATGGGTAAATAGTGAACCCCAACTTTGATTTCTTACCATTCAACAAAAAGCCTCTCAAGCAAAAAAGATTCAAGTCCAGATCCAATGCCCCCACCGATAGCATGGAACACCATGAACCCTTACAATCCAATACAATTATTCGCAAGCTTTCGGAGCTTGAGTGAGAGCGAAAGCGAGGGGGAGGGGGAGGGGGAGGGAGAGGGAATAGAGAGATTTTAGGGCTTCTTTTGGATTTGGGAATGACCGAGTGATTAGACCCGAATCAGTTTGGTTTGAATTGTTTGAAAAGTTTTTCGTTTTTTTTTTTTTTTTTTTTTTTAAGTTCGGGTTGGGTTGGTTTTTATAGGTTAACCCACAACCCGACCCAACCCAACTCACCTACGTTGCCAAAAAATCGAACCCACTTAAAAACAACAAAAAAAACCGACCCAACCCGGTCGGGTCGGGCGGTTTGGACGGGTTGGGTCGGTTTTTGTCCACCCCTACCCACAACTTGATAAACCTTACTTTTATCAAAATTTATTAGAAATTTGATTTCTAGCCAAACCAAACAGGGGGCTTAAATGCTAGTTTATATCATGTTTCAATGTCTATGCAAAATGAATCAGATTCTGCAGATTTACTCTTTGCTACATAGTTTGATCAATTCTATTCAGTTCCTCAGGCTCTTTGAATTTTGTCATTTTGCCAATGGCTTCGTGCTTTCTCCAATTGTCTTCAAGACATATGCTAACTTGTTTGATGGAAAATTGAGGTTCCCATGCAATATATATAACTCTTTCAGGCATTCATAGGTTGATGTTATCGTTTCACTCTTGGACGATTTTCTTTTTGCATGGATTGGCTAATGAATCTTTCCCTCAACTATTTATGTGGCCGGATGATTTAGCACATTTGTTCCTTCTGTATCTTGCATTAGCTGCAAATTACAACTAAAAATTCTATTTCCCTGATATGCAGGTCTGTGTCATATTAAAAGCCGCTATTCATCTCGGGGTCGAGGCCTACCTCATCTCTCTTATGGCATGGGTACTGCTGTTTGTGATTCTTGGTTTCTTCGTGCGTGTGCTGGATAACGTTATTGAAACCGTGTATGTATGCTATGCTATAGACAGGGACAGAGGTGAAGTCTGTAAACAAGGGGTTCATGAGGTTTATGTTCACCTACCAATTAGTAGAAATCACAATCACAGAGCTGGTTTTGTTGACAGGACTCCACTTATTGTATGATTATTGTCTTAACATAGGATTTTTGTGCTGGATGTTCTGTAATTTGTATATCTCAGATATTTTATTCTATATTAATAAAAATGTTTATTCCTTTTTGTCAGGATTAGTTGTTTATTGGTTAAAATTCATTAAGATACCTTTGGAGTAAGGTACTATGCCAGCCAAGATTTTAAATTCTTTTCATTCTCTAATCTAATCATATCACCTAAGGTGGGTAAATTACAATTATGATCATTAAAGTTTTGTGTAATCAAGTAAATAATTATTGGGTCATGCTACATAGCCACATTTGTTGATATATCGGTTGACACAACACAGTCGCATGGGGAGGTCAGCATTATTTTATTGGCGCGGGATCCACACCTCGACTGTGAGAGGTGTGTCAACCTTTCTGTCAACAAATATGGTTATTTGGCTTTACTCATAATCATTTATGTTAGTTTCTTATTTTATTCTAACTGTTATACTAATAGTTACTCGATCAAAAACAGTAAAGTTAAGTTCTATGTGGTGTCATAAAGTGTTAACGAGTAACTAAATAGCGTTATTTATTGTTTCGGTGAGCAAAAGTCGTATGTTAAATAGTAAGAATTTACCATACGATTTAAGGACAAAGATTTTGACAAAATTAAAGTCGCATCACGTCTTTTCATTGCAACATGTTTATATCTCAATTTTTAACTCTCCAATTATGCTAACTTACATAATAATATAAGTTTGGCCCTCATTTTTTCAAATTAAAATTGGTGGTGTTGATACACTAAAAGTGCAACCCAAATCAAATAGCCCAAAGAGTGAAGCCCAATTGGAGAATCCAGGATAAAGGTCCAAACAGGATTATTAATGAATGTGGTGGAATCCCACGAACACGGTAACATCATCGCCCAAACTTGCAAGACACCTAGAGTCTGAACGAATAGAATACCCTACGGTCGCCCAGGGATATGACCCCGTTCTCGCCCAAACCTTCGAATCGCCCAAGATCTCAGCAAGCATAAACATTATGGTTATTCAGAATAGCAGTTATTGAGTGATCTTATCACATTCCACGATTCAAGAAGCCCAGTTGAAGGCGGTTGAACGACAAAGAGTAATGGCAACAGTTAGGGACGGCAGTTCCACGACAAATTAGCCACCATAAAGAAAGTGGGTAGTTATACAGTAATCAAGCAGCTTCCAAGCGGTTTGTCACGAAGAAATCATCAAAGGAATATAAAAGGAAGAGAAGACATAGAGAAAAGAACCCGAATCAAATACTCTCAAACAGAGATTATGTAATTTCAATTTCTTAGTTTAAACTTAAACATTTCTTTTAGTACTCGTGTGCTTGCGCCCCTTGGAGGCATTCTGTTTAGTTCCAATTGTAAATCATCGCCAATAAAATACCCCTTTTTGGGACTTTGTCTCAAGAGGTCTGTTCCTTACACAATCGTCTGATTCATTTTTAATTGTTAGCGACTACTCGCGCGAAACAATTTGACACGCCCAGTGGGACCTTGGTGTTTGGTGTTGAAGATACAAAAAGTGAAACAATATGCCTCACAAATCTGATAAGGAAGCAACAAGTTAGGGAGGAGTCCAGTCTGTAATGGAGCGATATGAGGAGCGGCAAAGCTCTCCACGAACAGAGGGACAGAGTCAGAGCAGTCATAATCGTTACGAACCAATGACAGAGTTGAGTCCTCGAACCATGCGTGCATTGCTTGGAGAACTCACACAAGATGTTGTTAAACAGATAAATCTACGAAATGTTCATAATATGGAAAAATTTATTCAGAATGGGAATGCACATTATGACAACATGGCCAAACAACTGAATACATTAAATGAAATAATGAATAAGTTAGTAGGTCAAATCTGTCAGCCAGTTGTGCCTATTGCAAATCACTTTCAAACTAGGATAATCGTGGGACATAATTCCCCAGTTCTAAGTCCAAATCAAGGGATAGAATCACCTTTTGGTCCACGTACTTCAAACCAGGAGAATGGTGTAATGCCAAATCAGAATAGTGGTAATGGTTCATCTAACTTGGGTGGTAACCTAAATATAAGAGATAATGTCCTAAATAATGGACAGAATATCCCACGTGTCAATGATGGAATAAATATTCAGGTTAATGGTAACAATGGTCCAAATCATGGCAACTTTGTTGCCAACCAGGGACCAAACATCAGACCTCAGGCAAATCAACCGACCAACCAACCTGTAGGAATTTCATATGACCTCAACGTCATGTTGAGAAATCAAATTATGAAAATAGTACGGATCAAATGGCTTTTGGGGTACGTCCTGTCATTAGGCCGACTTACACAAAGCCATACCCAGATTGGGTAGACCAATCATATCCATGGCCTAGAGGGTATAAAGTGCCAGAATTTTCATTATTTACCGGTTTAGGAGAGGTGTCTACTCTAGAACACATAGGGCGATTCACACTGCAAAGTGGTGAAGTAACCGACTACCATAAAATGAGGTTATTCCCTAGTTCATTAACAGGAATAGCTTTGTCTTGGTTCATCAATTTGCTAGCGAACTCTGTTCAAACATGGCAACAATTTGAGCAATTGTTCCATACTCAGTTTTATAAGACTGAGTCTGAAATTACTTTGATCGATTTGACGAATCTACGTCAAATGCCGAACGAATGGGCAGAAGGTTTCCTTTAAAGGTTCAAGACAGCAAGGAGTAAATGTTTCGTACCTTTGCCTGAAAAAGAGTTTGTCAAAATCGCTCAAAGTTGTCTAAACTTTGATTTGAAAAAAAAAAATTCCAAGACAGGGAATTTTCTGATCTTTTCTAATTGAGCACAAATGTTATTAGATATGAGCGATTAATAAGAGAAGAAGAGCAAATGAAAAATTCTAGCAAAGGGACTTATTATAAGACCATTGTACGTTAAGGCTTTAGTTAACGGTATACCTGTGGCGAAAGTACTTATCGATAATGGAGCAGCTATAAACACCATTCCATCTAAGATGATGAGGAAGTTTGCAAAGACAAAAAGTGATGTGATTCCAACAGAAGTCATCCTTACAAGTTTCAATGGAGGAGCAACTTCAGCTAAAGGGGTTATGCCATTGGACAAAACTGTAGGGACAACTACTAGGACCACAGTCTTCTTCGTAATAGATGGTTTTACTAGTTACAATGTGTTATTAGGAAGAGATTGGATACATGGAAGTCGCTGCATACCTTCATCGCTCCATCAATGCCTGGTTTTCTGGAATAACAAGGGTGAAGCAGAAGTGGTGCAGACAGATCATAGAACTTTTGTCGCAGAAGCAAACAAGGTGGAAAGATTCATGTACGAAGGAAATTACGGCCCTGTCAGAGTGGTCCAAGATGGAGAAGAAACTCAAATTGTTGCACAGAGCGAGGAGCCATTTTCGGTAGATGCACTCACTGAAATGTTCAGTTAAATGAGGCCAAACATAGTGGCCCTGGAAGAGCCAGTAATTGGCAAAAAAGTAATCAAGGAGTTTTAAATAAGTTGTAAGCAACAAAGGCAAATGGCCAATGTTCAGGCCTTCAAAGCCAAATTAATGGCTTTCAACACAGAATGTAAAAACAATATGAAAGGAGAAGTAGCCTTGAAAGCATTGGGAGACAAATTGGCAGTGTTCGAGTTGGAGCAAAGTATTGGCCGAGAAGTCAACAAGGTGGATTGTTTAGAAGAAGAAGTGCCTATAAGGGAAATGGGCGATAAAGTAATGAGGATCACCAAACCTGGATACGCTCAAACACAAGACCCTCTGATTAAAGTGAATATTGGCAATGAAGGAGAAGATCGCCCAATATTCGTCAGCCAGATACTCGATCAAGAGATTAGTGATAAATTAATCGCTTTATTAAAAGAATATAAGGATTGTTTTGCTTGAGAATATGAACATATGCCTGGCTTAAATAGAGATCTGGTGGAACATAGATTGCCAACCAAGTCAAATTTTAAACCTCATAAGCAACCCCCTAGGCGTTTTGCTCCTAATGTACTTCTGGAGATTAAGAAAGAAATAGAGGGATTATTAAAAGCAGGCTTTATTAGAATAGCCAGATATGTAGAGTGGTTATCTAATATCGTGCCAGTACTAAAAAAGAATGGTAAATTAAGGGTGTGCGTAGACTTTAGGAACCTAAACATAGCCACACCCAAAGATGAATATCCCATGTCTAAGGTAGATTCTTTAGTAGACTCGACTGGCGTACACGTAATATATTCCTTCATGGATGGGTATTCAGGATACAGTCAAATTTATATAGTCGAGGAAGATATACACAAAACTGCCTTTAGGTGCACTAGATCCCTAGGATGTTTTGAATGGGTAGTTATGCCTTTCGGCCTGAAAAATGTAGGAGTGACTTATCAAAGGGCAATGGATTTGATTTTTCATGATATGATAGACAAGTTTGTTGAGATGTATGTAGATGATATAGTGGTCAAATCCATTAAAGAAGATGACCATTTTGAACAATTGAGATGTTTATTTGAGCGAATTAAGCAATATAAACTAAAATTGAATCCCTTGAAATGTGCATTTGGCGTTAATGCAGGAAACTTCCTTGGTTTCTTAGTACACAAAAAGGGGATTGAACTTAATAAAAATAAAGCGAAGGCCATTTTAGAGGCCAAACCACCTAGCAATAAAAAAGAATTGCAAAGGTTCTTAGGCCAAGTAAATTTTTTAAGAAGCTTTATTTCTAACTGTGCAGGGCGAACTAAAACTTTTTCGTCACTTTTAGAGCTGAAAAATCAGGACGAATTCGTCTGGAAAGAAGAGCATCAAAAGGCTTTTGAAAGCCTAAAGACATATTTATCAAGTCCACCAGTGTTGGTGTCACCAATCCAAGGACGACCAATGAAAATATATATATCGACTGAACAAAAATCAATAGCTGGAATGGTCACGCAAGAAGACCAATTTGGTGAAGAAATGGCGATTTACTACTTGAGTAGACGGTTAACAAAATATGAACGTAATTACTCTGTCATTGAAAAATTATGTCTTGCATTGTATTTCACATGTACGAAATTAATGGCTTATTTACGGCCCGTAACCGTTTATTTAATTTCTAGAGTAAATTTGGTTAAATATATGTTCTCTCGCCCTATTTTACACCAAAGGATAGGCCTTTGGACGTTAGCATTATCAGAATTCGAAATACAATACATACCCCAAGAGGCAATCAAAAATCAGGCTTTAGCTAACTTTCTGGTCAATCACCCATGCCTTGACATACCTGAGGAAATTGAATTAGAAATCAATTCATTCGAATTAAAACCTTGGGTTTATATTTCGACGGGTCAAAAACCTATAAAGGTGCAGGAGTAGGAGTAGCATTGATAAATTCTTTAGAGATTTGTTACAAATTCGCATTCACTTTGGATAGGATGTGTACCAACAATCAAGCCGAATATGAAACCTTAATCGTAGGCTTAGAATTAATGATAGATATGGAGGTAAAGAATGTGATCGTTAGAGACGATTTTCAATTGGTAATTTACCAATTGACCGGTGATTTTAAGTGCCAAAGTTATTCTATTATAAGTCAATATGAAATTGCCCAAGAATTGTTGGAAGAATTCGATCAAGTAGAGCTTCAATGTATTAATAGGATATATAATGACATAGCAAATGAGTTGGCCCAGATGGCCTCAAGGTATTCAAAGGCTTTAAATTGGAAATCTATTTATGAATATGGAGTAATATTGCTCATAGTTCAAAGAAGGGCAAGAAGGATTGAAATTCATTGCATACAAGATGGAGATGCAATGGATTTGAAGACAGAGATTAAAAGGTTCATTGAAGAACCTAATAAAGGAGGTAGTAAAAAATGAAGTTGCGTTTGATAAACTATACATTGATAGATGAAGAGTTGTTTAAGAAACACTTTGATGGTATATTACTAAAATGTGTAAGTTTACAAGAAGTCAGAACAATCATGGCTGAAGTGCATGAAGGGATATGTGGAGCTTATCAAGCTAGCCAAAAGATGAGATGGTTAATCATTAAGAATTGATATTTTTGGCCGAAGATGGGAGAATCATGTGTTCAATATGCAAAGAGTTGTCTAAAATGCCAAAAGCATGGTCCGATACAAAGAGCGTCAGCAAGAGAGATGATACCCATTATCAAACCATGGCCGTTCAAGGGTTGGACGATAGACCTGATAGGGAAGATTTATCCCCCATCGTCCAAACAACATACCTTTGTTATAGTTGCAACTGATTTTTTTACTAAGTGGGTAGAAGCGATACCTTTAAAGGAGATCATCCAAAAGAGTGTCATAGAATTTATCCGTGATCATATTATTTATAGATTTAAAATTTCACAAACTTTGATGGTAGATCACGGAACTTCTTTAAATGGAGATCAAGTGAATAAATTTTTGAGCGAGTTTGGAGTTAAATTAGTGAACTCCACACCATATTACGCTCAATCTAACGGACAAACAGAATCTTCTAATACGATTCTAAAAAAAATCATAAGGAAAATAATAAATAAAAATGCCAGGAATTGGCACGAATGTCTAAACAAAGCTTTATGGGTTTATAGGACGTCGCCTTGGTTAAGTACCAATGTTACTCCTTTCCAACTTACTTATGGACAGAAGACCGTTTTGCCTATGGAAATCAATGTGTGATCAATCGGAGTGTGTTTGCAGCATAAGTTAAGTGATTGTGAGTATACCAAATCATTAGTTCAAAACTTATTGGAGTTGGACGAATTAAAGTTGGATGTCCTAGATGGATTGCAAGTTCAAAAACGAAGGATGGCTAAGTTTTATAATAAAAAAGTTATTGCAAAGTCATTTAGCCTGAACGAATTGGTTTGGAAAATAATACTCCCTTTAGATAGTAAGTATCCAAAGTATGGCAAGTGATCGCCCAATTTGGAAGGGCCATATAAAGTAAATAGTGTGTTGCTTAATGGAGCTTACCATTTAGAAGATTTAGATGGTACCAAATACATGAGGTTCATTAATGACAAATATTTAAAAAAATATGTTCCTTCTTTATGGGAGAATGAACAAATAAAAGCGTAATCAAATTGCGTTGAATGATCGTAGATAAATGGGGCCAGAACAAAATACGTTCAAATAAATTCCTTTATTATCAAATATACATTACAAATTGTGAGATACAAAATACTAAATGCTCTATAAGCTATAATTGAGAGCAAACTAATTTCTCGGTCAATCGCCGAGCAAGAGGGTGAACCGACCTTGGTCGCCATCTTGATCGCACTGCTGCAAGGGCAGGCAGAGAGGCTGAGAATCACTCTCAACAAGCAAAGGAAGAAAAGCACCTTCAAATTGCCTGCCTAATCGCATTGCTGCAATAATGGGTAAGGAGACTGAGAAGCACTCTCTGCAAGCAAAGTGGCTTGAAAAGCATCCTCAAAAATTGCTTTCCATCATTGAACTCCTTATAAAAATATGGAGACGATGGGAAGAACTTTGCTGATCAAAGAATATTTTCTATATCTCCCATACCAAAGGTGACATCAAAACATATAGCAAAATGGGCGGATCAAATGATCCATTTCTATGGAAGATGAAAATTTTGGATCAATTGTTGAGATGCCAAACGATGGCAGCAAATTAGTTTTTGAAGAAAAGAATGGAAATAAAAATGATGAGTGCGAAATACACACGCATTTATAGAGGCGTGAAGGTGAAAAGAAAGAATGTGAATGGCCACATTCGTGCCTAATAACTAAAACGTCTTGGGAAAAGAGACGAAAATACGAAGAAAGAATGTACATGAATCTTAGCATAAAGCAATTAAATGCGAGGTTGACGATTAAGGACAACGTCAATTAAATACGCAAGTAGATAAATTAGTCATTCATTAATAACGATAACTGCTGTTACATTCAAAATTAGCAATGGCGATTAGCACAAAGTTACAAAAGGAAAGTTAAGGCATTGAATGTCTTAATTACAATTTACCCCAGGGCGAACAAA
This sequence comes from Olea europaea var. sylvestris, assembly GCF_002742605.1. Taxonomy (NCBI): domain Eukaryota; kingdom Viridiplantae; phylum Streptophyta; class Magnoliopsida; order Lamiales; family Oleaceae; genus Olea; species Olea europaea. The sequence goes on along the minus strand of NC_036241.1, from coordinate 7,961,401 downwards.
TTCTTTTCCTAAGTCTCCCCCAATCTTCGCTCTGCTGAGAAGAAGCGACATTTAATTCTGCTACAAAATCGTCATCAACTTCCAGCTTTTTGTACTGCTCAACCAAAGACTTGGTTCGTTCAATTCCTTGGGAAGCATTACGCTTTTTAGCAGCCATTCTCGCCCTACAGTCGTCCATCTTTGCTTGAAGCTCCTTCATCTCCGCAGCTAAACTTGTCATCAAAGAGTCTTCGACCATAACGTCGGAAGAAATTTCTTTCAATTCATCCTCGGCTTTGTTAATCTCTAGAAGCAAAGACTCTCTTTCAGATGCAGCATGAAGATACTAAGTACTCCTGGCCTTCAGTTCAACATTTTTGGCTAGCAAGGAGAGGATATCAGAGTGAACAACCTTCAGCGTCGCTTTAAAGTCAGCAAAAACGTTAAGCGACGAAAGTGTAAGTGCTTGCGCGGATTTCGCACTCAACAGCTCAAACTTATCCTTATGTTTAGTAGCACTAGCCTGACCGATATTCACGTCCATGAAAGACACGTACTCAAATACCGACTGCTTGAGAAACTTCATATCTTCCTCTGAAGATGCAGAAAGATGACTGGTTGAAGTAGGGCGAGACGTCTTGACTTGTTCCTAGGAAGTAAACAAGTCCTGGATGGAACGCACAATGTCATCAGCATCCTGCAGAGAAAAGTGCCAACATTGAGGACTTTCACTACAATAAACGAAACGAAAATGAAAGTGAAGCAAAAGGTTACCTCATTAGCAATCTTGGGAAGTTCAAGTATATCACCAGTAGGCTCCACCACCCGTAGGGACTTTCCCTTATCTGGGCAAGAAGACTCGGCCACAACGGGAAGGCCCATAAGAGCCTCTGTATAATTCAAGAAGTAACGAATAAGAAATCAGTAGCACAAGCAAAGGTAAAACATCAAAATATGTATTACCTTCTGGTTCGACGTTTGGAGGGTCGGCGCCCTGGGAAGAAAGTGGGCCTTCTACTGGTTGTGATGAAGGTTCCGGGATTAAGGGTTTCTTTTTAAGCATAATCCCTTCACCAGCTGATTTGGACGGAGCAACTTCAGCAGAAGATGATGGAGCAGGAACTGCCAAAACCAAAGCTTTCGAAGGAGAGGCTGAACTTTTCTGAGAAATTCAGATAAATCATTAGTACATAGAAAAATATGTTTAAGAATAAACAAATTCAATTACCTTTCTCCTAATGATGAGAGGAACGTCGTCATCATCATCATTATCATCATCCTGCAAAGTGGGAGATGCTAAAGCTGGCAGTTTGCGGCTTAAGGCACTTTTAGCTGTCGTAACCTTGGCAGGTAGAGAAGCAGATGAACGGATAAAATATTTAGCGTGAGCAGGGGAGGAAGGATTCCTAATGGACACAGAGGTGACCAGAATGGGAGAAGTAGAGGGAGTGCTCGGCTGGTCCAGTAAATAGAAGACACAATTAGCATCAGTTGCAAACAATCGACGTGTTACTGATGGCCAAATCTGTTCAAAAAGGGGATAGATGGCACAGCTAGAATTGAAAGGGGCTAATGAAAATTTGCTCGTCAAAAGAATGTTGCGAGCATCTATAGCTTGTGCCTCTGCTTTATTAATAGTGTGAAAACGGTCTATCAAATTTTTGGAGTAACAGGGAAGAACATGCCAAGTTTGGCCATAACCAAGTTGGCGAGCAAAAAAATTGGGGAGCATATATTTCGACCCCAACTTTGGCATTGGTTCCAGTTAAGATATCGTGGAACAATTCCCTCCCAATCAAAAACTGAACCCAAACAAGTAGAGAGACACTCGCACTGTCTAGGGTGGATAGAGGTTGCACATAATTTGGAGTCAAATGAGCAGGAAAAGTAAAAAAGGAAGGAATCAAATTTAAGGTATAAAAGAATGAAAAAAATGTCCCTACTAGATATATTTACAGGGGTTAGTGGATCAATGGCTAGCCCATAGCAGCTAGCAGAACGACTGGAAATGGATGGAGCACCAAGTGGTGGAAAATATGCTCTCAACAACAGTTGAGTGAACCAAAGGGGGCCACTACCAGTGGGAGATGCACCATTCTTCAGTTGAAACTGAAGGGAAGCCATGCCTCTATAAAGGGCGGCTCAAAAGAAGGAACATAGGTTCAAAGGCCTACCACGTGCCAATTCATACGCTATGGGTAAATAGCTCATAGAAGGTTTCATACTTGGCACGCAAAGAATATATTTACAGAGCCAAATCTGAAGAAAAGCCACACGCTCAGCATGGGAAGGTTCAGCGGTTGAGTGATTATAAAAGCCTTGCAGGCTTGAATAGGATTCAGTAAGTTTCTTGTCAAATTTCGGGGCAACACTGGAAATCAAGATACCAGGAAAGATGGTATCGCCCAAAGGCGGGAGATTTACTAGGGCTCCAACATCCCTTAAAGTAATAGACATGGGACCAAGAGAGAAAACGAAGGTGTTATACTCAGAAGACCAAAAACTCAGAGCAATAGGAAAAAGCACTGGGTCAAAAATCGGGGGTTGAAAAGAAATTTCTAATAAATCTGAAATCCTAGCACGATCAAAAATCGCCTTGGTGGGGCCATGACTCACAAGACGTGCATGCCATCTACGAAAAATAGCATCAACTTTGAGCTAAGTGCGAATACCTTTTTCGCAAATCGGCCTCAATGGCAGAGAGTTCAGGAACGGAAGACCTTGAGTGCAAGGGAACAACTGGCTCACCGCCACTTGTCCGACGGCTTCAGCATTATTGAACGATGGACCCAAATAGAATTCGTTGAGGTCAGCACTAGCTTGTGCAAGGAAGTTTGGATTTACATATGGCCTAGTAAGGATTTTCTGGAAATCTTCAAAACTAAAAGAATCATCAGATTGAGTTTGTGAAGTCGCCATTGGAAACAAAGTACGATTTTGATAAGGTTTGCCTGAGAAACGTAGCAGAGAAGCAAGAAGACGAACAGTGAAAATAACGAGGAAGAAGCACGAAAAATAGTGACGTGGTTTAGTGGTGCGATGAAATGGCGTGTCCTTCTGGTTTATAAGGGTTTGTAACGTTGCACCTTTTCAGATTATAGAAGGAAATAATGATTGAAATTCTTGAAAATTTCAAATATTGCTGGAAAATACAAAGTGAATATGACAAAGATTAATAATTAGTATTAATTCTGCCATATTGGGGGTAATTGTTGATACACTAAAAGTGCAGCCCAAATCAAATAGCTCAAAGAGTGAAGTCCAATTGGAGAACCCATGATAAAGGTCCGAACAGGATTATTGATGAATGAGGTGGAAGCCCACGAACACGGTAACATCATCGCCTAAGCTTGCAAGACGCCCAGAATCTAAACGAATAGAATACCCTACGGTAGCCCAGAGCGATGAGCCCGTTCTCGCTCAAACCTTCGAATCGCCTAGGATCTCAGCAAGCACAAACATTATGGTTATTCAGAGTAGCAGTTATTGAGTGATCTTATCACATTCCACGATTCAAGGAGCTTAGTTGAAGGCGGTTGAACGACAAAGAGTAATGGCAACAGTTAGGGACGGCAGTTCCATGACAAACTAGCCACCATAAAGAAAGTGGGTAGTTATACAGCAATCAAGTAGTTTCCAAGCGGTTTGTCACGAAGAAATCATCAAAGGAATATAAAAGGAAGAGAAGACATAGAGAAAAGAACCCGAATTAAATACTCTCAAACAGAGATTATGTAATTTCAATTTCTTAGTTTAAACTTAAACATTTCTTTTAGTACTCGTGTGCTTGCGCCCCTTGGAGGCATTCTGTTTAGTTCCAATTGTAAATCATCGCCAATAAAACATCCATTTTTGGGACTTTCTCTCAAGAGGTCTGTTCCTTACACAATCGTCTGGTTCCTTTTTAATTGTTAGCGACTACCCGCACGAAATAGGTGGGATGGTATTTTTTTGGAGAATGAGTAGCTGAAAGAGAAAGAAATTTTTTTGATTTACGTATCATATTATTTTATAGAAGATTGTGTGATTGAAAATAGGAGAAAGAAAAATGAAATTTAATTTAATGGAAACCAAACAAGAGCATAATGTTATTGCCCGTTACAGAGTGATCATTAGTGTATCAGTTAGAAATTTGAATGACTATTACCGAACGAAAATAATTTTAATGACCATTATATAATTGTTCAAAACTTTGAAAAAAGTTTTGGTACGACAATCATATATATTTACGTGTACTCGCTCAAATGGCTATGCTTGCGTCATTTTTAATTCTTCTACTTTCTGTCCAACAATGCATCTGGAAATGTGTGCTTCACTTGAAAATTATGCACGGTTGATTTTTCTTGAAAAACAAGTAAAATAATTTCTCAATAAGGCTACTCAGTCAGGTCTTAAAACAGGGTGGAAAACAGGCATTTCAATTGGCTGAGGTGGCACTTCAATTACAATAAAAAAAAAACAATATCAAACAAAAAGGGCAAAAGCAAGCTAAAACCAAACAGATATACAAAACCGACTGTTGCAAGGGGAAAAAAATCAATTCAGCCGCATTTCCAAACACTCCCTCCTGCCGCCGCGCCTTCACCGATCGAAGCACCCTTCGTCGACGAGTAGACCGCTAGTCACCGTCCAAGAAGTGGGAGAAATGGTTAAAAAAAAGAACTTGTGTGTCTCCCACATTTGAAAACCCAAAAATCGACCGGTTTTTTTCCTGTTCTTCCTTCCATAATCTCGGATCGTGGTCAAACAGTCTGACCAAGTGACTCCGTCAATGTCTTCTCAGGATGGTAGGTACGTGAGATAAAAAGCTAGTCTTTCTGATGATTTGGCTCAATGGATTGAGATTCCGAAAGAGTAGGTGCAATCATACAGTCCAGTGCTTGCGATTCGTCCACCATCCGATTCTAAACCGAAGGATATTGTGGCCAAGATAAATAAGGGTTTGGAGTTAGAAAAAGTACATAAATGAGGGTTTGAGAGTTTATCAGAAGGAGGAGCTTCGTAATAGAATGCATTATTCAAATAGTGATTGAATTCCACCAATTATAGGCTTAAGGTAGAACAGAAGACATCTAAAAGGCAAGAATGTGGAGGATCACATGGATATGACAATGCAATTTTCTCCATGAGGACCATTTTTATTGCTCATGGACTTGAATTTGCTTGGGGGAGAAATGTCCCATCTTTCGAGAATGTGCAGATCTACAACATGGTTACGGCCATCCTCAACATTGTAGGAGCAAATTACAATGGGAAAGCATCATTTGCATAGTCTATTCTTTTGCCAAACCATTGAAAATTATCCCGAGTGTTGACACTGAGTAACCAAACTGAATTGGGTATCGAGAGGCTTGGTTGTTGGATACGCTGTGCTTAGGTAGTGTTTTAGTTGTGATTTTATGTAATTCATCATGTAAATTATTAGTGATTACTTATTCATTAGGTATTCGCAATTTGTGTATTGTCTTGAATTGGTAAAATGACTGAGTTACACTTCATCAGTTTTGGCTTCCACCGAGGCTTTGTTCGTTCATAAGATGCCTTCGTTTGTTTGCTATAATTAGGTAGTGTATGCTGTGCTTAAGTAGTGCTTTAGTATAATTTATTTTCGAAAATTAATCATGTTTTGCTTATCCAGTTGGTGCACTTTGTTCAGAGAAATAAAATAAAACCAACCTTTAACAAGAGTTTTTTCAAAACCAGAAGATACTCAGCAATAACAATAAGTGCAGCAAACCAAGTAAGAATGTCCCACTAGCACTAAAATCTTGCTTAATATTACAACTGATTGTCCACAGCGGCGGGAGGAAGGGTTTGGAAACGGGGGTTCTAGAGAGAGAAGCGGCCGAATTGACTTTTTCCTTGTAGCAGTTGGTTTTGTATCTCCGTTTGGTTTTAGCTTGCTTTTGCCCTTTTTGTTTAATATTGTTTTTTTATTGCATTTTAAGTGCCAGCTCAACAGATTTAAATGCCTGTTTTTCACCCTGTTTTTAGACCTGGCTAAGTAGCCTTATTGATAATTTCTATAGGGAGTGTAGATTTTTGTTTTACAAGTAATTCATTCTATCTCTCTCTCTCATCAACTCCCTCCCTTCCTCTCTCATCAACTTACTAATAAAAAATGAACAAGTATAACATTTTCTAAATTGAAAATAAAATCAATCAAACATATTTAGCCCTCATTTGGTTCTCATTATTTGCCCATTAAAATGAAAAATATGACCGTTATCCATTACATTAAGCCACCAGATTTGACTTTCTATTTCTTGTGTGGGATCCGTAACGGCTGTATTTTTCATTCTCATTTTTACATTAATGTGTACCAAACAGGCCCTTAATTGACAACTTCCATGGAAATAATTTCTAAGCAATTGAATTGTCTAAAATTTATTTTCTTTCCAAGTAAATTTCATGCTTGTTATCAAACATATGCTTATATTTTTCACCAAAAAGCCTTAAAAAGTCCAGCAAGTAGAGAATTCTCCAAAAATCACTGTCTATTTGAATACTTCATGACTTATAGAGATTCTTAAAAAATTCAATTAAATATCTCATGATTTTTATTGACTTTTCAAAAGCCTACAATCGTCTTAATTGAATACGCCTAAACTTTTGAAGGGTTTTTGTCTAAACTTTTTGAATATTCAAAAGCCTTTAAAAGTCCTAAGCCTTTGTTTGATCTCCATTTTGAGGGAAAAATAAATTTTTGAATAGTGTATCGATGAAAAATGTATGGTTTAAAAAGAAGATTTTTTTTAATTTACGTGCAATATTATTTTATTGAAAAATGTATGATTAAAATGATATCAAAATACTGTTGAAATTTTTTTTTTCTTAAAGAACGTGGCTCAAACAATAGCTAAATGAATACGCCCATCTTGAAACTTTTCTTTTTTAAGCTTAGCCAAACATGCTCCCTTTCTTGTGGCCCAAGTTGTCTTTTTTTTCCTTTATTTCTCCATTCGGCCCTCGCATTCGCATAAATCAATCAAATTTTTCCCAGACAAAAGCCAAGAAGGTGATAGATCAGAACAATAGACCCACATATATACAATAAACTCCATTTCGATCCTTTGATACAAAAAAAGGGTTATAGATGGCGCGGTACGACAGAGCAATTACGGTGTTCTCACCGGACGGCCATTTGTTTCAGGTGGAGTACGCCCTCGAGGCCGTCCGAAAGGGAAACGCCGCCGTCGGTGTTCGAGGCACCGATACCATCGTCCTTGCCGTCGAGAAGAAATCCACTCCCAAGCTCCAGGACTCCAGGTCAGAATTGTGCATCTGAAGTTATTTATGCTTTGAAATGTGCGCGTGCTTTTGTAGATCGTTGGAATACATGTCATTAGTGATTTTGGGTGGTCGGTGATTTATTCGGTTCCGTGGGGTAAATGAAAGGATTATCTAGGGTTTTGGGTCTTTAATTTTGGAATTGATTTTTATTATTTATTTATTTTTTGTATTTAACTCTGTATTTGATATCTAGTTAATTGAGTGAGATTTTGAAAAGATGAGTTAATTTGTGGTTGTAGGATTGCTGAACGGATTAATTACTCCTATAGTGTAGTGATAAATTACTTTATTTTATTATTATTTTTATTTATGGTGTTATTACTACTATTTAGTTCTATTGTTTGAGAAATTAAAATCAGTTGTTATTGTTTTATTTTTAAATTATGCAATTAGTAAAATGGTAAGTTTAAGGAAAACAGTAAGGTAGGTTACTTGGCACTCAAAGTGAATCTCAAGAAACTAGTGAAGGAGAATTGGAGATAGGAGTGGTTTGAGTGCAGTCTTGCGTGTACAAATTTTAGGATGTAGTTGTACATGAGAATCATTTGTTAATTTCTTTGAAACATTAGGTATGGCTTTAGTAGCCAAGTGTCACTGACTTAGTTTTCTTTCAACCGACAAACTGGAACTGTGCCTTAATGTTTCACAAATTTCGTCTCCACGAGAATACGTTGAGTTAGCCTTCGAACACTCACGTAAATTTAACCTTTATGCATAAATTATGGCAACTTTGAGTAGATGATATAAAGTAAGAAATTTTATTGAAAGGAAACAAAACAAATAAGTTTGGGAGAATCTCCTTGACTTATTTACAATCTCTCAATATTTAACTCATTTCACTCCTTGATATTTACAAATGAGCTATATATCTATTTATAGGCAAAATCTTGCAAGACACTTGAAATCAAGTACCAAAATTAAATGGATCCAATGACCACAATTAGTTGCAAGTCATTTTACAACTTTATGTAAGTTGGCATATCCTTATATATACAAATTGAGCTTTGCTTATTCCTTTAAGCAAATTGTAGCCAAGTTGAATTTTGCTTTTTATCTTCATGAAAGTTGTACAAATTAGTGCTTATTTGCATTCAAAACCAATGCTTATAGTCCACGGTATTTAATTCTTCAAACCATTGGTTTTTTATTTAGAAAAATCTGTTTTCTATGCCTGCACAGTCTGCTTGCATTTTCCCTACCTTAGTCCCTTGCCGTAGGTAGTTCAGTTCCATTGAAGCTCCCTATCTTAGCTGTTTTGTGGTCGTCACTGGACGGATGGGTTGCGACCTGGGAGGACATAAGTTACTTCTCCACTAAATCTGATGATGCCCTCGTCGTGGTGTAGTGCTAGAGCAGGGACTTTAAACCACAACAAGTCTCCATTGTCCCAAGTAGCTTTAGACTTGGGTAACCCTTTCCACTCGATTAAGTATAAGGTGTAACGGGAAAACCCTTCATCTAACCTCCCTATCTACCAAAATGGTTTCAACATCTTTCTTAAAAGATTTTATAACAATGTGAGGTGCCCATTTTGACTCATTTCTGCCCACATCATCCATGTTTGGCTTATATGGCTTTAACATACTTACATGAACGATTGGATGAATCTTTAGAGTGCTTGGGAGATCAAGCAGGTAAGATACTCTTCCAACTTTAGCCACTACTGGAAATGGTCCCTCATATATTCGAACCAAGCCATTGTGAACTTTTCGAAAAGCTTGAATTGTTGCGGCACCGCTTTTACAAGAACTTTATCACCGATATTAAATTCCAAAGGTCGCCATTTCACGTTTGCCCCCATTTCTTCATTCGCTTTGGGGCTTTCTCCATCCAAGATTGAGCTAAGTCTGAATGATCTCCCTATGACTTGGCCATTTTTTAGGCTTCGGGACTTCGGCCTGAGTTAACGGCAATAGGCAAAGTATAAGTCTAGGGCAAAATTGTTGGACGTTGCCCAGTTTTCATACAACCTACAGAAGAGTGGATGTACGGGGCAAAGTTCATTGACTTACATCCTCTTAGGTTGCGATCGATTTGTCCTGGCAGTGATTGCAAAATAGTGTAGATAGGATGCTTCAAAAAATGGAACTGCTTGTGACAAGGGACGCAGGTAGGGGAAAACACAGGCAGACTGTGCAGTCACGAAATTAAAAGTTTTCTATTTCAAAAACCATTGTTTTTAAGGATTATTAAATTTGCAATTGTGATTGTCATTGCACTGCAAACTCACGTTGATTACTTTTCAAAAAAAAAAAAAAAAAAAGGATTATTAATTACCGTGGGCTACAATCGTTGGTTTTGAACGTAGGTGAACGCCAATTTGTGCAACTTGTATAGAGATAGAAGTAAAATTTAACTTGTGTATAGTTTGCTTAAAGGAAGAAGCAAAGTTTAACTTGAATACTATTTCTGTAAAGGAACATGCCAACTTGCATAGAGATATGAAGTGACTTGCAACTTGCAAGTAATTATTGCCATTGAGTCCATCTAATCTTGGCCCTTGATTTCAAGATGTCTTACAAGATTGTCTATAAATAAATGTTTAGCTAATGAATGAAGTAAGTTAAATCTCGAGAGATTCTAAAGGAGTCTTCCTTTTATTTATACAAGGTGATTCCCCCAAAGTTATTTGCTTATTCTTTTTAATATAATTTTATATTTTATATCCTCTATTGAAAGTTGTCATAATTTAACCTAAAGGTTAAATTTTAGTGGGAATTCGAAGGCTGGCTTAATTTATTCTCGTGGGAACGGAATTTGTGAAACGTTAACGTCGTATGGTTCTAGTTTGTTGGTTGAAACGAAACTAAGTCTTTAATGTAAGGTTCAATATACATGTACTCCAACTTCATTTTTTGTTCTAAGTTACAATTGTTGGTTAGGATCTTATTCTGTATTATCTTGGAGCATCTCCTATGCTAATGTGAATTGCTCTAAAAAAGTTGCTACATAACTTAAAACAAACAATGTATAAAAGAATTCATCTCCAGTGAAATATGTATAGGACTATGTCTAGCTAACGTGGTAAGAAAAATGTATGCATTTTCAACATGATTCTCTAGATGTAGAGGCTCTTTTAGACACAGTGAGTCGCATTTCTCTATTTTCCCTCACTCTTTCTCTCTTCTTTATATTTTTTTGTACCCCCGTATTGAAAATACATTAAAGGCAAAAATTTGAATTATAGATTGAACCCATTGGAGATGAAATTTAAACTAGGTCATCTATTCGTTAGACATTAATGTCACGTTGATCGAAAGCATTTCAATTTAGTTGCCACCTAGATTGCAATTCATAGAATGCATTGGATATGCTCTTAGCTTTCAACAAGCATGCAATATGTCTATTATTGTTACCTTCCCAATTGGACTCCAAATTTGATGCTTTTGTGCTTATTATCACTTTTATGTTCTTGCTTTCAGATCGGTTAGAAAGGTTGTCAATTTAGATAATCACATTGCATTGGCTTGTGCTGGACTTAAAGCAGATGCACGAGTTCTAATTAATAGGGCACGCATTGAGTGCCAGAGTCATAAGCTTACAGTTGAGGATCCTGTGACTGTTGAATACATAACTCGCTACATTGCTGGACTTCAGCAGAAGTATACACAAAGCGGTGGTGTGAGACCTTTTGGGCTTTCAACCTTGATCATCGGTTTTGACCCCTACACTAGTGTCCCATCTCTTTACCAGACAGATCCCTCAGGGACTTTTTCAGCATGGAAAGCCAATGCAACAGGGAGAAACTCAAACTCGATCCGGGAGTTTCTGGAGAAGAATTACAAAGAAACATCTGGCCAGGAGACTGTCAAACTAGCCATGCGGGCTTTACTTGAAGTAAGTCATCCATGTGGACAAAACTCATTGCTTTTAACTTGTACTTGGTCTAATGTATTGCTATTAAATTTTAGGCTTGTGCATATGACATGTTCTCTTCTTGCTTAAATATCACAAATTTGGCTATTTATTTTTGTTATCATTCAACCATATGATCTGGTTTTTCACCTATTATTTATCGAAAATTCAAGATGCAGTCTACTTCTTTAATATTTGGTAATTCTTGCATCTTTTTACAAGAACACCATAAACTTGTAAGTGGTTAAAATATTGAGTTATCTTTTCAATCATTTATGTTATTGGAAATTTTTTTGTTGATGTTGAGAATTGGTTGAAGTACATTAATAAGATAACCATACTGCTTTTGTTCTCATGTACATCTTAACCCTGAGACTATAAACTGCGCATTAATCTAAGAAAATGTACACTAAATGGACTTGTACTAGCATCTTAAATCAGGTAATATCATTTTGGTGGTAGTCCTGTACAAAATGGTCAAAGTCATGTAATTGCTGTTTTAATTGGCTCCTGCATCCATAGTTCCTCTTTTAGCGTCTTGTTGAGCCTATATTATGTAATCAAACAAAAATAGAAAAATACTTTCACGTTCATGTAAATTTTTTGATTTTCATGATGTATGATGTTTTATCTCTGTTAAATGCTGCAAATGAACTAGATGTCCAGGTACTTCAATGGTGTTCTGAATTTGTGCGCATTAGTTTGTCTTCAACTTTTACTCTGAAAAACTCACGGAACTGTCAATATTTTGAATCTTTGCCTCTTTCTTATATGCACTGAACAATTTGATGGTGGAGTTTAGCCAATAGTTTCCCGCCTGCAGTGAATTATAAATTTAATTAAGATGAATGATCTACCTTGTAGAATAATGGTATAGGAAATAGCAATTAGGAACCTTGGGGTTGTAATGACTAGCTACATGTCACAGCTGGTTGCAGAGATAATGCAATATCCATGACAGTGTGTGCTGTCACAGAGGTCTGTGAGCTGTTTGGGTAATGTTACGGATATAGGTCCAATTGAATTAAAAATTGGAACCTGAAGTAGATATCTTCATAAATTCCAACTAGCATTTCTGTTTCTCTACTTGCTATGCCTTTGACTTGTGAACGGGCATAACTTTATTAGCTCATAAAGCATTGGAGGTACCATTACAACCTCGTGTCTTATTGCCTGTAGTGTTTGACCTTGGTATGAAAAATCCAAGGATTTGAGATGTACTATACATCATAATTCACTTAAAAGAGAGTAAATAATGCGAAACTTGCTAGTGATTTCCACGTTGAGTTCATGCCTTAAAGTAGTGCAGGTATACGAGTAATGATGGAGCTAACTGTTAAATAAGAGAGTAAATATCTGCGGACTTGTGGAGCTGAATTTATGATAGCTTTGATTAAATTAGTGTTTAGAGCTAACTGTTGATGGTAGCATTGGGTGAGCTATCGGCATTGCTAGTTGCTGATACCCAGAAACATCCTGTTGTTTTCATTATATCTTCTGTGAACTGAATTGTGATATGGGTTAGTTGTTCGAGGTCATGAGACATAGATGGTGGAAAATCTTTGGTTTGTATATTAAAGCCCCGTTTGTTTCCCATTCTTTGCTATAAAAATAAAAAATATGATCATTATCCATCACATCAAACCAATGTATTTGACTTTCTCTCTCTTGTGTGGGTCCTGTAATGACTATACTTTTCATTCTTATTTTTACAAGAATGGGAATCAAACGGGAGATAAGTATCTTAGAACAGTTCCCTTTTCTACATTTTGTGGTCTCTCGTGTGTTAATGGTTTAATGGAAAGAATTAGGAACCCCACATCTTTTTGGGTGGAAATTTCATGATAAATCTCAATAGCCTCATTAACAAATTTGAATATCTGATTGGAGAATGTTATAATAAATGTAGGTATATATTGTTGGCTTCTATACTGACTGATGACTGAGCAGAAACTTGGTGTGACTGTCTTCGTATAACTTTCCTCACCTTTAACATTATTAGTGGAATCTGTTATACAATCAACCTCCCCACCCTCCGCCTGAAAAAAGAAAAAAGAAAAAGAAAGGCGCACTAAAAAAAATGGTGAAGGAGAAAGAAGGAAACAAAAGGAAAATGGAAAAATAATGACGCTGACATCTAATCTTATTTTGCACGAAGGTTGTTGAGAGTGGTGGAAAGAACCTAGAAGTTGCTGTAATGACCAAAGATCATGGACTTCACCAGCTTGAAGAAGCTGAAATTGATGCCATTGTTGCTGAAATTGAAGCGGAGAAAGCAGCTGCAGAGGCTGCCAAGAAGGCCCCTCCCAAGGAAACTTAGGACTATGGCTTAGCGTTTGCTCATCACGTCTCTTCTTTTGTGATTTTTAATTCACAATGTAATCTGCTGCTTCTGACAATTGATATCTATCTTTAGACAATTTACAGGATGATGTTTAATTTTCAGTTGATTGATTTCCTCCATATTAAACTGCAATCTTGGTTTTTCTTTCAATGCCTGCTAAAAAAGTTGGTTGTCTGCGTATCAATATTTACTTGAGGTGGAGGCTGAGAACTATCATTTATTTGGGGGTTGACCCTGCCCAGTGTCCTCACGTCCCCTTGTCTCCATGCACCTACTACAAATGTTTTAAAATTTCACTTGGACATAGACTCCGAAAATGGAGAGGGTCAAGGGTCTAGTGGGGTTGACATGGTGATTTTAAAAATTTTAGAATAAATAAATTAAAAAAAAAAAAAATAAGGCTCCGTTTGGTAGCCATTTTTTTCAAAATACATTTTTCTCTTTTTTTTTCAACCACACATTCTTTATTAAAATAATATTACACGTAAATCAAAAAAAATTTCTTCTTTTTCAACCACACATTTCACATCAATTTACTATTTAAAAATAAATTTTTACATAAAAATGCCTATCAAACGCTCTCTAAAAATTCAACAAATGAGAATAAGTGGAAATTAAATGGGCCAAAAGGCCCAAAAACTCCATAACTTGGTATAGGTGCATTGGCTTATGAATGCAAATCCTATTATTTCAACAGCTCCCTCTTGCTTTCATATAAAAAATTTGTCGGCTGTTAAAATTCTTGCCGGTGCGTTTCTACTCAGATCTCTCCCTTCTCCCTCTCTCTCTCACAAGTGAACTTGTTTTCTTTCATTGTAATTAGAATTTTGATTTATTGGAGCTGTTGTGAGTTTTGATCAATCGGAAAAAGGTAGGGACTGTTCATCGTCTCTTATTTTTATTTTAAAAAAAAACTGACGAACCAGCAAAAATCGTAATTGGTTCACAATTTTTGATTAAAATTTATTGCTTATTGAATTTACACAGCTTTTTCTCAATCGATTTTATGAGTGTGACTAGACCAGATTTTGATACGATTCTCGATTTTTCCAATTGCACTGATTGATCTGAACGGTTTCCACAACATTGCCTTGATCTCATCGAGAACTCAATAGACTCTCGAATAAGAATAGTCATCCATGACCTTCACGGGAGATGGGGGCCGACCTCGAATACTTCGACGATCAAGTCAATCAATGGAAAAGAAAATATATATAATGAGTGTGGGATGAGCTAAATGCGCAAGCTACAAAAGTGTAGGAACTCTGGGAATATGAATATGGAAAATGAGAAAGCAATCTTGCAATATTTTAGAGTCAAAATTGCATTACCCTTGAGTTGGTGTGAGATGTTAGCTTTTATAGTGGCATGGATAAACTAGTGGCTGTTGGATGAAGAAGCACATGGCTTCATCCCAACAGTTGAAGTGTCCTATCATAGGTCATCACATCAAACGTCCTAGACTGTGCGGTATTTAACGCCTTCTGAAAAGATGGCCACCATATTGCCTAGGTTTGAATACCTACGTAGTAGGCTGACAAGACTTGACATTTTTGTGTGGCAAAAAAGGTCACATCAATCATTTGCATAAGATCTTTATGCAGACGATCTCTTGGAAAGGATGCTCATTTTATGGTTTGAAGACTTCCACTTCGATCACATAGGCTTCGACCTTCCATATGACACTTTGTTAGGACGTCGTGTCACTTCTCTTAGATCTTTAAGATACTTCTGTTTTGGTAATGTGGGCTTTAGCCACTTACATAGTACTTCGGTTGAAGCGGTTGATCACATCTCTGGTTGTTTTACAATAAGTGTCACTTGCTTCAGTCATAGAGCTTTTGCTTACATGTGGTGCTCCAATCGAGGAGAAGCGTGCCTTTTCATCATCTTTACCTTTGATGTCGTGGAGTGTGGGCCTTTGCTGAGCTTCTAATTAACTGCTATGTGGGCTTTTTCTTAAGCTTCGGTAGGGAGATGTAACAATAGTTCCCCAAGTCCATCTATGATTATTTATGTCATGCGTGGACTTCATGCTTAAGAAGTAACATTCTGACGCGTCTTTGTTCGATTGATCTTCTGATTGTTCTTTTTAAAAGTGATGTTCTAATGTGGAGGTCTCACCTATTGCAGTTATTTTTAATACAACAATTCTATTTCAACATTCATGCCAATGTTCAAAGAAAAAATTAGACGTGTCATTAAATTAAAGGAACAATAGAAAAATATAAGAGAAGAAATAGAAGAGAGTTAAAACTTAAGCAGGTATTTCATTAAGAATCAAGATCCCGTATTTATAAGGTTTAAAATGAGAGCTACAATTAGAACATAACATATTTTTTCATAGTAGAGAGAACTTATATAAGTATTCTGATAGATCAAATAGCCATTTATAATTTTCTCATAGTTTTACATTACTCCACTTTGATGACTATCAACAACTATCGCATTAAAAACTTAGTGTGATAAAAATACCAAACAAAGGAAAATGTACAAATAGTTATAACAAAATTGGAGTAATAAAATAATTTCTCGTTAAAATGCCATCAAGAAAATCTAATAGGGCAAAGCTTGATCGAAGAAAAGGGTACAATTGCATCCCCTAATTCTATTAAATGAAAATTCTTATATGTGGTTATCCATATCTTGTACGTCAGTGTCTTCAAAATTGTAATATTCGGGTGAAATGTCTCATGTAGTCTTGTATAGTCTTCCAACAATATCGTCTTCATAGAATATATTTACTAATTTTCTAAAGATTGTAGTAATAAGATGATTCGAAAAACGATTATTGTTGTCCTCTTTAGAAGTTTTATATATACAAGAGTATTATTTTGGGGGTAAATATCTTGTATGTTCTGAACATTCAACATATAAAAAATATAACTTTTTAAAATCTTTATAGGAAAACATATACGGGAACAATCCTAATGAATGAAAAAGAGTGTATTGTAAAAGTTGTCTTATTAAAATTTTTTTCCAGGAAAATCCAATGGGACAGAAACTTGATCAATAAAAAAAGGATACAATGCTTATTTTCTCCCCCTCATAATAATGTCACTTAAGCATATTAAAATTTTCAAGTATAATATTAATAGTCATGCCAAATGAGTTAGTTGTAACCACATTTCAAATTTTATGTATTGTCAGGACAATAGCATATGGACTTGTGATTGTATCTACCACAGTCATTACAAAACTAACTATGTTAAGAATTGTGTATTACATATTATGACTTCATTTTTCTTATTTCCGTTTCACATAAATGTACACATTTAGATTTTTAGAATGTAGGTCCAGAAACTTCAAATTTCTCTAAGAAATTCAATTTTTACTAGGATTGTGTCCTTTTATTTGACCATTCATTTTTTCGATTGATATGTATTGTTTCGATATTCTCGCTATTCATAATATGAAGCGGTAAATCATGTACAAAAGTGTTGATACATTTTTTCTTTTGATTCCATTTCTTTTCTCATAAATACACAACTTATTGAGATATCTCCATTATTAAATAATTTAAATACTTGAACCTTTTCTGAAATTTTATTATTAGTTATATCTATATGTTCTCCATTACTACACTTCCAACGTGGTACCATCTTCTTTATTTGCTCCATTTTTTTAATCTTAAAATAGAAAGTATTTACGCTTCAGGCGTGACACACACACACACACACACGCATATATATAATTTTAATGAATTATCCTCATTGGATGTCAATTTGAGTTGGACCACTTAAAGTTAGTTTGTGAGATATTATTGATCTTTTTGATTAGTAAATGTATTTAGATAAATTACCTTTCGAACTCCTAATTCGAATTATCTTTTGTAATGATATAAATAATATAATGATGCATTATGAATATAACCTTTCAGCTTCTTAATTCCCCTCCCCCCAATGTTGAGAATATTGTTCAATCAAATTGACAATCAGGGAACCATGTTATAAAATATCATCTATTAGAGTTTAAGATATTGTATAAGGGTTCAAACAACGTTTTATTCTCAGCATTTTTTATTTTTCCATCTTAGTGTATTTTGTTGTATTAATTATACATATGCAGCACTATCAAAGTAAATAGATAACAAAAAAATAAAAATAAATAAATAAATAAATTCTCTAACCACAAGTCAAATATATCGAGGAAAACTTTAGTGTTGATATGATGCTATTAGAATTCCTCAGAGAAAGTTCGCTTTGTTCTCACCAATAATTATTTAAATATTATTTGAAGGCATTTAATAAATAATAGTGTTATGCCATTTACTGCTATCCAACTAACTTTTTAGAAGGTTGAGATTTAGGCTTACTAGCATTAACAACAACAATGTAATCATTGTATAGTTTGAAAATAATGTTCATAATATAAAATTTGAGTAAACAATCTTGCAAATTTCAATTTGTGAACACTATACAATCATTTAGTAGTTATATATATCATATCCGTTATATGCAAATAATATATAGATGGTCAACATCTAGGTGATGGGTCCCATGTACCACCCTAATTAAATTTCAAGATTATAAAAATTTAATTACAACTTTAGCTAGTGATGATTGACACCAATTTATAATACTGAGAACAAGTATTATATAAAAATAATTGGATTACACAATCTTCTGGTTTTCATTGAATATCTAATTAAATTCTCAATTTCCCATCATTATTAATCTAGTAATGATCAGTTGGTCATGCCAAATAATAATACATTTCGTAATTGAACTTCTTGCTCTATACAATATTTGTTCCAAGACTTGTATAGTATCAATCATAAAACACATTTTAGAAATTTAATATGTTTCTCTTTAATTTGGCAGAAATATTTTATTCTCCCACATAATGCATTATTGACTCTTCTGGAGTTTCGAAATAATATTCTTTTGAAATATTGATATAGGAACGGAGAGCTTTCCTCCTTTCCTTCGGAGTCTTTGCTTTTAAGAACGAACCTCTAATGTCCTTCAAAAGGAAGGATAAGTCTGAGAGGACCAATTTGCCGATGAATAATGTTTTGCTTCTTTAGAAGCAATTTAATTAAAATTGCAATTCTTCAAGACCACTAAAATATTCATGTTGAAATATATATATTCATGATTCTTCAAGAATAACCACATAATATTATTCAATAAATATTATTTCAAATATTGATTGTATAAACGGATTCAAACAATTTGTACTATTGTTATGACATATTTAAATATCCAAATTATGTTTCTTTCTAGACCAACAACTGATTATTCTTCGAATTATTAGTTTAATATAAAAGTATGTTTCTTTTGGAATAATATGTTAATATTCTTTTGAAATATTAAAATTTCAATGTCATGCTCTACTAAAGAGAGTAATATTCTTTTAGGATAGTAATGTTATGCTTCTTCGAGTGCAACAACAAATTAAAAATATCAATTAAAAGTGTAGAAATAATATATTTTATGTTGTGATCAATTATAACATGCAAATCAAATACAGAAATGGAATATGCACGGTGTAATGATTATAATATATACATAATAATCAATTAAAGAAAAATGTGACAACTCATCAATTGGAATTGATTGGTGGATGCGTGCAATAAAATAATTATTTAAGTAATCACGCAATTTTTGTAATTGAGAAAATATGCAATTCTTATATTGAACAACAAATTCAAAAGAAAATTTAAACTTGTGGATAGAACTTGATAGGTTATCTTCGTGGAGTTTCAAAATATATATTTTGACATTTGGACTATAGACCAGTGAAAAGTTTTTACAAGAATTTGGTTATTGTTCTCACGAATGAATTGTTAGATTTTAATCATAATCATTGGATTTTAAGAACAATGAGTTACGAGTTTTCTGTCCAATTTTTACACGATCGAACAAAAAAGTGTTGAGATATCAATAATTTGATTACAATTATGCAAGCTGTCTAGATTTTACAACTTTTGCATTCTTGATTTTGAATTTTCTCTCTATTTGGGTGAGCTCTATCTTGTTGATAGCATATTTTTAAAACTAAATGAATAAGAAAGAAATATAAGAGAAGAAATAGATAAAGTAAAGTGAGAATCAAAACTGAAATGTATATTTTACTAAGAATCAAGGCCACGTATTATAGGGTTCAAATTGAGAATTACAATTAAAGTAATATTGACTCTTCCAGAGTAGTTAGAACTTATGCATTTATTCTGAAAAAACCAAATAAGCATCAATAATCATCTTATAATTTTACAACAAGATTTAATTAATTAATTTTTTTTGGTGAAAAGCATTAGACCTAAATGGCATGTTTGTTAGTTCGGATTGTATAATATTTAACTGTTAAAATAGAAAAAGAAGAAATGTTTAGTATTGGAAACCAAACATAGATAATTTAGTGGCATTAAATCTTGAAGCAAGATGAAATTTGGACTCTTGTACCATTTTGGAGAGTTGGGCAACCTTCTCTTAAGCTGCAGGACGCAATAACAAGCATATAAATGATTGCAATTCATTAAGGTTAACAGCAAGGAACTTAGGAGATAATAAATGAAGTAAATTGAAGTTTGTTTGGGTCCTACAAGTTCTTAACGTGGTTGAAAAGCTAATCTGTGGTAAATAGAGTTTACCCACTTTTGAGTGCTAAATAACAAGCGATCATATAGACTATTGGAATTCAGCAAGAGTGAGCAATGCAATTAAGAGTTATAAAGAAATTTTATTTATGTGATGCTCACACTTCATTATTTCTTGAAAACACTCGTATTTTCTATCAAATTCTTCTCATAGTTCACTTATTATCTTAAACAAGTGTAGGACACACTACAATGATAACTAAATAAAATTCCTAATAGATTGGAAAAAAAGGGGCTCGGAATGCATAATTGTTCATCATATGCATATGGAAAATTCTAGAATATGTCAAGGTAGGGGTCACAGGGTCCTTGCGATGACTTCGAGGTTTTTCTTCCCTAACCATCCAATACACGTTTTTACACTTTCGGTAACGAAAACTAAATGAATTTTGACTAGTGTAAAGCAGAAATATACATGTAAAGCAAACACCGGCAACAAATGATACCTTTATTTTTGTATCTTCCAGCTACTTTGTCGCCTACTTTAATTCGCATTTCTGTGAAATATATATACGAATCGTTTCTGGATTATGACTAGAACCCCCTTTTCTGGATCCATCTCACATTAATAACCCGGCTCCTACCACCGATAGGTAGTTATAAACAAGTTTCTTTTAAAGTAGATATCTGAATGCCAGGTATGGCTCATAACAATCTATTTTCGGGGGCATATGACGATTCTTTCACCATTTGGGGTGTTAATTTACCTACTAAAATATCACCTGTCTCTACCCAAGAGCCCAGCATTGCAATTCCATTTTGTCTAAATTGCAAAGTAAATGGGCTTCTAAATGCGGTATTTCATTAGTGATCATTTCAGGGCCTTGGCTTGTCACATGAATCTGAATCTCATATTTCGTATATGAAAAGAAGTATAAATATCTTCATATACCAAACACTCACTAATGAGTACTGCATTTTTCAGAATTGTAATCTTCCCATGGCATATAAGCTACTACTATGTTTTTCCCCAAAGCAAGTACACCACCAACTGTAGCAGCACCATCTACTAAAATTTTTCCCTTTTTAAAACATTTACCTCGCTGAACTTGGGGTTTTTAATGCATAAAAGTATTTTTGTTGGAACTTTGATACATAACTAATGGAATGCTTATAGTATCCTCATTACCCGAGAAAAGGATCTTTTTAGTATCGGTATAAATGATATTTCCCTCACGTTCAGCTATAGCAAGAGCCTCTGAACTAAAGCTGCTTGTCATTTCAACCCAGTTCCAACAATGCATTTCTCGGGTTGAGAAAGTGTAACTGCTTGACGTTGTATAGTAGAACTCATTAAAGCCCTATTTGTATCATTATGTTCGATAAAAGGCATGAAGGAAGTTCCAATACAAAAATACTGGAAGGGAAAAACACTTCCAGCTAGAACAACCCGTTCTTCCTGAATACCCTGATTCAAAACTAAAGAAATTTCTGCCACTACCATATAATATTCATCTCTACTTGTTGATAAATAAAGCATCCTTACCTCTGTTGATCTTTCAGAAATTTCATAAAATGGGCTTTCTAGAGATCCCCGATGACCAATCCTAGCATGAATTGCTAAGGATCCAATAAGTCCAACATTGATTCCCACAGATGTGTCAATTGGGCAAATACGCCCATAGTGACTATGATGGATATCTCGTGTCCAAAAACTAGCAGTTCGCCCTGTTATTCCTCCAGGGCCTAACTAAATCAATTTTCTCCCATGAACTATTTTTGTCAATGGATTAGTTCAATCCAAACTTGAGATAAGGGGTGTAAATCCAAGAAAAAAAAAAGATTCATAAATGGCTGTTAATGGAGTTGAAGTTACTATATTCTAAGGAGTCGGTATCAATTTGTGTTGAATTGCTCCACATATAGTTCCTCGAACCACATTTTCTAAATGAACTAGAGTCAATCCAAATTGATCTTGTAAAAGATCTTCTATAGAACAAATACGTTTATTTTTCAAATGATTTATATCGTCAAGTGTACCCATTCCAAATTTCAGTTCAATCAAATGATCAGCGGCTACAAATATATCTCGTGGTAACAAAAATGTATTGTTCTGGGACATATCAAGGTTCAGTCTTTGGTTCATATTTCATCGACCAATCCTTCTTAATTCACATCTTTGTTGAAAGAACTTCTTTAGTAATTCCTTACACAAAGATTCAGAAAATACTGGATCCCCATCTACACAAGCAAATTGTTCATAAAACTCCAAAATGGCATTTTCTTATGATCTAATTTTTTTCTCTCCTTATCATTCAGAAAAGACAAAAAAATTTCAGGATAACAAACATTGTCTAGAATTTCTCTTGGATTCGAACCATAGCTGATGATAGAACTAGAACATATATTTTTTGTTTCCTACTCACACGAGCCCATATCTTTACTTTTCTATTGATCTCTAATTCTGATCTTCCTCTCCAATCTGATATTATGGTGCTGATATGGAACGAAATTCCATTATGGTCCAATTCTGATTAGTAATAAATACTGGGACTTTGCAATTGATCACAATTCTACATATTCCATTTACTATAGAAGTTCCCAGGGAATTCATTAGAGGAATGTTTTCAATAAAATTGGTTTGTTCTTGCATAACCCTACTAGTTTTCCAAATTAATCCTCCGGATACATATAATTTAGAAGAATATGTGAGTGATTCATAAACAGCATCTTTTTCTTTTATTAACGGTTCTACCAATTGATATCTTTCCACAAATAATTGAAATTCTATTTCTTGATTTGTATCTTCATTTGGAAACTTATAAAGTTCTTCTGTCAAACCCTGATCAATGAACCTACAAAATCCTTCAAATGGTATCTGATTAAATCAAGGTTTAATATATCTTGAAAAAGAATATTGAGTAAAAGTAGATTATCGATTATTTTGAATACACGAGTTTACTAGATTACAAAATAAGAATTGAAATAAACGGCAATAAGGGAATTCAAGATTCCAATACAAACATTCACATTAGATTTGATATCTTTTTATTGCTTTTTTAAAGTAGAATTAGAATAAATAAATAACAAACATACCACAACTGTTTTGATATCATCACACTTCAAATTTAATAGTAACTATTGCACTACAAATCAGGCATTACTCCTCATGGGAACGATATTCTTAACTTACAAATCTTATTACTTATACAGTGATCCCATACGCTTACGGCTTTTACACGAACACTTCTATTTTCCAATTGTCAAATCATTAGCAATATTGTAAGTTCTTTAAGCATTATTTGTAAGACGCTATTCAAAATTACTATTCAAAAGTTACCATTCAACTAAAAATTATGCTACAACAACATAATCATTGACATAATGTCACATGCCCCTTCATTATTGGACTATTTTAAACACAGTGAACTTTTTCATCCAATCACATCTTTCAGCTAAGATTATGTCACTTTATTTGTCAATCACTTTCTGTCCAAGTGGCATGACCCTTCAACAAATGAGTAAATATAAAAATATAACTAATAGAAGAATTGATATAGGCAAAATTGTCTGGTTTATTTGAAAAGATTTTTTTTTTTCTAAAAGATGAAAAAATATTTATTGTTAGTAAAATTTAGTAATTTCTAAGAACATATATAAGGATATTTATTCAAGCAAAAAAAGTTAAAGAATAAGTACAAGTTGGTTTATAGAGTGGATGCACAAATCATAAGTCACAACATGACAAAGGTCGTTAGGAATGTAAACGAGCTGAGCCGGCTTACAAACTGAAGCTCGCGGCTCATGCACGACTAAGCAAAAACAAAGCTCGAGCTTTTTTGCCCATGCTAAGCTAAGCAAAAACTCGGCCGAAATTTTGTAGCTTGGCTTAAGGTTTCGGCTCGGTGAAGACTCAGGCTTCACCTAGCTGAGTTAGCTCACAATTTTTTTCTGACTTCATAAAATTCAAAATCATTTTTAATAATATAAACTTTGTTCTATTTATATACTACCAATCAATTTCGTTTTGCTTTCCAAGAATAAAATAGGAGTAAGATGTGAAGATTTATCCAATTAAATCTTAAAATTGAAAATATTCTTGCATGGTAAATAAAACCGCAATCCAACAAAAGATCTGGCAACTTTTCTATTATGTAATATTGTTCTAAGATAATAGTGATTTAGATGATATGTTAAAAGTAAGCAAACAAATTTGCCACTTGAAGACTAATGAACTTAAGTTGATAAATAGGTCACACTTGCTTATGCATCCAGTAATGTTCTTTCTAGCTTGCAAAAGTGTGAATTTTGTTGAAGACAACTTATATAAACGGGCTATGTAAGGGTTGACTTTTGATATATTTGTTCGATCAGTTTTAACCTGCAAGAGCGTGATTAAAACACAATTTATATGATCGAAAATTTGGACAGAGTTTCGATACATATAAATGTGGTAAACGATTACGTAAAACGAGAATTAAGAAGGAGTAAAAAATAGAAAATAATCCAAAATGAGACATTATATTTTTCCTTAAGACAGATTGCCTCGTTACGGTGTTCACGGTAAATGATACTTGTCTCCCAAGATACAATGGATTCACAACATATAATAATAGCACTTCAAACCACAAGAAACCGACGAACTTTTGACAGAATTTTTCCTCTAAAAAGGAAATGCATGAAAATGCTACAGAAATAGGAAGGAGAGAATTGCAATAGGAGAATGAGTGCTCAATGCAATTTGTATATCCAAAATCATGTCCATATAGTCCTATTTATAGATGTAGAACGGGTGTAAATAAAGTAGTGTGGGCCAAAAATGCATTTTTTCGAAAAGTTGCAACACTTGGCCAAAATTTGCATCCTTTTGAAAAGTTGTAACACTTCGTTTCTTCCAAATTTGGACTACAATTCTCATTCATCCGGAATTGGATTCAAGATTCCAAGTATACCACAACAATCTACTCAACAAGTAAAATAAGTTGGTCTATTTACTTTTGTAATTTGACCATCAAGTCAAGTTCGAATATTTGGTCGAAGTTGACACGAAGTCACACCTTTTCATTTTCCACTTTTACACTTAACCAATTTTTGGTTATTTTTGGACTAATTTCAACAATCCCCCAAATAAATGAAAATTTGGGTACGCATATGCAAATGCGATGATATGAGGCAATATAGAGAGGGAGAAAAAAAACATTGCATCAGGGATGGTGACTTTTGGCCTTGAACATCTCTTAGTGAAATACAATCGAATTTACTCGGTTAATTGGTGAACCATAGGTTTTGAACCACTTAGCCTTTGATGTAAACCAAGACAACAGTACTAACACATATATCTTTCTTATTATGTATTTAGTTCTCATGACTTGGTTCATTTTGGCTCTGAACCCTTCTTGATTTCATAAGTGTTTAGAGAATGCAAGCATTAAACAATTCTCATCGAAGGTGCCCCACTTCACACTTATATCGGTGACCTCCTATTAAGAGTATTTTGTCCACTCCACTTGACTTAATCAAGATATAAGAATCTTTAAAAGATAAATTTAATCTTCATCCACTTTGCAGAAAGTACTTTAATATCATAGGAATGAGTTAGAAATTCTAATTTCCTAAGTGCTTCATAAAATTTTCACAACTTAGTTGTCCCTTTGAATCAAGATCTTGGGATCTCCAGTCAACTAGGTAGGGTTACCATTGCAAAAACTCTTACTTAGTAGGCTTTAATCCCATTCCTCTCGATAGACAATGTATTTGATCTCTAGGCAAACTTTTCGTAAGTAGATCCGCAATATTCTCCTTTGATTTCACATAATCTATCGAGATAACACCATTTACGATCAGTTGCTTAATGGTATTGTGTTTATGATGAATATGTCTGGACTTACCATTATACATACTGTTTCGAGCCCTTCCAATTGCTGATTGATTATCACAATGTATACTTATTGCAAGTACTTGCTCAGGCCAACATGGAACATCTTCTAAGAAATTTCAAAACCATTATGCTTTTTCTCCAGCTTTGTCCAAAGCAATAAACTCAAATTCCATCATTTATCGAGCTATGCATGTTTGCTTTGTTGATTTCCATGATATAGCAGCTCTACCAATTGTGAATACATAACCACTAGTGGACTTGGAATCCTTTATATCGGATATCCAATTCGCATCACAATATCCTTCTAGTACCACAGGATACTTTGTAAAGTGTAATCCATAGGTTAAGGTATACTTTATGTACCTTAGAACCTTTGTCAAAGCCTTCCAATGATCATGGCTTGGATTACTTGTAAATCTACTAAGTATATTCACCGTAAAAGCAGTATTCGATCGAGTAAAGTTTGTAATAGACATAAGACTGACAATTATTTGTGAATACCTTAGTTGTGATATGCTTTTTCCCGTATTCTTGAC
This sequence comes from Olea europaea var. sylvestris, assembly GCF_002742605.1. NCBI lineage: Eukaryota > Viridiplantae > Streptophyta > Magnoliopsida > Lamiales > Oleaceae > Olea > Olea europaea. The sequence continues at coordinate 7,934,975 of NC_036241.1, read as the reverse complement.
TAAGTGCATACTCAGATCAAGAGGAGTTCTCGCAAGACTTTCCTCAAACACGTCAAACTTCTTAAGTATTTTTTCTATGCAGTGAGATTATGAAAGTACGATTCCATTTTGCATTCTAGAGATTTTAATCCCTAGGATTACATCTGTTACACCCATTTCTTTCATAGCGAAATACTTTGTTAGCATATTTTTGGTATTAAGCAACATTTCATGACTATTGTCCATTATAAACAAGTCGTCCCACATATAGACATAAAATTACATAGACATTCGATGTATGTTTAATAGATACACATTTGTCACATTCGTTGATTTTGAATCCATTTGACGTCAATGTTTTGTCAAACTTTTGGTGACATTGTTTAGGAGCCTGTTTTAATCCATACAAAGATTTCACAAGTTTACACACTTTGTATTTTTGGTTAAGAGAAACGAACCCTTCAGGTTTCTCCATGTAAATCTCATCTTCTAACTCACCGTTTAGGAATGTCATTTTTACATCTATTTGATGAATCTCAAGATTGCTTATTGCCTCAATTACAATTAACAACCTTATCGACATGATTCTAGTCACGGGTGAATAGGTATCGAAGAAGTCAAGTGCTTCTTTTTGCCTATATCCTTTAGCAACCAATCTAGCATTATATTTATCAATGGATCCGTCAGCTTGCAATTTTTTTTTTGAAGATCCATTTGCATTCTAAAGGCTTGTTACTATAAGGTAAATAACCAACTCTCACGTATAGTTTTACATTATGGAATCTATCTCGCTATTGATAGCTTCTTTTCAATGCGGTGCTTTCGGTGTAGACGTTGTTTCATCAAAAATCTTTGGATCATCTTTTACCATATAGGTTAGAAAATCTAGGCCAGACGTCTTAAAAGTCCGAACCATTTTACTGTGCCTTGGTTCTTCCTCATTTGAAACTCCATTGGTAGTTTCATATGTTCTCTTATTAGAACTTGTATTTTCCTTATCTTTGCAATGAAAAATATTTTTATAGAATGTTACATTCCTTGATCCAATTATGGTCCTTTCGTGTACATTTTGTATTTCAGATTTTTGTACAAGATATCAACATGTCATATTATTGGCGTATCCAATAAATATGCAATCTATCTTTTTAGGACCAAATTTTACTTGTTTAGGCTTAGGTAGCTCAACCTCAGCCAAACACCCCCACACTTTCAAGTATTGGTAGGATGGAAGATGATATTTCCATAGTTTATATTGTGTCTCTTCCATTTTCTTAAGAGATATTTTATTAAAAAGATTATTTGCTCTTAAAATAGCTTCCCTCCATATGTTGTGGTAAACCCAAATTTATTAACATGACATTCATAATTTCTTTAATTATTTGATTTTTTCTTTCTGCAACACCATTTGATTTAGGAGAGTAAGGTGTCGTTTGATGAACAATTCCATATTCGGAACAAAAGTTTTCAAACGGTGCCCCATATTCACCTCATCTATCACTACAAATATTCTTTATTTCTTTTTCAAGTTGTATTTCAACTTCAACCTTATAGATTTTGAATGCATCCAAGGCTTCATCTTAACTTCTCAAAAGAAAGACATAGCAAAACTTTGTACAATCATCAATAAATGTCATAAAGTATTTCTTACCACGAGTTTGTATAAATTTTAGATCGCATATATCGCTATGGATCAATTCAAGAGGGGTTGTGTTCCTTTGTATTGAATGGAACGGTATTTTAGTCAATTTTGCTTCAACACATTTTTCACATTTATGATTATGATTGATTTTATGTGCCGGAATTAAATTTTGATTCGTTAGTTTGCGTAATGATTTGTAATTCGCATGTCTTAATCGACAATGCCACAAACATGAAGACTCAAACAAGTAAAATAGAATTTATAGTTTTATTCATAACGACTTCCTTTGGTATACTTGTAAGAACTTTCAACTTGAACATTCCATTACACATGTATCATTTTCTTACATACATCTCATTCTTCGACAACACAAATTTATCGGATACAAATACAAGTTTAAAACCATTTTTACCAAATAGAGACCTAGACACTAAATTCTTTCGTATATCAAGCACATATAGGACATTGTTGAGGACGAGTTCTTTCTCGAATGTCATTTTTAAAGTGACTTTGCCTTGCCCTTTAACTTTGAAACTTACAGAATTTCCCATGTATGTTGTTCCCCATTCAATTCTTGATAGTTGGACAACATCGCCTTGTCCGTACACGTATGACGGGTAGCGCCGGTGTCAATCCAGCATTCTCTAGTATTTCCAATCATGTTGCATTTGGACATTACTACAGATAAACTCATTTCTACAGCCCATTGGATACAGTGTCATTTGCAACCATGTGGGCTTGATCATTCTTCTTTGGCTTTCGACATTCATTTGAACGATGTCCAGTCTTGCCAAAGTTATAACAATTCTCTTTGAACTTCTTAGCTTTTTTGGAATTGTCTCTTCGCAGTGCATAATTAGGAGTCTTTCGTTTCTTATTTGTTGCCTTTGGTTCCATCTCAACAAAGTTTGCACCATCTTGATCAACCAGCCTTCGTTCGATTTTTGGATTGTCCTCTTCAATCCTCAAGCGCACAATCAATTCTTCCAAATTCATTTCCTTGCTTGAGGTAATTTTTGAAATCTCTCCAAATAGGAGGGAGTTTCTCAATAATGCCAGCCACTTAGAATGATTCACTCAATTCCATTTTCTCTAATGGATGACATACAATAAGACTTGAATCTCTTGCACTTGGCTAATCACAGTTTCAGAATCCACCATCGTGTAGTCCAAAAATTTGCCACAATGAACTTCTTTGTTTTGGCATTCTCGATCGTGTACTTTGTCTCCAAAGAATCTTATAGTTCATTGGCCGATTTCTTTGAACTATACACCCCATATAGTTTATTATCAAATCCGTTTAGGATATAGTTCTTGCATAGGAAGTTCGAGTATTTTCATGCATCCAAAGCAATAATCAATTCACGATTATTTTTTCCTTCTTGTACAGCCAGTGTAGTTTCCTTTAGAAACTTAGCCAAATTAAGAGCAGTGAGATAAAACAGCATTTTTTGTTGCCACCTCTTGAAGTCCACTCCTGTAATTTTTTTTTTCAGTTTTCCCCATGTGAGATGGTTGAATTATGTAACGATATGGCCACGGGCGGTATCATATTATTGGAACTATTTTGACTTGACGAAATCCCGATGGTAGTCATTTCTGTTACACAAACAGAAGTTCAACAAAATGATGATAACATTAGTGGAGGAATAGTACACAAAGTACTATTCAAACAAAGGAATGTTTTGTCCACAACCAACCATAAAAACACAAAAATTTGTCTTAAATTTTTTAGAGACGGGTTATGTAAGAGTTGGTTTTTAATATATTTGTTCGACCAATTTTAAACAGCAAGAGCATGATCTAAACACAATTTATATGAACAGAAATTTGGACAGAGTTTTGGTATATATAAATGGGTAAACGATTATGCAAAATAAGAATTAAGGAGTAGAAAATAGAGAATAATCCAAGGCGAGACGTTATCTCTTTCCTTAAAACAAATTGCCCCGCTACTATATTCATGGTGAATGACACTTATCTCCTAAGATACAATGAATTCACAACTTGTGGTAGTAGCACTTCAAACCACAAGAAATCGGCGAACTTTTGACAGAATTTTCCCTTTACAAAGGAAAGAGGAGAATGAGTACTCAATGCAATTGGTGTACCTGAAATCATGTCCATAGGGTCCTATTTATAGATGTAGAAAGGGTGCAAATAAAGTAGTGTGGGCCAAAACATGCATCCTTTCAAAAAGTTGCAACACTTGGCCAAAACCTACATCTTTTCAAAAAGTTGCAACACTTCATTTCTTCCAATTTTGGACCGCAATTTCTCATTCATTCGGAATTGGTTTCAAAATTTCAAATATACCACAACGATATACTTGACGAGTAAAATAAGTTGGTCTATTTACTTTTGTAATTTGACTATTGGATCAAGTCCGAATATTTGGTCGAAATTGACACAAAGTCACACCTATTCATTTTCCACTTTTACACTTAACCACTTTTTGGTTATTATTGAACCAATTCCAACAAATTTTACTACTATAATGCAGAAGTTATAATTAATCCTGAGTGAATGCAGAGCTCGTTCTATCATTCTTCTTATGCAATAAACTCAAATCAGATCACTTCATGAAGTCATATTCTAAGCATAAAATCAAATTCGCAAAGAGCTAGTTATGATATTGTTGCTTTCCCCAGTTGTTAGGCAAATATTTATTTCATTTGAAATACCGCAAGTGCACGATTCGTTAATAAGTTATAAAATGGATTTTGAGTCCAAGTATCTTCCCCATAGAATTGTATTCGTTCAAATTCAAATAAACTTAGCCTTAATTGAAACAATGGAAATTGTGATATTTTCTATAACTAAATTGTAAATTAAAGAACTCAATTATGAATTCAAGACCTAAATTAACTAAATTCAATGCAAAGATACGAGTAATGCAAGTTTTTTGATAATCAATTGATGAAAAGCACATTAGGATCCCAAATCCCCTTTAACCCTGAATTTACAATTTGACAATACAATTCATTTATGAAGATAACTATTCCTAAAGTGTCCAACAATGTCCAACAATCTCTCTTAAGTAAAATTAAACATATTCTCACATGTGGCCCAATTATATTTTTATGATGGATGCGAACATACAAGAATGCATTAAAAATTTATAAGTACTTAAAAATTATGTGAAGCATAGCAATATATTTCTATTCACAATCGGACTCTACGACGACTAACACTATGCCTAACTTATTTTCCATCTTTTGAAGGTAAAACAAATCACAATATTAATACAACTATTGTGCACATAATTGTATTTAAAAATAAAAAGTTGTTATTTCCATGAGAAGCATTCAATAATGATAAACATGTTAAAATGTCAAAAATTAAAAATAAGAATCAAATGTTCATGATACAAGATTTATCGTAATCTTAGCACTAAATTTGATTAGCCTACGATATTGTGAAGAAGAAAGCAAAATAAATAAACATTGTTCATCACCCGAAAATTTTTAAATTCCAATGTCAAATTCTTGTATTCGATCTTGATGTGTTCTTCCCCTCTTTTGCAATCAATTTTCCAACCCTAATTTAGAGTTGATAGTTGGAAAATATACTCTCTTCAAAGAGTCCCGTAAATCAAATTCGAAACGAATAATAGCATTCTGGTCGTGTATTGGCAACAGCCAACTGGTCGCCTAGGCATGAAATTTTGCCTCTACTTTTGATTAATCAAGCCGGACAATCTGTAACTCCTCGACCCCTTGTAGACCGGAACGCTACTTACTTACTTAACTAATCGGTGATTTAGTCATAGGAGAATATGTTTTAGCGGAAGTTTAATTTTTACAATGATAATTTTAACAACAACCTTTCGAATACTTTAAATAAAATATTGAATAAAAAAAATAACGGAACATAATTTATTTGAAGAAAACACAACTTGTTCTCGCGTTCAGCGTTATTCAAATACTTTAAAGAAATAATATTGAAAACGTTCACAAAAATAAATATAAATAACTTGTTCACTAGATTTTCCATGGGCTCGTTGCACCACTCTCCATCTTTTCCATCATCCAGGCCCAAGGTAGAATCATATTAATCTGTAGAGAAGGGGTTAAACCCGTGAGTTAAAAAAACTCAATAGATATCATTGGTGCATTCGTGATCAAGCTATACATTTCAAAGCTGTAACTTTAGAAACCTTTTCATAGTAGAATTTTCGGTAGAATCCCAAACACGTAGAGTCATGACTTAACATGACGCCTCGACCGGAAGTACATGCCGTACCCGGAGGTACCATTAGACATGGAGGTGTATGTCGTACCGGAGGTCTAGACATACAAACATTAATATAAATCTTCATTTGCAAGAAACTTATAACTTAACACGAATTAGCACTTTGTACTTCTACCTACCTTGATTGATGCTTTGAACCTTGTTGAAAAATGCACTCCATTGATGTTAAAAAAAAAAACACTCCGTTGAGAATTGATGCTTAGAAAACACTTCTTGATAGTACCAAAACTTCTAGAAAAAACTAATTTTCCTCCCTCTCCTTTCTCTTTTTTCTAGACTTGAAAACTCTATCTTTTATGCTTAGAAGCTTTTGTCTTGGTGTGAGAAATGTGTATGCATTGGAGCCTATTTATAGGTGAAAATCTCACAATTTAAGGGCAAGTGAAGCGTCTAATACTCATTAATATGGGTGATATTTATGTGGGAGTTATAGGTTTAAGAAGGTGCTAGAAAATCGTGTAGAAATTTGATTTTTCATATTCCGCGTATTTCGGTTGATATTGTACAGCCTTTAGTATTTCTATCATAACTTCTCCTCCCGATATCCGATTGAAGTAATTCAAAGTGCATTGGAAAGCTAACTCAAAGAGCTACAAATTTTCTTTAGATATCATTTTCCAACCGAATGTTTTCTATGTCGTAAATGGGTCTCAAATGAGACTAAAAATCTCAAGTATACTTTAGCCATCCAATATTCATGTTTTAGTGCCACTAAGGTGTTTAAAATTATTTGGGGTTCTACACAATCACTCGGATATTATAGTTGGGCAGTCGCCCAATTATAAAAACTTTCAAACTCTTTATTTTGGTCCTTGAATTCAATTCTTAATTTTTTAAAGTCATTTTCTCTTGCAATTTCAATCATTCAACTTCTAATTGAATTCAATTGAACCCGCAATATCTTCAATCTTCATTTTGTGGTCCAAATGAACAATTAAAATGATGCAAGTTAGTCCCCATACTTGGAGTTTCACCCATTTTTCTTTTTCAATTGATTAGAAACATGTCCAAAACTATAACGAAAGGAAATTAAACTAAATTAAGTATAATATCAATGCTTTGACTACATAAAAACTTATATCTGGAAAATTTTAAGCCTTGACCATATAAAAGGCTTACAGAAATTTGAATATCAAATTTTTGAAAATCGTTAACGAAACTTGAACTTACTAACATCTATCAAGTATTGAAGATGTTTTAAGGAATTTGTTGGTGTTATCCTATCAAGGTAATTGAAATTTTTTAACATTATATTGGATTATAGATCTTGAACGATAAAACGTACAATTTTTTTAGAGTATAAAGTCACTATTTTTACGTACTATTTACAAATATTACTCTTTAGATTGTAGCCAAGTCATCTAGCTCGATTGCATATAGTTTTCTTAAAAGTCATCGAAGAGCCTTCCACTAACTTTGATACATCGTTGTCAACATATCTAAAAACATCAACATTTAGCGAAAATGAAAAATAGTTCAGTGAACAGAACTATGCATATTGGTTTTTCCTACACTAAGCATAACATTACTCGATCAGAGATTTCTCCATGACCGTGTGTCTCACGATCATGTATTATATAATGGGTCACCATCATAACATAACAACATAAGATTGGTACATTCATGTAAATATGCATGTGTTGTCCCGAATGTCAATCTTAAACATATCTTTAACGTATTGCAATTATAATATTCTACAACCGTGATCGTGATCGTAACATGCTACAATATCATATTCTTATCATAATAAAAATAATATATAATTCATGATTATATTGTAATCTATTTCATACCTTTAACAGATTAACAGCAATTTACTTTAACCATTTCATGGAGTTCATAGATAGTGGTTTCACATAAATTTCATGAAAAACTACACCTGAATAATACTTACAACCGAAATATCATCTTCCATTCTAAATTCCACTTACCTTAAATAATTGTTTTGTGATTCTTGTTCCCGTTATATGTACAATAATTGTCTTAAAATTAATTTCAAGATTACTTTGAAGATAAAAGAAATATTGGAAGAAATAGTTCATCATTGAGTGTAGATTTTGTATGTACGTGTCTATATGTGTAACTACACATCTCTATGAGTCTCCCTCTCTCTATCTCTATCCCTATATATATCTATATGCGTGTGTTGTGGGTGTGCACAAGTGAATATAAATTTCTTTCCCTCTACGTATAGTTAAATATACAATTCCAAATTTAAAAATTCAACATAAAAGTTTAGGGTGTTACATGTAAACGTCGATAGTATGGCGGATAAATAACAAGAGTATACAATGAGATGTATGTTCCTATCTATAATTGATTCAATAGGAAATCATTTTTTAACAAAAATCAGGCGAAAAGTACTTATAAGTTAAAAATAAATAAATAAATGAAAAGAACTCTAAAAGCTCGTTTAACCAATTTCTTAAGCTTTGATTCCTAGAGAATGGGTCAAAGAGCTCGTTGGGGTGCCGGCTTATCTTTTTGTAATTTAAGTTTTCAAATTAAATAATTTTAAATATCAAAACATGAAAAGGGGCACTAAATTGAGGAACAGACAAGCTCAAGCATATAGGCAGTTTTATTATTAAAAATTCATTTTTTCTCAAACTCATTTCAACCGCACATTCTCCCAATAAAATAATTTACATATAAATTCAAAAGTTTTTCTCATTTCTTAACCACACGTTTTCTAAAAAATCACTATTACAAATTTTATTTTTCCAAAAAATATGGCTCGAATGAAACCATAATATCGACACCCTCCATAAAATTTCAAAGATATATCTTTTGAAAATTATCTATAGCCTAGTTTATGACCGTCACATTTGCTCCGTTTTGACACTGAACTGATACTATGAGTTTTAGAATTCACAAGCAAGACGAATTTAGATACATCAAAGAGCAATTGAATAATAAATTATATGCAACGGTAACAAATTATTGAAGACGACGACCCTAAAATCCTAGAAAGACAAAAGATAAATGAAACCAACAGCTCAAATATAATGCCAGCCAATTCTCCTAATAATATGCAACAGTACTACATGTTCATGTGTGCAAAGTGGTAATTTAACACATTGATTGTAGTTCAAGAAATAAATAATTATTCGAATACACTTACATAAGCCATTTATTTGCAAATAGCTCAGTCTCAACTCTTAAATGAGGGACGGTTGTGGAGTAAGCACAATTCAATTAGTTCGTAACCTTTTAAGTAATCCATCTCTGTATTCTTTTTTAAACTTGAGCAAATATATTGTATTGATGAGAAATGTGTGATTAAATTTTAATAAGGAATTTTTTTGAATTTGTGTGTAATATTATTTTATTGAAAAATGTATGGTTGAAATGATGTCAAATCATTGCCTAAAAATGTTTTTTTTTTTTTTTTTTGAAAAATGTGGCTCAAGCAGGGCCATACTATATATATTTGGAGATGACAAAATTGTATTAAACCTATTGTACTATATTTTATCATTGAAATGTTATATTTCCTTTGTGGGATAATGTAATACAAAAAAAGTGACGATGAAAGTAATTTTTTATAAAGAAACATAAGAGCATCTTCAATAGTGGTATAAAATTGAGTGTAAATTGGTAGATCTAGAACAACTTTTACATCCTAGTGGATGGATCTAAACCAAATTTTACTCCAACGAAAAAATCTTTAAAAAAATTGAGTGCGCAAGTAGGTTGGTATTTTGTCTCTTGAGAGTCTTATATATATAAAGGGCAATGTTTCACTACTGTAGAAAAAACAGTAGATTCTTTCATTTGTCTCACTGTAGCTTTTTTTTTTTTCACTTGAGAGAAAGAAACGACGTCATTTATTTTACGTATTTGATACAGTGACTTTGTTGCTTTTCCTCAATTTACGCGGCGTGGAGGATTATGTCACAGTAGACCAAAAAATAATATAAATCAAAATGTTTACGAACCGTTTAAATAATAATTTATTGAGGGGGTTAATTCAAGAGCAAAAGTGTGAATTCCATAAATATATGATTGAAAATATGTTTAAAGAAAAATAAATTTTAAAAAATGAAGATCAAACATGATAACAAATGAATATATTTATTTTTCAAAAAAGGGGTTTTTATTACCATTTCATTTTTATCATGAAATGATTATAATCTTAATATGTTAGATTGTACTTCAAAATTACATAATCTATATCAAATATAATTTTTAAAATTAATTTTTATAAAGTAATATGTTTTTATGAATTTTTTTTTTTTTTGGTAAAGCAATAATGGAGGTTATGGAGGCTCAAGCATGAACCTTCTTTAAACGGAGCCTCCATACTCCATAATGCCTCCATAACATATTATTTTATAAAATTAATAAGAATTTAATTATTTTCTATTTTTTAGTACTATTATATTTCACCTTCCAAAAAAAAAAATCATAAAAACATATTATTTTATAAAAATTAATTTTAAAAATTATATTTGATAGATTATGTAATTTTGAAGCACAATCTAACATATTAAGATTAGAATCATTTCATGATAAAAATGAAATGGTAATAAAAATTCATTTCAAGAAAAATAAATATATTCATTTGCTAATATGTTTGGTCTTCATTTTTTAAAATTTATTTTTCTTCAAACATATTTTCAATCGTATATATTTATGGAATTCACACTTTTGCTCTTGAATTAACACCCTCAATAAATTATTATTTAAACGGTTCGTAACCATTTTGATTTATATTATTTTTTGGTCATCCAAATGATTACTATATACCTTTTACATACATATATAAAAATAATGTTTTTATTTAAACTTACTTGTGTGCTCAAAAATAAACTTTCTAAAGATACATGGTTGATAGAGTGAGAAAATGGTGAAAGAGGTAGTGTGGAGAAATAAAGAAGCATGGTTGTAGCATGTAAAAATGGAGAAAGAGATTAACATGGATTAACATGAAGATAAAACATTTTCCGTGTATACAAATTCATTTAGAAGAAAGTAAAGAGGTCTCATAGATGTGTCAAACTTCCACCAACATGATCTTTTTTGTAGACGATGAACTTTGGGGTTCACTGTTGAAAAGTTTGAAAACACATGTATCGCCCATTTGTAGTTCTTTTTCTCTAAAAAAAATTTGCTTAGCCTATAGTCATACGTCTTATTAGACCATTTGGTCGTAAATTTGTGGCGAGCTCCTAGTTGTGATGTGAAGAATCATGGATTTGAACACTGCGCAAACATCTTGATAGGTGATATCTAGATAACTGTCCTGGTATACACTGGAAAACCATGAATGAATAAATTATTGATCATTGAATCAAATTTATGTGGAAGAGATGAATGTAGAATGAGATATTAAAGATGACACCTACAATTTCCCGATGGCTATTGTGATGAGGTGTTAGTGTTATTTCAAATGTAGAGTTATCTATAGGTGAAACGTTGTATTCTTCGGGAACATCGGAGTTATATGTGACCTCTAATCCAGAATGGTCAAATATGGTCATATTGAATGTGGAGTTTCCGTTATATTCAAATACCAAAACATGAGCATCCTGTAAGTTATGATGGTCAAAAAATTGTTCCCATCCATCAGCAAAATATATTCTTCCATTATCTCTTTCCAATTGTATTGTGACAATTATACCATCATATGCAGTTACTCGTACTGTGTCACCAAGTTGGTGTCTCCAATCGTTGACAAAGGATCTGAGAAGCATCTATACATATACATTAAAAAGTATAAGAGAGATGTTAAGAATGCATCCATTCAAATGTGAGAGGAGAAACTGTTGTGTGACTAACCAGACGGGAATTATGGTTTTTTGGAGGAGTAATGATTCTGACGAAACGATGTGGCACCTCCATTCTGTCTCGATATAGTACAATGAAAATTTTGTTAGAATAACTCTATTATTTACGTTGTGGAGGCCCTAATATAGATTTTAAGGTAGATTTTGCAATATAGGCAAGTTAGAAAGTTTGTTAATGGAAGTTCCATGTCTGTGAGATAAACTTTGTATGTGATTTAAAAAAGAAAATATCCTTTATGTCGTTGTAGAAGAATATCATGAAGTTTGGTAAGAAATTAATGATTTGTGTTCAATTTTTAATAGAAAAATTGAAGATTGACATTTAGTCCATCTATATTCAATAAACAAGACGTAAATTAAAACTACAAAATTTAGTCTTGAAAAAATAGTTAGGGTAATCAAGGAAGAGTAGATGACACCTGATTTTCTTTTTGTTGAGCACCTGCAAGCAAAGATATGTAAATATTTTATGTGAGGAGTGATTTAAGGTAAATTTTGAAAACATGAGAAACTATTTAAATTAGAGGATATGTACTTCCACTATTTTTTTCTTTTTCTCCAGATTTGATAAGAGGTTCACGAGTTGTAAAAATGGACAATATGTTACTGAAAAAGCCTGATCTTACTCTTCCCAAAAACAAAAGTGAGGAGAAAAAACTTATTGAAATATCACGTGAGTGACTATTTGATCTTAACACGTTTCACACATTATTTGATTGCACTCAAAAGGTTACGATTGTAAATGTGATTAATATGTCTATTATTTATCTACATTTCTACTCATTTGAAGGATTTATATAATCTTTGTATATATATAAAAAATTGATTTATATTTTATATATTTATTTTAGGAATCACATCTATTAAAAAAACTAAGTTGATTAAATGAAATTAAATTTTGGTGTTGAGAGTCGGTAAAGGAAAAAGAAAGGGGAAAAAATGAATTTACGTAGGCTTTTTGCAGTTTGGTGCCTCCGTAATTACGGAGGCCTTGCCCTTTGAGCCTCCGTAATTATGGAGGCATTATTTTTTTCCCCTCTCTTTTTCTCTTAACTCTTATTACAACAAATAGTTCAATATTATTATTTTTTGTTTTGTCGAACATAATTTTTTAATTTTATATGAAGTTATATTTTAGTTTAAACATGAGTTTCTTATTTTGTATGAAATTTAACCAATAGTCAGACTTTCTTAACGTTATTTTTAAAATTTTGTAATTTCTATTTATATGATGATAAAAATTTATAATATAGAAATAGAAAAATGAATGAGTATATTTAGTTTTTTTTTATTCTTCCAAATATAGTACTTAGATGAGTATAATTTATTAATTTCCCGTCTATGTCATTTTCATTTTACCTTTTGAACGAGAAAACATCGTTGTTTTCCTTTCGTTCGTACAAACATCTTTTCTTTGTCCTTATTTTAATCATTGTCCTTATTTTCATCGTCTCTTTCACATCCCTCCTATCCTTCTGTTTTCTCCCTGTCTTTAATTGCGTGTATATTTTGTTCAATGATAGATCTGTTGTTGTTGGTGGGTTTCATTTTTATTTTTATTTTTTTTGATATATTTCCTATTGTTTGGGTCATGTAAGTGTATGCATTTTTTTGGCTTCTTTTGTCTAAGGATATTGTTTTCAATGTGCATACTCTTAGTTATGTTTCCAATTTATTGAGTTGATTTTTTTGATTTCTTTCTTTCGGCAATACAATGGGTAAGCAATATTGGACGCCTACATCTGCACAACTTCAAGTTCTTGAATCTATATTTAATCAAGAGAATAAAACCCCAAACAAGTCAAGGATCATGCAGATAGTCTCCGAACTATTGTTGCATGGGCAAATCTCTGATATGAATGTTTATAATTGGTTTAAGAGTAGACATGCTCGTTTAAGAAGGCTGGATTTATCCACACAAGCACACGATTCTGAACTTGTAATTCAGCCAATGGCATAAAAAGACAAATTGTGTAAGAGACATATATGTATAATTTGTTGTTTAAATGTGATTTCTTGTTGGTTTAATATTTTTTATGTAATTTTAATATAAATATTTGGTATTATAGAAGTATCTACAAGTTCTACACATATGCCAGGAAGAAGGATGAGATGTTGTCCTAAATTTACAACAGGTTTCGTACATTGAATATTTTTTTTAATTTTTTTTTTGCATCAAGCTATTTATTTGGTCATGTTGTAGTACACTTCCTTTCATCTTGTTTTTGAAATTATTTTTAATCCAATTTTTGCACTTCTGTTGTCTTTCAGCGATTTTATACTAATTTTGTGATTGTAGATTCTATTGATCAGTATGTCGAATTACAGAAGGATCTTTATGTTGATGAAATCATTGGCGTGGAAAAGCAATTTGAAAATGACAATATGCAATCTCAATGTGGTTCACATGTTCCTATCATTTTAGATCGTTCTAATAGAATTGATATACGAAATATTCCAGTTGAACCTCATATTCTTCCGTCTTGTACAATTTATAAACATTGTGGTGCAAAAAAGTTTTACAAAGAAAGTAAGAGTTTTTGTTGTTATGATGGAAAAGTTAAATCACAGCTGAACAGCGTTCCTCCCGAATTGTATGAGCTATTTATTTCTACTTCATGTGAAGCGATTGCTTTTAAAAAAGTTTCTCGTACTTACAATAACCATTTTGCATTCACTTCATTTGGTGTTAAATATTATAAAAATTTGTGCAAGAATAGTAGATGTGTATATACGTTCAAAGTTCAGGGATATGTATACCATTTTATAAATCCACTTCTACCAATTGATGGAAGTCCTACATATTTGCAGTTATACTTTTACGATACTGATAATGAAATTAGTAATTGACTACAAATTTCAGATAGGTTAAGTGAATCAACTTTGAAAAAATTAATAGATATCTTAAAGATAAATTCATATTGTCATTTCTTTCGATCATTAAGTGAAGTTTCTAATTTTGATTCATGTTGTATCGTGCTGAGGTCTGATCCGGATCTCGACTAGAGAGTATATAACATGCCATCATGTGAACAGGTGCTACAGTGTGGGTTGATGAGGGTCCATCTGTATGCATAAAGACTCGTGATATATTAATTTATGGACATTCCAATACTGTACATAGAGTAAATTACTACTATGACTGTTATGATCCACTTCAATATCCATTAATATTTACCTATAGAGAACCTAGATGTCATGAAGGTATCGAAAATGTAAATTTGAATACTTCAATAGTCCATGAAGATTTCATACAAATCAATTACATTGATTCGGTCGAACAACTTATAGAGATGGAAGATCGTGGTAAGTTTTATTACAATTGAAGTTTTTAAATCTTTTTAGAGTGCATAAATGTATTGTCATTTCTAGATCTATCTTTGTGACTTTATTTTTTTTCTTTCAGCTATGAAGAGAGGTAAGAAACGAATTATTGTGTCGTGCCGTGAATATTATTGCTACAAACTTCAAATCAGACTTTTAGATAAGTCTGTACTCCTTCATACAGGCAGACTTCTACAACAATGTATAGTGGATATGTATGTTAAGATTGAAACAACGAGATTAGATTATTTTCGTAATAATTAAAAGACTATACGAGGTGAACTTTACTAAGGAATTTTAAATAGTATACAAAATGGTGAGAATAGATGCTATAAAATTGGCAAATCAATTGTGTTTCCTACAAGGTTTATTGGGGTCCTAGAAATTTAACTAAAAGATATATGGATGCAATGTGTTTAGTTCAAAGATATGAAAAACATGATGTATTTTTAACAATGACATGCAATCCAAATTGGCCTGAAATTAAACAAAAATTGAGGCACAATGATAATATACAAAATAGGCCAAATTTGTTAGCCCGATTATTTCGAGCAAAACTTGAAGAATTAAAAACAGATTTAATAAAGAGAGAAATTCTAGGGCCTATAGTGCCTACGTGTATGTAATTGAATTCCAAAAAAGCGGCTACCTCATGTTCATTTTCTCCTAATATTTAAACCGAATTTTAAGATTACTAATTCTACGCAAGTTGACGAAATTTTTTCTTGTGAAATACCATATCCAAAGAGAAATCCTCACCTGCATGCTACTGTGGTCAAACATATGATGCATGGTCCTTGTGAACAATTAAATCCTACAAATGTGTGCATGGAAAATAACCATACTTGTAAAAACAAGTATCCAAGAGAATACATGTTGCATACTTCATCAGGTAGTGATTCATAACAACTTTATAGGCGTCGTGACGATGGTGTTACTATTAGGGTCAGAGGGTTTGTACTAGACAATAGATGGATTGTACCATATAATCCTTTTATTTTGGCTAAGTATGACTCTCACATTAATGTTGAAATATGTTCTTCTGTTAAAGCAGTCAAATACTTATACAAATATGTATACAAAGGACATGATCGTGTTAATTTTACTATGAATAAAGAAACTAATGAGCATTATATTGATAAGATTTCGAATTATCAAACCGCTAGATAGATATCTGCACCGGAAGCTATATGGAGAATTTTTAATTCTGATTTATTCGACATATCTCCTTCTGTAGTTTCTTTGCAGTTATATATTGAAGATGTTCAGTTGGTTACATATAATGAAACCAATGATTTATCAGAAGTTATAAACAAAGACTCCATCCAACGAACAATGTTAACTAAATTTTTTAGAATGAATATTTCAAATGAAAGGGCACGAACTTTACTTTATAAGGATTTTCCTACATACTTTGTATGTAATACATATTTTCGAGTTTGGAGTCCTAGAAAAAAACAAAATGTTATTGGTATAATAGTTGCTGCTAATCTATCTGAGGGCGAGAGATACTTTCTAAGAGTTTTATTGAATTATGTTAAAGGGCCTAAGTCTTTTCAAGATTTAAGAACAGATAATAATATTGTTGTGCCTACTTATCGCGAAGCTGCATTTTTACATGGTCTAATAGGTGGGAATAATTATTGTGAAATGTGTTTAAATGAGGCGATCACCTATGAAATGCCTATATCATTGCGTCGCCTCTTTGCTAATGTGTTAATTTTTTGTAGCCCTACAAATCCTAAGAATTTATGGGTTAAATTTAAAGTGTACATGATAGAAGATTTTTTACACGTAAGCATGACAGTATGTGATGCCGAAATCAGGGCTTTGAGATGCATAAATTCATTCTTGGAAGTTTTTGGTATAGACAGAAATGATTTTGGTCTGGTAGATTTTGACGTTATTGTGAATGATGCTGATGTGTTAGCAAACATGATTTTAGAAGAAACTACAAATATTAATGTTCAGTGTGACATGCATTTTACAAAGAATTTAATTAAGGAACAACAATCTGCCTATGATGTTATTTTTAACTGTGTTGTAAATAATAAAAATGGAGTTTTTTTTTTATTGATGGTCCAGGAGGTACTGGAAAAACTTTTCTATACAAGGCATTACTTGCTGTAGTACGATCTTGACAACTTATTGCATTAGCAACAGCATCATCGGGAGTGACTGCTTCTTTATTGCCTGCTAGGCGAACTAGTCATTCACGTTTTAAAATTTCACTTCAAGCAAGTTCTGATATGTGATGTTCAGTAAGTAAACAATCATCACTTGGTCAACTTTTACAAATGACAAAGCTAATTGTGTGGGATGAAGCACCAATGATGCGAACCCCGAAGCAATGGAAGCTACGAAACCTACAACGAGATTGATGCGGAACCCAAGAACGCCAATACTAATCCGATTTTGGATCTTAAACCCCAAGAATTGAACCAAGAAACCCTAGATTATCGAAGAACCTAAAATCCCTTGATTACAATTAAAAGAACCCCCAATCCGATTGTTTAGAACACCACAAGAAATTGAATCTTGATAAGTTTCAAGATTGTTCAAGAAGAACTAGAAATTGAAAGAGCAAATTCTCTCTCTATAATATTATTTAAGCAAAAGTCCTTACAATGAAAAATATTCTCCTATTTATACTAATGAGTAAAAAAAAAAAGGTCCAAAACACATCAAATTATGGTAATAATTTGATTTCATAAGAATTCTATCGAAACTAAGAAATTCGAAAAAAAATAAAAAAACGAATTTTTTTTCATGTTTTTGTTCTATGCAGCCGTATAGTGTTAATCTATGCGGTCGCATAGAACAAGTCCCTGCCCCCAATATTATCCTTGAGGCTATCTATGCGACCATATAGGTTGTTTAACCATGCGGTCACATGGAACAATCTTCGACTTCATTTTCTTCTGTCTTTATCACGTTGATCCAAGTCCTTTTGGCACTCGACTCCAACATGAAACTTGCTCGATTTTGCGCCCCGAACATTGTGTCTTCATTAGCTTGCTTGACGAGCAATCCCATCGCTTCTTTCACTTGCTTCATCCTTGATCGCATCATCGGTCCACCTTCGACGATCAATGGATCCTTCCTGTGACTTGACGCTTGAGTTGTCTTGGTTGTTGACGCACCTTGATTCATATCATCCCCTCCCTCTTCGAAATGATTCGTCCTCAAATCTGAACCTGCATCAAAAAGAGAAAGATTAGCGACATTAAAAGTAGTTGAAACATTATACTCACCAGGTAAATCCACTTTGTATGCATTGTCATTGATCCTTTCGATGATTTGAAACGATCCATCGCCTCGTCGTTGCAATTTTGACTTCCTCTGTTCTAGAAAACGCTCTTTTCTGAAATGCACCTAGACCCAATCTCCAGGCTCAAAGGTAATGCGTCTTCTTCCTTTTTTTGCTTTTGATGCAATCAGCTTTCCTTTTTCTTCAATCTGCATCCTGACCTTTTCATGGAGTGTTTGCACCATCTCGGCTTTTCGTTTCCCATCCAAGCTACCTCGTTCATACACAGACAAGGGCATTAAATTCATAGATGTTAGTGAATTAAAATCATAAACAATTTCAAAAGGAGAAAACGAAGTAGTAGAATGTGTAGCTCGATTATATGAAAACTCTATAAACGGTAAACACTCTTCCCATGATTTTAGATTTTTATTGATCACTGTCCTAAGTAGTTGAGTCATAGTTCGATTAATTACCTCAGTTTGTCCATCTGTTTGTGGGTGACAAGTTATAGAAAATAATAACTTAGTTCCTAACTTACTCCACAAAACACGCCAAAAATGACTCAAAAACTTCACGTCCCTATCAGACACTATACTTTTAGGTACTCCATGTAAACGTACTATTTCCTTAAAGAATAAGTCTGCAATATTAGTAGCATCGTCAGTTTTATGACATGGTATGAAGTGCGCCATCTTACTAAACCTATCGACCATTACAAATATTGAATCCTGGCCCCTTATTGTCCTAAGCAAACCTAGCACAAAGTCTATAGATATGTCTACCAAAGGTTCACTAGGTACTGGCAAAGGAGTATACAAACCATGTGGTTGAACCTTAGACTTAGCCTTTTTACAAGTTATGCACCTTCCACATATTTGTTCTACGTCATGTCGTATTTTAGGCCAATAAAAATGTTCTCCTAACATGTCTAAAATTTTTTGAACTCCGAAGTGTCCCATTAAACCACCCCATGTGCTTTCCTTACCAATAATTTACGCAAAGAACAATTAGGAATGCACAACTTATCTTCCCTAAACAAATATCCTTCATGCCTATAGAATTTATCAAATGTACCTTTGTCACATGAAGCATAAATATTAGAAAAATCACAATCAGATTCAAACGTGCCCTTAATATGTTCAAAACCAAGTAATTTGGTACTTAATGAATTTAAAAGCATGTACCTTCGAGACAACGCATCAGCAACTATATTTTCGTTACCTTGTTTGTACTTGATGACGTAGGAAAATGTCTCGATAAACTCCATCCATCTCGCATGTCTTTTGTTCAACTTACCTTGACCTCGCAAATGCTTTAAAGATTTATGATCAGTGTGTATCACGAATTTCTTTGGCCATAAGTAGTGCTACCAAGTCTCCAATGCTCGAACAAGTGAATACAGCTCCTTGTCATATGTCGGATAATTCAATGCTGCCCCACTCAACTTTTCGCTAAAGTAGGCGATAGGTCTCCTTTCCTGCATTAACACTGCTCCTATACCTATTCCTGATGCATCACACTCAACCTCGAATGTTTTATCAAAATTTGGTAATACCAAAATAGATGCTTTACATAGCCTATCCTTAATTGTGTTAAATGCAATTTCTTGAGATTCTCACGAATGGAAACCTACACTCTTCTTTACTATTTCAGTCAATGGTATGGTGATGGTGCTAAAATCTCTTACAAATCGCCTATAAAAATTAGCCAATCCATGAAAACTCCTAACTTCAGTTATAGTCTTAGGTGTTCGCCATTCTTTTATAGCTTTTATCTTTTCTTCATCAACTTCCACCCCGTTAGCACTAACCACAAATCCTAGGAAAACAACTCTATCTATGCAAAATGTACACTTTTTGAAATTAGCATACAGTTGTTCATTTCGCAACACAACAAGCAAACAATTTAAATGTTCTAAATGCTCATCTAGGTTGTTGCTATAAATTAAGATGTCATCAAAATAAACTACAATAAATTTCCCAATAAAAGCATGCAAAACATGGTTCATTAAACGCATAAAAGTGCTCGGTGCATTAGTGAGTCCAAACGGCATAACTAACCATTCATACAATCTATACTTAGTCTTAAACGCCGTTTTCCATTCATCACCCTCCCGCATGCGAATTTGATGATACCCACTCTTAAAATCAATCTTACTAAAAATACAAGCACCATTCAACTCATCAAGTATATCATCTAGCCTAGGTAGTGGGTGACGATACTTTACCGTGATATTGTTGATAGCTCGGCAATCCACGCACATTCTCCAAGTCCCGTCCTTCTTAGGCACCAGCAAAATAGGTACAACACATGGACTCATGCTCTCCTTGACATAACCTTTGCTCATCAACTCTTCGACTTGCTTTTGAAGCTCCTTTGTCTCCTCAGGATTGCTTCGGTATGCTGGTCAATTCGGTATGACAGCTCTAGGTACAAAGTCAATATGGTGCTCGATGTCTCTGATTGGTGGCAATCCACTTGGCATCTCCTTGGGAAACACATCGTCGAACTCCTGCAATAAAGACTTAACCAAATTAAGGAGGGATGTGTTAGAATCCTCAAAATTGAGGAGGGACTCCTTGTACACTAACAATATCATTTGACTATTATCGCTCATAGCCTTTTTCAATTCACTCTCTTTTGCATAAAAGTTGACCTTTGACTTTTCTCTCCGCTCAGCTGACTCTTTTTCTCTCCTCTCAACTGACTCCTTTTCTCTCCGCTCATGTGGCTTCTCTCTCTTTTCTTTACTCTCAGCCACCTGATTATTTTCTCTCTTATCGATGGTTTCACTATTGCCTTTCCTTTTTCCCGACTCTCTTATTCTCTCATCTTCCTCACTTTTCAGCTTGATTTGATCTCCATACACTTGTGTCGGTGTTAATGGCGTAAGAGTAATAGTCGTCCCATCCTTGACAAAGCTATAACGATTCCTATATCCATCATGTGTGACCCTTCTATCATATTGCCATGGTCTTCCTAACAAGATATGACCCACATGCATAGACACCACATCACATACTATTTTGTCACTATAACTCCCAATTGAGAAATTAATTAAAACTCTTCTATTCACCCTAACTTCCCCACTTTCATTCAACCATTGCAACTTATAAGGCCTAGAGTGTCTTAACAATGCTAGTCCTAATTTCTCAACTAAAGTTGTGCTAGCTACATTCATGCAACTCCCACCATCAATAATCATACTACATACCTTATCGTTGACGTAACGTGTGTGGAATATATTTTCCCGCTGCTGCTCCGAATCATCCACTTTGACTTGAGTGTTAAGAGCTCTCCTTGACACCAACGATTCCCCAATAGCAAACTCCAATTTTTCTTCTTCTTCAACATCCTCCAATGCAGGCATATCCTCAAACTCTCATTCACTTTCACTCACCACCTCTCCATTATCCAACAACACCATTACCAGTTTATTTGGGCATTGAGAAGAATATGCCCTGACCCCAAGCATCTAAAACACTTGATGTCTCGATTCCTTGATGGTTGTAAATCTGTTTTGGGTGCTGTTTTGCTAGCACTTTCTTCTTTTCCTTTCTGCCACTCATTCCTACCTTTAGGTACAGCTTTATCACCTTTGTTATTGTTGTTCTACCCTGGCTTCCAAGATGGATTAACATTCGAAGTTCCCAACGGCTACCCCTTTCCTCCTTTGTTGTCTCTCTACCTTCATAGCCACATGCAACATATCTTCCAACTCGACATAATGTTGCAACTCTACTACATTGGCAATTTCCCTATTCAACCCATTCAAGAATCGTGCCATGGTAGCCTCCCGATCCTCCACCACATTGGCCCTAATCATGAGTATTTCCATCTCCTTATGATAGTCCTCTACACTTTTCGACCATTGATATAGACCTTGTAATTTTTGATGGATCTCTCGGTAATAGTGGCTAGGAACAAACCTCTTTCTCATCAATGACTTCAATTCCTCCCAAGTGCTGATTGGTCTTTCCCCACTCCTACGTTGTGAAGTAATCACTTGATCCCACCATAGTCATTGAACTCCAAAACTGCTAACTTTACTTTTTTCTCCTCCGAGTAGTTATAACACTCGAAGATCATTTCAACCTTCCTTTCCCACTTCAGGTATGCCTCAGGATCACTCCTTCCTTTGAATGAAGGATCTGTCATTTTTATATTTCCCAAGTTTCCATCCAACTCCTCCCCGCGATCATTCTGAGCCCGTCTGTTGAACCTATCACCTCTATTCCTCATCCTTCCCATCTCAACACAGTGAAATTCATCTTCATCCTTGTCACTTCCATATCCATACTCTTCTCGCCTTTTCCTCCTAGGCTCCCATCTATCCGATCCTCTGGCATTGGATACATCCACTCGATGCCCCCGACTAAGATTAGCCATCGATGTATCTAATCTATTCATCCAAGCCTCCTGCTTTTCCAACCTATCTCTCACATCTCCAAACGCCCTCTCAAACCTCTGCACCAAATACTTCGATGCATTGTTATTATTGCCTTGTCAGCTTGAGTTTGATTTTGCCCATTCTGACATCTTAACACTAAGAATTTTATTTTATTGCCTCACCAAAAGTCACTCGGAAACACACAAGGGCTTTTACCCTCTATTAAGCTCACCTCTCTGCCTTTTACCACTCAGTTCTTTCAACAATTACTTCTAGGAACAATCAATGAACTCAATCAACCAATCAAATCGTGTAGAATTTCCCAAACCGGATGTGACTTAATAATTGTAACAAAGGACTCAAAGAAAAATTTTAAAACTTGCCTTGAATTGAAGGAATGGAATGATTCAATGTGTCCAAGTAATTTAGAAACGATATTGAATAATAAAAGTTGGTATTTGATGGATCAATAATATTTAACAAATTTTTTTTGCTGTACGGATGAACAGCAATTTTTTTTAGATCCGAAAATTAATAACAAAACCAATGAAGAAAACGAAAACTAATTTGGGCGAAAATTGAGCCTAGAAACAGAATTTGAAAATTTTTGATGAAACTTTTGGATTAAAGGATCAAGAAAACCTTCTGGATACAAGAACACAAGGAATTGAAAAAAAAATAGAAAACAAAGGATATAACCTGATTAAATTGGAGTCAAAGCTCTGATACCAACTGATGCGAACCCCGTAGCAATGGAAACTACGAAACCCACAACGAGATTGATGCGGAACCCAAGAATGCAAATACTAACCCGGTTTTGGATCTTGAACCCCAAGAATTGAACCAAGAAATCCTAGATTAGCGAAGAACCTAAAACCCCTTGATTACAATTAAAAGAACCAACAATCCGATTATCTAGAACGCCACAAGAAATTGAATTTTGATAAGTTCTAAGATTGTTCAAGAAGAACAAGAAATTGAAAGAACAAATTCTCTCTCTATAATATTATTCAAGCAAAAGTCATTGCAATAAAAAATATTCCCCTATTTATACTAATGAGTAAAAAAAGTCCAAAACCCATCAAATTATGGTAATGATTTGATTTCATAAGAATTCTATCGAAACTAGAAAATTCGGAAAAAAAATAAAAAAACGAATTTTTTTTTCATATTTTTGTTCTATGCGGCCGCATAGTGTTAATCTATGCGGTTGCATAGAACAAGTCCCTACCCCCAATATTATCCCTGAGGCCATCTATGCGACCACATAGTTTGTTTAACCATGCGGTCGCATGGAACAATCTTCGGCTTCATTTTCTTCCGTCTTTATCACGTTGATCCAAGTCCTTTCGGCCCTCTACTCCAACATGAAACTTGCTCCATTTTACGCCCCTAAAATTGTGTCTTCATTGACTTGCTTGACGAGCAATCCCATCATTTCTTTCACTTGCTTTATCATTGATCGCATCATCGGTCCACCTTCGACAATCAATGGATCCTTCCCGTGACTTGACGCTTGAGTTGTCTTGGTTGTTAACGCACCTTGATTCATATCAACCAATGATTAATAGATGTGCTTTTGAAGTTTTGGATAAAATGCTAAAAGATATTACTGAATGTAAATTGCCATTTGGCGGAAAGGTTGTTGTGTTCGGAGGAGATTTTCAACAAGTGTTACTAGTAGTACAAAGAGGAACAAAAGATCATATCATGAAGGCCAGTTTAGTTTTTTTCAGATTTATGGCAATATTTTACAAAACTACCATTGACTAAGAATATGAGAGCTAAATTAGATCCTTTGTTCTGTGAATATTTACCTAGGATTGGAAATGGAAAAGAAAGAGAACATACATGTCACATGATTAAGCTTCCTTCAGATATAATAATAGATTTTGAGAGTGAATTTGAATCATTGAAAAAACTAATTGCTATTGTGTTTCCTAATTTTCACACATATGGTGACAGTTTGAATACTATGATGAACAGAGTTATTTTGACTCTAAAAAATGAACATGTGGATGTAATAAATAATATGTTAGTTAAAGAAATTTTAGGAGAGATATTTACGTATTTTAGGTTTGATGAAGTAATGGATAAAACAGAAGGATTTATTCATGAGGACTTTTTGAATAGTCTAACTCCAAATGGTATCCCTCCACATGAAGTTGTACTGAAAAGAATTTGTCCTGTTATGTTGCTTAGAAACATTAATCCTTTAGAAGGTTTGTGTAATAGGACTAGACTTATTTGTCGAGAATTTAAACGAAATGTTATTTTAGCCGAAATTGGAATAGGTGAATATCGTGGAAAACAAGTATTTTTACCTAAAATTCCATTTATTGCACTTGAAGGAGATAAGTATTCAGTACCATTTAAGAGAACTCAATTTTCCATTCGTCCTTATTTTGCAATGACCATTAACAAAGCTCAAGGTCAAACTTTAGATTTCGTTGGACTATATTTGCCTGAACCTGTTTTCTCACATGGTCAATTATATGTCGGTTTATCTAAAGCAAGAACAAGAGAAAACATAAAAATTCTAATAAAGCCAATGGATGAAATAAAATCACACAATTGTTGCACAAAAAATGTAGTCTACCTTGAAATTTTGAATTTGATACATACTACTTCAGAAGCATAGATGACAAGTTTTGCTTAATTGGATTGTCAATCTATTGTTAGCCTAAAAGAGGATATATTCTCTGCTAATCCGTCTTGTGTCAAGGAGAATAACATTGAGCTATACAAGGTTAGTTATTCTTACATGTTATTATACGTTTTAATTATACTTTACTTGTTAGTACGATTTTTTCTTCAACATGGTGCATATAAAAGGGTCAGATCGTTATCTTTAAACATGTCCTTCAAAATATTCCATGTTCAACATATCTTTATTTATTTGGATCTAAGTAGTCTTATTTTATGTACACATAAACTGATGTGACAAGATACGAAAAGAAAGGATAAAAAACACAAGTTTATTACATAATATTCCAATCAGTATATTCTGATTATCTACTACAATTAGGACTTACGGGATGAAGAAAGTATTCATTATTACAAATATCTATCGCAATCTTTCGTCTATATATGTTCATCCTATCCGACAAAACTGATTCAATTGGATATCCCAAAATAAAGCATTTTATATATTTGGGCACGAAAATTCCACGATTAGGCATGTGGAAGAAATAGTTTAGTGTTAGAATAAATGATTAAGTCTAGGAAATTAAATATTCTGCTAAAAAACAAGTCACTTAAATGCTTACCCATTGTTTGCACAGTTTAGGTAAGGTATAATCTCCTTCTCCATTTGTTTATTCCTATGTTTCTTTATATTTCCTCTAGAAGATAAAGACATTTTCAATAATGCTTATACCATAGTTAATAAAGCTTTTGCATGTGCTTTTACTTAATCCGATGTGTGGACGTTATTACTGCATTCATATATTTGAAATTTCCATTCAGGTATATTGACAAGGAAAAGGTACCAGCTATTACCCGGATATGAGCACGGAATTAATATATACTTGCATCTCATCCAAAGATGACCAAATATAGATGCTTTGCCATTCACATAACTTTGCAAAAGAGTTCCATCTGGTTCACCTCTGGTGGTTCCCATTCCTGTGTCAATATGCCACATCATGTGACGAGCACACTCTGCTTCAAATTTAAAATCCATAATTGCATATTCTTTTGAAACAAGCGGACAACCATCATTCATGAGCCACTTCAATAGTTTTAACTCCAGCTCAATATTTTGATGAAATAAATAGATATAAATTAGATTATATATATCGACTATGAAATAAAATCTATTATAATTATAATTCATAGACTTTACTTATAGCAATATTTATGTCCTGTGTTTGATCCATTAGAGTTTTCAACATGTCTCTTCCAAAGACATTATTACTACCATCGTCCAAGTGTGCACTGTATGACATAATTTTAAGTAATTTCAAATAAATCAAAAGAGAACTTGAACATTGGAGCTAATACAAGTATAATTAGATTTATTACCCAAATTGATTCTCCGATATGAAATTTCTAATTTTTATGTATCTTTTCATAGAATAGTCTTTCAGAGGACGATCTGAAGATGATGAAGACTGTATTTGTTTCCTCTTGTTTTTCTTCTCTTTTATTGACTTTTTAGAGCTCTCAATTTGTTCAGCTATTGATATTTCATTTGGTTTATCGCAAGGAACAATACTTGTATCGAGAGGGATATTTTGTTGCATGGAACCTATGATGGCTTCCATGTTTGATTTCCATTCAGATAATGTGTTCAGTGTTTCCTGATTTTGTTCATCGGCATAGGATCTCATTGAGCTTAAACTGGTATCAATATAAGATTGCATACCCTGGTATCTATCTTCCTACCACTTCTGTTGCTGTTCGAAAAATTGCCTTTGGTTGTCAAGAATTATTTGATAATGATGTTGCATATAATCTTCTTATCATTTTTTTTGCTCCTCAAATAAATGTTTTTGGTTTTCAAGAACCGCATGGTGGTGAGCTCTTGATTCATCGGCAAATTTTGCCTTCAAGTTGCTATATACACCAGACACGTCTGATGCTATGTTTTGCCTGTGGATACCCAACAATTCTTCCATTTTATCTTCACTTAAGGAGTTGGAGCCACTGGGAACAGAGCTAGACCCAAACACAGGTGAAGATGTAGAAGTACTGGGAATCCTCATTTCTTGCACATATATATTGTCGGGGATTTGTTCTACTGCATTATCCAATACTCCATTTACAATCTCATCTAATCTACTGTATCCATTATCCACTAGCAATGAAAGAGTTCCGTACCAAAGACTTTGTAATTTTTCTTCATTAGGCTGTAGCACAGCAATCATTTGAATATATAATCAAATTGAAATACCAAAATCGTTTATCTTGAGTTTAATTTTATTTTAAAATAATTGAATGTGAGACTAATTGTACATTCATAAAAACATACATTATGAGTAGACAAAAAAAAGCTTTATCTCCTTTTCAGTTACAAATTGGTTGGGTTTCCACTTGTATATTCTTGGACTCTATGATTTTTTATGTCTATGACGTCCAAATTTCTTTCCGATCTTTGGAAATGTTTCATATATCCAATACTGCAAGATAATTAAAAATAAATATTATATGTATAAAAATTTTTTATGGGAATATATTGTACATAATAAGTCAATACAAGAATAGGGGCTAATTACCTGGAATGCAAGTCGATATCCATGTAACGCATACTTGCATTCTGTTTGTTCATTCCATTGCATCATTTGCATTCTTTCAGATTGTGATGCTTTCAATAAATATGACAAGATCAAATATACTTTGCGACCCCATGGATATGCAAGGAACTCATCCAGATGCTCGACCATATCAAGAGTTCTATAATCAATTTGTCTTAAGTGGGCGTCAACACACATTCGACCAACAGACTAAATCAAGCTTCAATTTATCTTCTTCATGTTCGCACGCATGGAATGCTTCAAAAAGCATCCTCATACTGATTCGACTTGTACCATTAAAGTAATGATTTCTAAGACGACTATTTGTATCATTAATATCCATGGATGGTTCATGACAAGGTAATCCAGTAATAAGACAAAATTCTTGCATATTAAATCTGGCTACACGATCATCTAACCTTACCCAAAATTCATCATTTTCCCCACAATTCACAAGCCTCAATATAAATTCATGCACCAACCTACTATGCTTAGCTATTGAATTTTTGTGAAATAGAAAAAACTAACTGCCGGTGTGCTACGTGTGAATTCCTTTATCCACGTTATTAATTTCATCTATTAATTAATGATTGGTGAAGGAGTAACACATGGTGTAACAGTTTCGTAAGTTCAATTGCTAGTAAGAGAAGTAATAAAGTTCAGTAGCCAATTTTAAATGCAATGAAAAAATGTATAATGGTTATTGGTGCATTTAACCATTTTTAAGTGTTGATGACAAGGGTGGAGAAACTATGTTGAACGAAATTCTCAAATCAAATCAGACCCAAACATAATCGAGTGGTTCAGTTTAATTTGGTTTTCTTAAGTTAAATTGGGTAATGGGTATAGAATTGAAAATCAACGGTTCAATTCAATTCTTGGTTTTAGTCCCAAAACCGAATAACTAAACCTCTAAAAAAAATTATTTTTAGTTGTTGATATCGAATCTGACAAAGCATTAAAAAAAATAAATAAATAAATAAAATCTGCCCATTCATTACTAGTGCCCTCACAACTATCATTTGTTGACTTAATGTTGTATTGTTTCAATCTTTGTACACATCGATGGACAACTTGTTATGTTTTAAAATTTGGAATATGTTATTTTTTAATATGGAACCTATTTGTTAGATTAATATTGTATTATTTCAAACTTTAGAAGAATAGAATAGTTGTTTGAATTATAAAAAATATTGAAAATTTTAATTATGGTACCGAATGCTTCGAGTTTGTAATTAAAGTTGGATATACAATTCCATTTACAAGATACCCTTTAATTTCTTGATTCAATTTGCTTCTTTTTAAAATGGACCATGCCGACTCATAGAAGAAACACTAGAAAGTTACGTTACTTATTTATCTTAACAATTTAAAAGATTTTTATTTAAATTTACAATTGAATAATGGTATATGGGGTCAAAAAATTACTCCAAAAAGTTGCGATTCATCAGTATACGTAAAACGAACATTATTTTATTTTTACGGAGTAAAATATTGAGAATAAATTATTTGCAACACTTCTAAAATTTAATCATGCTTGATGTACATCCTATTTGACAGCTTTTTTGACAAAAATGTCATGTGGCATTTTGTCATTCGACAATTTAATAAAATAGTTGTTTTTTCATCTGATCATTTTTTACGACACCCTTTTCTATCAAAAGGGTGGTAAAAAGGAAGGTACAATAGCAAAATCCTTTCAAATTTGCGAGGCCGCAATGTTAATCATTAAAAATAAATTTATCTTTAAGTAACGTCTTGTGTGTTACTCTAACATGAATTTCTAGAAAAAAAAATCAGGGAAAAACTTTAGAATTTTAGGTGGGGTGTGTGTGTGTGTGTGGGTGGGGGGGGGGGGGGGGAAGAAAAACTATTTTTTTTGTTGAATGATTTGTCTTAAATGCTTGACTTTCATCTTGATTTTTTATCGAACATCCAATGCAAGTATTTTGATAGTGACATTTTTATCCTCAATCGATCACTTTGCAACAATAGCTTTGAAAACTTAAATTGATTATTAGAAATGAAATTAACTTATTTGTTAAAATCAAAACATTAAGGATGAAGTAAACCAGAGGTCAACAATTTCTCTCTTTTTTATTATGACAAACGAGATGATTTGCAAAGTAATATTAACAATTGATAAAGAAATAAAAATTTTAGATATCAGATGTGATTCATATATTGCCCCTATCTTCTACAAGTCAATAGCCATCTCAAGCATATTTATCAATTTATACTAAGCATATGCATATCATCTCAATTTCCTGGCAAGTTTTTGTGGAGTCTTAAGTGTTAGAAAATGATGGAAAAAGTCTATGTGCAAGTTTGAAAATATCTTTAAGTGAAATGAAATAGTCTACCCACTAATTAAGAGAAAACGACAAATTTTCTTACCAATTAATTAAGTGAGAGTGAAAAAATCTTTTAACTAATTACAAAGTCTTCAAATTATGTGACTAAAACAAAAAGTATTCTAACCAGTTCCAAAAAGTCTACTAAGACAATAAAATCTTAAAAGAAAATTTTTTCTCTTGAAAAATGAAACTTACTATTTTTATCTTATAATTTTTATGTCTTTTTGCCTTATTTTTACAATTTTCAGGATTTTCTATCAACAAACTGTGATATTGAGAGATAGAAAAGTCAGTGATTTGCTTCTTAATATACAAAGAGGGGTCACCTCGATTTCTATCTAGAGT
This sequence comes from Olea europaea var. sylvestris, assembly GCF_002742605.1. Lineage (NCBI taxonomy): Eukaryota > Viridiplantae > Streptophyta > Magnoliopsida > Lamiales > Oleaceae > Olea > Olea europaea. Next base: position 7,904,405 of record NC_036241.1, on the reverse strand, counting down.
GGATGATATGTGACTTTCTATAACAATTATTCTACCAATTTCTTTATTTTCTAAACAAATATTAATAAACTCTTTAAAAAAATTTAATGAACAACGAAGCAAAATAGATGATGTATAATTGCCTAATGACATAAAATATTAGAACTAAAGAACAATTCTTTGTAATAGTCTTAGAGTACTTTACCATTCATCAAATCAATTTCTTCGTTTTTAACTCTCATAACTTTTTTCTTGAACTTCTAAGAAAAGCTTAAGATTATAATTAAAAAGATTTTCACCATGTTTAAAAGAGCTTAAACAAACTCCCAAAATAGGGATATAAAACAGCCAACTTAACTCAGAGGATTACTTTATTTTTTTAATCATAATACCCAGAATAAAGAGGCTAAGAGCATTAAATATAATATAAAAAAGATAAAAGATTTTTTCTGAATAAATTAATTCCTTGCTTAGTGTATCCTCTATTAGGCTTGTTTGGAAATAAATAAAGTAAAAGAAAATTATAAACAAAGAGAAATATGAAAAGAACTTACTTTATTTTAACGTCTTTGAATGTACAACAGTGTCTTTATTTACAAAGATGGGGAGAAATTTTTGAGTGCAAGTGTTATAGTGTGCGTTGTGTTTTTTCAGTGTGTATATTTTTCTTTGTGAGTGATACTGGTATTTATAGACTCTGACTCTGGTACATCATATCTATTATTTTAATAATGTGTAACCTTTAAAGGTGTATGTTTTACGATTAAAGAAAAGAAATCAATAGTATACAACTGTTATAGGTGTGATCTATAATTAAAGAAATATTGTTCAACCTTACATATGTATGAAACTTATTCCAAAAGCTTTGTCTTCACACCTCTTCTTTTTGACTTTCTTTTTTTGATAATCTTCCTTTTGCTTTTCATTTACGTCTTTCTATCTCAATTATTGCACCTATCTGTCTATCATTTCTATGTAGGTTTCTTCTAGTTCTGAATCCATTTCATTTTCTTTGCCTCGGATATGTAATTGTCATCTTCTGTATCTGATTGGTTTCTGTAAATTCTCCATTAGTTTCTTTAAACGTCATTAGATATAAATTCTTTTGTTCAGTATTCGGTATTGGAATTTTTCCTATTTTGATTTTTATTACAAGGTATTCTTTGCAGAAAATGACTCCACTATTCTACTGTGCTACAAATTTGAAATCATTATTTTGAACTTTTATCATTGCTGCAGTTTCTGAGATCCGTCTTTCATAATCAATCTATCTAATTTTTATTTTAGTATTCGTCTTTGAAGAGGGTCTAAATCTTTTAGCTCCTTTATAAATTGAAATATGATGATAGACAGGGATAATACCATTATTTACAAGAAAGGGCATGGAAATGAATTGAATCATCAATGGATGGTCTTTTAAATGGTGAATAATCTGTTTAAACTTTAGTGGAAAAAACTTGAAAGATTTGTTTAACATATATATAGTATCTATATTATCAAACTGTGAAGCTGGGTAAAAAGATCTTCTTCAAGGATTGTACAATCAAAGGAAATTGTAGGATAATTGTGTTTAAGAAAGGCTGAATTTTTAGCTAAATCATATTTGGGATCATGTTTAAGAAAGTATCTATTTTCATTGTGATAGTAGTTTAATGTTTGAGAAAAGTCTATAATTTCCTGTACAACTGAATTCTTTATAGATCTTCGAAGAATACTGTCGCAATCACCAATTTTTGTTCTAATTCATATAAAGTCTTTTCTTACCTTGCAGCTACGGATGTTAGCGAGTCGAGTCGAGCTGACTCGCGAGCCAAAACTTGAGGCTCGGGCTCTACTCAAGCAAAATTAAACTAGGTTTTTCTGAGCCCGATTCGAGCCGAGCAAAAGTTCTGCCGAAAAAACAAGGCTCGGCTTGTTGAGTGGAGCCCCTCGATATTTTATTATTATTATACAAGATTACGAAACTAACATTTTCTTAAAAAATTTAAAAATTACATAATTTAAACGAGTTACAAATCAAATAAAAATTACAACTTATAAAATTTTATTACAAATTAAATAAAAATTACAACTTCCAATCGACCTCCTTTTTCTGGGTTTGCATGATGTAGGCGGATTTAAAATTGTATACAAATAAAATATTTCATATACAGTTTTTCTTGAAACAAATAAATTTAAAAATTACATATTATTTTGAAATAAATTATTTTAAAAACTTACAACATTCTATGTTTGGATCTGCTGCAACTCTTCGGTTAGTATACTATCAACATGTTCTTGAACACGTAATTCTGCATATTCCCAATCCTTCAAGCATATTAAAGCCTCCAATATATCTTCTTTTAGTCTTGAACATTCGTCTGATAATATTCGATCACCTAAATTGAATGCAGTCCCCGATGCTACCGTAGACACTGGAGGTGTTAATAGATCACGTGCAATTTTTGATACAATTGGATGCTATCTTTCATTACACTTCAACCAATTTAGAAGACTAAATTCATATAATTCTTTTTCAGGTAACACACTGCGAACGTCTACTCGCATATACCTAGCTAACTCGGAGGGAATTTCAAAATTTGTACCACCAACATTTATCGCTCTAGACATCGATGAACTAGAACTAAACGAGGAAACACTTGCATTGCTTTTTAAAAAAAACTTCATAAATTATCTGAATTTGTTGAGATATTTCTTGAAAAATAACTTTGGAAAGTAGAACTTCACTGGCCTTCTTTATCACCATAATAATTATATATTTCAGATAACGTAGATTCTATATTCACATGTAATAATTCCACATTCATGAAATTTGAAATTCCCTTTACAGTGACTATTGCGTCATTCAAATTAAGTCGATGGTCCATTACTGAAGTTAAAATAAATAGAGAGGGTAATTCTTCGCAATATTTACGAAATTTTAACTCAATAGGGCAAACTAAGTCAGAAAAAAGGCAAATTCATGTATTTATGAAATGTTTGTGAAATGTAGAAAAAATGTTGTAAAACAAGTGAAGATGTAGGGTAATAAACTCCACTACATTCCTTTGTAGTATCAAAAAAAGATTTTAAAATTTTTTTCATGTGAAATGCAAGAGACCAATCCCAATCTTCTAAATTATGTTCAGGTCCGTATGTATACCTACCATTATAATATAATGAAATCACTTTATTGTAATTTTCACACGAATGTACGCATAAGATATGTAGAGTTCCATCCATGTATTACATCAGTGGCAAATGATTTCTCCTGCAAACTATATTCTTGCACACAAACTGTTAAATACTTGTTTTCTTGCTTGTGACACGGTAATAAAATTTATTGTTTGTCTAATTTTATCTAAAGGAGAACTTATATGTTCTAATCCAACTTTTACAATTAAATTGATAATATGACATACACAACGTTAATAAAAAAATAAAGTTCCAAATGAAGGGTTAAGATCATTAATAAATCTTTCGACAACACCTTTGTTCACACTAGCATTATCAAAAGTAAAATTTCGAATCATTTCTTGCATGCCATATTCCTGTATGATATCTTTTAAAACCATGTATATGTTAGTGGCATTAGGAGGATATTCTACACATTTAAATGTAATAATCATTTTATGTAAAAACCACAGGTGATCAATATAATGAGCCGTAGCAGCAATATAACCTTTTCTATTACCACTAGTCTATAAATCAGATGTAAATGATATAACTCTATTAAAGGTTTTTAGACTTTCAATAACAAATTGTTTTCTTTTGTTATATAATTTTATAGTATCTGAACGAAAAGTATTTCTACAATAAGAAGAATATTTGGGTTGGAAATATTTATGCACGAGTCGGGTAAAGTGTTCTGAGTCTATCATCGTAAGCGGCACCTCTGCTGCAACCACGTATGCATCCATTCCTTCACGAAATCTTTCCTATGAATATACAAAGGTGGAAAGAGTAGAACAAGAATCGTCAAACACTAGTTCGATCTGTTTCAAGTCAAGATCGACTAGTTTTGCTTTGTAACTCCTTAATATGTGTCTATTCAAATGTGTTGTGCTCCAACCAGGCTTCCAACTAAGTTCTTTGCTACAGTAATTGCAACATGCTTTCCAAATATCCACTTCATTTTGAACACCAACTTTTTTACGTGTTATCGATTGCCAACAATCCGAGGATTCTTTTTTTGACCTTTTAATCTCGAGTACTTCTTCATCTTCAATATTCTCCAAATCAATTGGAACATTTCAAGATGCATCGTCGTAACTGGATGGAGTACTCGAGCTACCCTTAAACTGATTAAACTCATCACCAGTAAAATCCATCTATAACTAGTATAGTATAAAATACAGAATATTAGAGTATGACTGTATGAGAGTTAACGAAATTGAATATGAGATTGAGAGCAAAGAAATTGGAGTTGAAATTTGAATCTATAATACTGTAAGTTAAAATTGATTGAAACAAATTGATCTAAAACATAAAAATTTACCCTCTATTTATAGCCAAAAAAATCAATTTTACCTCCAAATTTGAAATTTAAATTTGAAATTTGAATTTGAATTTAAGATATGAACCTCGTAAATTGAATTATAAAATACAGTGAAAAATTAGAAAATTTAACGTGTGTTTTTTTATCAGTCAATTAGGCAACCCCTAGCTGCCGTTACAGGCAGTTTTTTTTTTGGGATTAAAACTTTGAATTTTGGGCGAGCCTTGTCACGGGCCAAAAATGGCATGTGACACGAGCCGGCCCGTTGTGGCTCAGCTTGTGTGGCTCGCCGAGCCACAACGGGCTGGCTAGGGCTTGGGCCAACATCCCAAAATGGGGCTCGACTCGATCCTAAGCTCGCTCCATTCGAGTCAGGTGCCGGGCTGGCTCGGACTTTTCCCGAGCTGAGCCACGAGCCGGTTTGACATCCCTACCTGTAGCTGTAGAATTTGTTAGTTCAATAAGTATTTCTATTTTATTAGAATAATTTCTATTTGTGAAAGCAATATCTTTTTAGAAATGAGTTTTTCAAGAGTAACTTTAGAACTCAGTCTTTTTGAATTATCTTGTAGTTGAAGAATTTTATTTTGATATTTGCTAATGGTCTGATGGGATGAGGCGATTTCATCTTCAAGAATCTGTAGTCTTTCTTCTAATGAATGCTTTCTAAGGTTCAAATTTCTAGCAACTTTTGTCATAGTTTCACATTTATCACAAAGTTGTATTGATGATAATGATGACAATGACAACACTTGAGAAGTAGCGGTTTGCATGGTCTGTCTAACTCTTTCAGATATATAGAAATTAAATCCTATCATTTCTCTAAAGAAATTTAAAACTTCTTCAAGTGTATAAAATCCTTTGAAATATGGATCAGGATTCTAATTGTTGTAGTACTTTTGGCCAATAATTATATATACCAAGCTTTCTACCTTTAATTACTGCAAAGAAACTAAATTTTTTGTTTTCTACTTGATTATGAATCTATCTAAAATGATTAGCTACGGTATTAATGCTGTCTAATTTTTATTTAAATTTATGTGTTATCCAAAGATTATCCAGTAAACAACCCTTCCTTTCTGATAGTCTTTATAAATTATTTCACTTGAATCGAAGATTAGATCTTTGTGGGGCCACTCTTAGAATGATAATTTCAAAGTTCATCATCCTTTGATCCATCTGCATCATGAAGATATTGGGTTAGAAACTTAATAACTTGCCTACTTAAATTATCAGCTAAAATATTAATTTTTTTTCCATCTATGTGTTCTATATTAAGTTTATAACTATTTGGTATCTCATATAATTTTAACCATCTTTTATGTCTTATTTTATCAAAATTTGTCATTTTAATAAATTTTACTATAGCCTCACAATCTGTTCTTGTTGTAAATTCACTGTTTAGGAATAATTTAAAACTTTCTATACAATGTATGATGGCCATTATTTCATAGTCTAAGTTAGTTAAATATTTTCCTTTTATCTTATATTTTTCGTTAGCATATCTACAAATCGTTTCCTTTTTTTCATCACTATATTTATTTGGCTTAGAATATAAAATTCCTCATCATCCTAATTCACATCCATCTGTTTTTATTATTTTATATTCACTATCTAATGGTAATTCTAATTGTCGTAAATTTTTAACTTATTCTTTTATCAATTTTCATATCTAATTGATTAAAATATTTTTGTCTTTTACTAGACAATTTACGATACAATGGATCTGTCCTTTTCCTAGAATTATTCCTAAAAATTTAATTTTTTGTTTATTTATTTCCATGTTCCTTTTACTTATAATTTAGACATTTTCTATAAACTTATTCAAAGTTATTTCTAGATGCTTCATATGTTCTTTATAATCTTTACCGTGACTAAAATATCATCTATATACACACAAACAAATGGACGAGAGTTGAATATACTATCCATTTTTCTTTAAAAAATAGATGATGCATTTTTTAATCCAAAAGGTATGACTAACCATTCAAAATGTCCTAATGGAGTAGTAAAAGCTGTCCAAGGAATAGAATCTTTCACCATTTTTATTGGCCAAAATCCATATTTACAATCAAATTTAGAAAATATCTTGCTATCTTGTACTCTATTTATTGATATGTATTGATGTTATTAACTTGTTCAATTTCGTAATCAAATTCTTCATCTGAATTAGAATTAATAAGATTGAGAAGTTTAATCTTAATATCTTCATTAATTTGAAGATTCTAATGTTGAAACTAGTTCAAATAAAGTTCAACTTTTAGTCAAGATAAAGAACTTTATGGGTGTAAAACCATAAATGTTCTCACTAAAGAAGAAGAACTTGTTCAAGATATAGTTGAAAAAATTGAGAATCCTCAACTAAAAAAAATGTTTACTTCCCTTCTACCCTCAAACTCATCTGTAGAACCAGTCAATATGCAAAACATAATGAATAGGTTTAAGGCTGAATCCTCGAAAAAATCACCTAGTTCTAATTTAAAATCAGAAATTAATGAGATGAAATCTCAAATTTCTATCCTTGAATGTCAAATAAAAGAAGTACGAATGGAAGTAGTGCTACTTAAGACTATGGATTTAGAATGAGAATATGTTTATAGGTCCTCTTCATCTGAATCTTCCCTCAAAGATAATGAAACTTCTCATACCTATCATTCCAATCCTCAAATTGAAGAAGAAAAGATTAATGTTGTTAACCGAATTCAATTTCAAAAGTAGTATTGTAATTTGACTATTGTAGTCAACAAAGAATTCAAATCACTTCTAAAGTCCTTTGATCAAAATTTTATCCAAGAAGGATTAATATCTACAAAATATTTTCGAAGAACTACTAAAATCTTTATAGTCAATACAAACTTTAAAAAGCACATGTTTGCAAGTTAAATATTTGTTTTAAAAATATATTTTATCTTATAAATGATTTAGACCAAGAAGTAATTATTGACACTTATTTTATTGTTCAAATTTATCCTTGTCAAGCATACTCTAAAAGTCTTATTACAAGTATTTTTGTCAAGAAATATTTTTAAATTTATAAATCCTCATTCTTATAAATATGTAAATTCATTAAAGGAAGCATTTATTTCAAAGATTATAAACAACATTAATTTCAAAAGGAGTCATTTTAGATTAGTTAAATAAGAAATTAAGTTTCAAAAGAGTTGAAGAACATTTGCAAGATTCTTTAACACACACACACACACACATATATGTATGTTCCACTATTCCTAATATTTTTTGAAATAGGAATAAGCATATTATTTCACTTCCATACAATTTTGATTTTCATGAATATTCCAATAAAATCTCATTCCATTCAAATGAACAAAGAATTACTTGATCATTGCATGAAGGAGATAGATGATTTACTAGAAAAAGGTCTTAGTCCGACCAAGTAAATTGCCACGAAGCTGCTCTGCATTCCATGTCAATAATTCTGCTGAAATTCAGCGAAGAGCTTCTAGACTCATTATCAATTACAAACCTATCAATAAAGCTCTCCGATGGATAGGATATCCATAGCCTCAAAAGAAAGATCTTTTGAATAGATTATTCAAAACTATCACCTTCTCAAAATTTGATATGAAGTTGGGTTTTTGACAAAGTCAAATTAAAAAAAAAAAGATAGATATAAAACCGCATTAAATGTTCCTTTTAGCCAATATAAATGGAATGCCATGTCATTTGGTCTAAAAAAATGCTCTATCTGAATTTTAAAAAATTATGAATGATTTTTTTAATCCCTTTTCAAATCTTATAATTGTTTACATTGATGATATTCTCATATTTTTTTAAAAGTATAGAACAACATTTCAAACATTTTAATACTTTCATTCATATGATCTAGAAAAATGGTTTATCAGTCTTTGCTAAGAAGGTTGTCCTTTGTCAAAATAAAATAAGGTTTTCAGGACATATTGTTCATTTAGGAACCATTACTCCAACTCAAAGAAGTTTAGACTTCACCGACAAGTTTCCTGATGAAATCTTTAATAAATCTAGTCCATATCGATTTTTAGGCTATGCCAATTTTGTGTTAGACATTATTAAAGATATAAGGCTGATGTGTGCCCATCTTTTCAAAAGACTACAAAAGCATCTTGTACCGTAGAGTCACTAATTTACTATGGTTGCACGAAAAGTAAAAGATGCCATCAAAAGCATTCTTTATCTTTCAATTTTAAACCTCATTGCCTCATTACAGTTGAAACCGATGCCTCTGACATAGGTTTTGGTGGACCATTAAAGAAGATTTCAAAAGAGTCAAATCAAGAACAATTGGTTAGATTTCATAGTGGTGTGGATGGGCCCTCAAAGAAATTGTTCTACTATCAAAAAATTAATTTTATCGGTTATTTTGTGTATATCAAAATTTCAAGATGATTTGATCAATAAAGAATTTGTTTTAAAAACAAATTGTAAAGTATCAAAAGACGTTAAATACCTTGTTTCAAAGGATATTTTCGCAAGATGGCAAGCTATTCTATCTTGCTTTGATTTCAAAATTCTATGCATACAAGGTAAATCAAACTTTCTTGCCAATTTCTTCACAAGAGAGTTTCTATAAAATAAAACTTCTTGAGAGCTACATTTACGCGGGAAATTCAAAATGGATTCTCATTCCTTTAAGAAGAATAAAAAGAAAACAACAGTTCATTTGCTATCAATTGAAGATTACATTCAAAATTCACATGGATCATCATCCAATTCTCAAAAAATACCCTTGATTAAAAAAAATATTTTTAGCCAATAAAGCAAAAAAGGTTTCTGATGAAACTAAACCCTTAAAATTTAATAAAGCCATTTTAATTAGATCTGAAAAATTATTAGATGTTAATCCTCAAAAATATCTTCATTATCTTACAAAACCACATCAATATCCTATCTTTGAAATGGAGTCCTCTTGGATCGATAGATATTCATCACTTGATGAATGTCTTCAAGATGTACTTTCTCCCAATTTTCAATTTATGCCAAGAAATCTCAAAAGGCTAGAGAATATTATGAAGCTATCCTAACAAAGTTAGGACCTACTATAATAACTTACATTCCAAGCTTTCGAAAACCTAGATATATGGATTTTTCAAAAATTTAAATATAAAGGGTTTTGTCTTACGAAAACTAGGGACAACACCCATGGGAAGAGGAGAGAACGTGATTATCGAAAGAGGACGTATTTGAATCTTGATTCAATTATTTTGACTGCAAAAATGTCTGGTTCAACATTTTTATTATAGATTAGTGATAGATTCCTAGTTTATTCTTTTTCACAAGGCATGTTTAAATAATTTTCCAAAATGGTTTCAAATGTGGTTCAATTATTTTAGACTTGATGAGTCAATTTTACTTAGTCTTACTCATCAAAGGTTTGAACACTTCCAAAAAGAGTTAAAAATGATTTTAAAGCCTCAAGAAAAATTTTTGTTGCAGTTTGCTCTCAATCTCAAAGTTTCTTTGATTTTCAAGTTATTCAAAATATTGATTCAAATTTTCGTGTTAAGAAAATCGTTCAAAGATTCAAAATAAAATGGTGGTCAAAATTTCATGAAACCAATTGCTGCTCTAAAGGCTGTTTATACATGGATTCAAGAGCAAAGGGATATTGGCATCCCAAAGATTTCTAATAGAGATCCAGAAAAGCACGCTGATTTCCTTACCCAAAGAATCAAGGCTTTTAGCCATGGTTAATCAATGTAAGACCTTAGAAGAATTGACAATTACTTCTGGAAGATTGCCAACTTAGCTAAAGCCTCTTCAAAGAAATCAAAATCTGCAAAAGATACCTCCTCTCTATTAAATTCAAAAATAGACTATGCTTAAAGCAACGAAGATGATGCTATGGGTTACATATTGATTTATAGATTGCTGAGGAGACTCAAAAAAAAAAAAAATTCAAAATGACTACACGAACCCAACTACTTTGATGAATATTCGTAATGCAAGAAATGTATTATTTCAATTGTGCTTGCCACTTCAAATTTGTTCTTGGCAATCCTACCGAAACTCAAAAGGAAACAAAACTTTAATAAAGCAACTTTATTAAAGTAGAGCCTAATTATTAAAGCGAGAGAGAAACAAAAAAATTTCAAATTCATGACAGACAAGAGGATTGATATTATTTTGATTATTGTCCTTAAAGATTCTTCAATCAAATTCAAGAAATTTTCATGTTTGGAAACTCAACTATAAAAGCAGTTTAATACTCAAGACCTCCTCAAGCATGTTTTACAAGAGATAAACATCTTCAAGATTGTTTCAAGAAATCCTTGTATTTTTTAAAACTTTTCTTTGTAGTATTTTAAATTTCATTCTTGTAATTTCAGTTTATCATTTTCAATCTTGTAATCTCAATTTATTTTGTAATTTCAAATTTTTAATAAATTCATCTTCCTTCATCCTCTATTTATATTATCATTGCTATTCCTGGGCCTCTTTTGTATCAGAGCCATAACTAAGAGAAGTGAGATTATCGTGATTTTTCATTATAGATACTATGTCTAAGGAGATGCTGATTCCAGTCTGGATGTCTACTGAAAAGCGTTGGTCAACATGTGAAGCCGGGGTAGGCGTTAGGGTTGTCCCATTGTAGGCTTGTGTAGAGTCCGTCTATCCGATAGCATTTGTGTCTACAGTGGTTAGTTATTATAATTTCATTGTCTTTAATTATGTCTTTAATGTTAAATTGGTTTAGAAGACCTAGTAATAGAGATAACATTGTTTCAAACACTTTTCAGATTGAAGAAGAATTAGATCATGCATCAACATTGTATCAAATGATTTCAATTCTCATGACTTCAAATTAAACAAAGATTACATAATTGGACTACTCCAAAGATGGAAAATAGTTCCATCTATGGAATAGGAAAGTTTGATTTTCGTCAAAATTATGTTATTAAAACTCTTGAGCAAACATTGCCTATCAGGAATCAAAATGTTCATATCAATTTGCATTCAGAAGATGCTATTCAATCTCACATGAAGAAGTTTAAATATTTTCATGTGGGATAAATCCAAATTACTTTCAAACCATTGTTTCGACTTGGTTTAGACATTCTTATTCTTTTACCTTTTAGAGATAAGAGACCTCTCAAATTTGAAAACTCATTGCTATCTGTTCTAGAGTCAAATCTAGAGGGTCCTATATTTTCAAGTTGTTATTTTACTTTTTCAATTAATTTGAGTGATGGAACTATTTTTAATGTTCTAAATCTTCATATTCAAACAAAAAATCTTGATTTTGATGATAGTTCAAATGCATTTGCTTTAATATATAGAATATACTATAAGTTTATGAACACTCAACTCAATATTCATGCTCTTCATTCAGCTCCAAAAGAAAAGAGTCTTCTGGTAGGAGTCAACCCTCTTCATTCCAACACCATGATTCCTAAAAGGATGCCATGAAATCTTCAATCTAGAGGTTTAGAATAGGATTTTGAAAAAGCTCAAAATCCAATTCATCCCATTCCTCGAACTACTCCTAATCAAATTGTTTCTTTTCCTAATGAACATGTTAAGATGATTTTTAAAGGATCATCATCTACAAGTCGATTTTACTCCTAATATTTTGAAACCTCAATATTCTATAAATAAGGAAAAAGAATTAGAGCAACCTAGTTCTCCAACTTTATCTGATATCTTACCTAATCCTTTAGAGAGATTAGATAGCCAATGCAATGTTATTTCTTTTACGATAGATAGAAGAAATGAGTCCAAAACTGACTAATCTCCTGTTGTCAAAATTTTTAGAAAAATACTTCGAAAAACTTTTTCAAAAGAATAAATCGAATCATTCATGAAGAATTTTATGCTTTTCCAGCAGATTTAAATTATTATAATTGGGCGTATTTCATAGTTTATAACAAAAAATTCACTAAAGAGAAAACTGTTCAAAATACAACTACTCCAAAAAAGATTTGGAAAACACCTTCCGGTGATACTTTTCATACTCCTCATCCTCCTATGCAAGAAACTATTATTTCTCAAGGACACAAAGAATTCTTGCTTCCCTTCTCAAGAAAATATCTTCGAAACGACCAGATGAATTTGACGTAGTTGCAAAAGATATTAAAAATATTCAAACTCATAACAATTATACTAATATTGTTCTGTAATCTATGTGCTCTCAATTTAGCAGAATTGAATCCAACTCTGATTCTGAAACATCCTCCGCTTCTAAAGCAAAAAAACATTAATTCTTTATTCAAACTGCACAACATCTTAATATTAAGATTAATGTTCTAAAAGAACTTGCGACTTAGTTATCCAAATTACTTCGAGTTCAAACAATATTAACATTATTGATAAACTTGAATCTCAATTCCTTGATAATGAAATTCCATATATCAATAAAATAAGGGGTCAAAAGAATTATTATTCTGAGGTACCTCATTATTATCCTTAGCACACCACTTCTGATTTACTTTTTGAAGAAAAAGAAAACCTTAATTAATGTAATGTATGATGGAGAAATGATGGCTGAATGGAATATTGATGGATTGACAAAATATCAATAACTTCACGTACTTGAACTTATGGCTATGTGCTATAATTCATACATTGCAAAAAAGGTTCCCCTGTATCTGCAACTAATAACCTAGTCATTGGTTTTACTTGCCAATTAAAAAATTGGCGGTTTAACTATATGATAAAAGAAAAAAGAGATGAACCAGCAGCAGCTGTCAATAATAAAAGAGAAAATGATAGCTTTTCTACTCTTATCTATATTATTATCAAACATTTTAATAGAATTCCTACTGATATTATTGATAGGCAATTCGAAATCCTCATGAACTTCAATTGTCCTAAACTTCAAGATTTTCGCTGGTACAAAAACATGTTTTTAACTCATGTCTTACTCCACAAAGATTGTGATCGATCTTATTGGAAAGAAAAAAATTTATATGGACTTCCTAAACTTTTTGCCAAAAGGGTTAGAAATGCTATCAAAAAAGAAAATGATATATTATATCTATAGTCATACAAAAAATATAACGTTACGAAGGTTAATAGCATGAAGATGTTACACTAACATAAATTTATCCAAAATACATAAGCATGAAATGTAAATCATAGCTAAAGCTCCGGAGGAGATGGTGGATGGAAGTGAGTGTAAGAGTGAGCAATAAAGCATTTTACTGTGCTTACATTGTTGTTTGTTGAGATTCAATTGCATCTTGTTGAACTTACTATTGGTGAAGCATCCCGTCAAGGCTGTCGATAGAAGATGCAAGCGAACTAATGTGTCCATTGAGGAGATTGTGATGGTCTTTGGTGAATGTAAAACTTCCAGTAGGACGTATAACACTTGAGCTTGGGATGTGGTGTGGTGTAACATTAGCATCGTCATCCTCATCAAATGGTAAGGTCAAGGGACTTAACTCCAAATCAAACCCCTTAGTTCGGGCCAGGCATTGTCCATCCCTTCTAAAAAATTTCATACTCTTGAGAGTGTGAATGTTAATGGTGTCGGTAGGACGAAAAGATATGGAATCCTCACCTTGTACAGAAACATCAAAATGTCTAAAGATTTTTTTAGAAAGCATATGTAGGGTAGGTCTTTCATGTGTCGTGTAGAGTGAACAAGTTTTATGTGTCCAAAAAATCCAATTTATGCCCAAACATGAAGGAATTGAGAATAATGAGATCGAAGTTGTTAACTTCGTCTTGATGACCTTTTCGAAGAAGGATGATATGGACAATGATATATTATAAACCTTTGAAAGGTAGGATATGTTGATTTGCATTGAGTTTTGTGTTATTTCAAAGATTTTGCCTGCTACACGACGACAAATGGAAACGGGATCGTATCCTTCGAAAGTAGGATGAGTTTTTTTAGTAGAAAAACTTGATTTTCGCATTCCTCAAGTTCAAGTATAGTTCGGATAATGGGTTGGGTAATAATGATTTGTTTTCCTTTGATCAAACAAGAAATATTATTTGAAGTGCGCTAGGGCACATATTTTTATAAAATTCTTTCATAACATGGGGTAGACACGTTTTTCCATGGTCAAAATCGAGATCTAACCCATGTTCACAAATTATTCTTCAATGCAAAAGGTGGATGCTTTAAGAGTAAATTCAGAGAAATCAATAGTCTTATCGATGCGAATGGGTAATTTTTCGAAGGGATTTTTCAACACTTCGACTTCCATATCAAATTCTTCATCGGAGGAAGGCCGAGAAGATCTTCTCGTTGTTGTCTTAAATCCATTTCTCAATCTTTTAAAACTCGTCATTGTGGAGAGATAGTTGGAGAAAATTTGAAAAATGAAGAAAAAAAGGGCTAGGGTTCGGATTTTAGGATAGATGTGTGATTTTGTTAATGAAAATTGGAATTTTTGAGAAATTTGAGATGTAAGAGTAATTGATTTTTTTATTTTTTTTGGGAGTATTTGATGATTGAATATGGGAGTATGAAGGATTTAGAGAAGATTTAAGAATGGAAACGAGAAAAATAGGAAAGAAAATGAGAGGGATAGAGGCTGGATGATCATTTTAAAAAAATAAAATTCTATCGAATCGGACGTCTGTGTTAGCAGAGATGGTGTTGGCTTATTTTCTTCTATCAAACCGGACATGGAGTCCGAACAATCTACTTGGCTCTTTCAATTCCCTTTTTTGAATATACTAAATCAAATATATAATAATATTAAACACCACCACATATAGAGATGAAATATGTAAGAACACATAGTATGAATTTAAGTTAGTCGTGTACTTTGAATTCATCAATAATGTATAAACCTCTTCAATTATGTGAGAATCGATCAAGCGCTAGAGGTTTAGTGAAAATGTTGGCCAATTGATTTTACATATTCACAAATTCTATCATAATATCTCCTTTGTGCATGATCTTTTAGAAAGTGATATCTAATCTTAATGTACTTCGTTGGAGAGTGCAAAATAGGATATTTTTTTTTTAAAACACATTTATGGCACTAGTGTTGTCACACAAGATAGATATATGATCAAATGATAAGTGATAGTCACTAAGAGTTTGTTTCATCCACAAGAGTTGTGCCACAACAACTAGTGGTCGAGATATATTTGGCTTCAGCAGTAGACAATGTAAGGAAATTTTGTTTCTTACTAAACCATGACACAAGTGCAAAGCCTAGAAAGCGATATATTCCACTAGTGCTCTTAGATCAATTGTGCAACTGGCCCAATTAGCATTCTAATGCTAAGTACATCAATGTGAACGACCTTTAATATTTTAGTACCTCTAAGATATCTTTTTTTTTAACGGTACCAAGGTGTGATTCTTTAGGATTATATTGAAATCTAACATATAAATACACACGAAATATGATATCGGGTCTACTTGCAATTAAGTAAAGAAAGGGATCTGATCATATCTCCATATTCAGTCATATCAACGAAAAGTACCTTGATCATCTATATTCAATTTTATGGATGAACTCATCGGAGTATTTTTTGGCATCAAGTCTTCTATTTCAAACCCTTGAGCATGTCCAAAATATATTTATTTTGACTAATGAATATCCCATCATTAGTTTGACTAATTTGGAGTCCAAGAAAAAAAATTAATTCTCCTATCATGCTCATTTCGAGCTCCTTGCTTATACATTTAGACAATTTTTCACAAAGAGAGTTATACAAAAAATAATACAATCAACATAAATTTGAACGATAATCATATTATTCTTTTTGGTTTTGATAAAGAGGATAGTATCCACTTTCCATATAGAAAAACCATTTGAAAATAGAAATTTGCTTAATCTTTCATACCAAGCTCTAGGAGCTTGCTTTAAAGAGTATTTTTAAGTTTAAAAATATAGTCCGAATACTTGATCTT
>NC_036241.1:7838043-7887202 GCF_002742605.1 Olea europaea var. sylvestris | reverse complement strand
ATATAAATTGACTAATACTAATCAAATTATATTTGAGGTTATCCACTAATAAAACATTTTCAATTGAAGGAGAATAATGACAACCAATGTTTCCAACTCAAATGATTTTTCCTTTTGCATTATCTCCAAATGTCACACAACATCTATTATCCAAGAACTATTTGCTCTTTGTCTTCTGTGGTACCTACAAAAATAATTTAATTTTTTATGTTTGGTACCCATATAAGTTTGCATCCTTGGTAGCTAGTTGTTGTAGACTCTTGAATCTACTCGTCCTTGCTTTCAAAGTAGCCTCTTTTTGGGTTAGACAATGAAAAGTAATATGTCCATCTCTTATTGCAAAAGCTACATGCAGTGTTTTAAGAGAAGAGTTTGATACTTTAACAAATAAGTTTTTTTAAAGATTTTTGTTTCAAGAATGATTTATATCCAATTTCCCATTTGTCAAAAACACACTTTTGATAACTAAGCATTAAATCAAACTTCTTCTTTCTTTGAGTGAATTTGTGAATAATCTTAATTAAATCTTCAACTTTTTGTTTTAAAGAAGAATTTTCTTTAATCAATGAAACATAATCAACATTTTCCCTTTTGAGATCCTTTAGAATTTCTAAAGTTTCTTTCATTTCATTTTTCAACAAATAGTATTTCATTTTAAGAATGGAGTGATTTAAGGAAAGTTTTTCAAATTTCTCAAGAATTTCATCAAAGGATGTAGATAAATCATCATATGAACATTTTTCAATAGGTTTTACTTCATCTTCAATTACCATGAAGCACATGTTGGCAACTTCTTTGTGACTATCATTTTCACCTTCATCATCATCGTTGCTTTCATCCTATGTCGCTTGAAGTTCCTTTCCTTGATATTCATTTTCTTGTTTGGGCACTCAATTCTCTTGTGATCTGGTTTATGATAATCATAAAAATGATTTTCTTGCTACTGTCTTCACCCTTTCCCTTTTTCTTTTGAAATTTCCAATTATTTCTAAAACCTCTCTCTTTTTTACAAGAAGAACTAGATCCTCGAACTATTCATTACTCATATTTTCACTTGTAGTTCATTTTTCAATTACCGATTTTAAAGCAATTTAGCTTTTAGAAGGCTCATTAGATTCTTCTTTGCCTTTCCTCGTTTTCTTCTTAGTTTTGGCGTTGTTGAGTTTATAAGTCATCAAAGTATCATAAAGTTCTTCCAATGGATAGAGTTTATATCTTTGGTATTTTATAACATTCTTAATGTGCTTCAATCTTCCGATGGTGACCTATGTATTTTACTTACAAGCTCATCACTAATAAATTTACGATCAAAACCTTTAAAGCCATTAACAATATCGATGAAGTGAGTAATCATATCAACAATATTTTTCATTTTTTCTCAAGAAGAAGTTCTCAAATTCTTTAACCAAAAGATTGATCTTGGTTTCCTTAACTTTACTATTACGAATATGAGTAACTTCTAATACGTGCCAAATATCATATGCGAAATCACACATGCCAATACGATTAAATTAATTTATATCTAAAGTACAATAAAGTTTATTTTTTGCTCTAACATTTAAAGATAATTTTCTTTTATCATCTTCATCATACTCCTCTCTAAGTTTTGGAATGATTTGATCGGGTTTGCCATCAACTTTAATGATCTTTGTAGGCACATAAGGACCATATTCATTAACTTTCCAAATATTATAATCTATTGATTGAACGTAAATCATCATCCTAATTTTTCGATAATTATAATGCGTGCCATCAAAAAAGAGATGACAATTTGTAGAATGCACCTTAAGATTTTGAAGATAGTGGTTTGCCATTGCTCAATATTGAGAAATTTTTAATTTTAAAAGTGAGCACCAAGTTTTGATACTAATTGAAAGTCCAAGAATAACTAACCAAGATGGGTGAATTAGTTTTTCAAAAAAAATTTTTAAAAGAATTATTTCAAAATACGCCAAAGTTTGGAATAAATATATCAATTAAACACAGTGTACAAAAATGAAAGGGATAAATAAAAAGGGAAGAAAATATGTAAATGATGTAATTGTGGAGGTTCATCCAAATCGATGATCTACGTCCTTCTTTACTGAGCCCTCCATCACAAGCAATGCATTTTCATTAATTTTGATTGACTTATGGTGCATCCAAACCCACACAATTCTTCCGGTGATTTAAAAGCAAGAAGCACTGGTTCTTATATAATATTGAATTTTTTGGGACCTCAATATGACCTACAAATTTTGAGAGGAATAATTCAACAAATTTGACAATTTTCTCTAAATAAATGATATAAACAAATTGGGTGTTAAGAGAGGATGAGGCCAACACTTTAATGAATAACGATGAATGAAGTTCAAGTGTAAGGTGGGAAAAACTTTGATAAAAATTATGTTTTTCAAAAGTTCACTCAATCAAAAGTTTTTCAACGTAAATGATTTAATAAAGATACATAAGATGTATGATCAATATAATTTTGTTCAAGAATATTTCACTTAAATGCTGTCGAATATATACATATATATATATATATACTGTAAAGTGGGATGGTATTTATAGAGTTCAAAATGCCAAAAGTTTTGAGTAATCGGACAAGCAATTGGTTGTCCCCATTCTGAACCGGACAATCAAGGTAGCCGTTTATGTTAGAATTTAAAACGGTTTAAGAAATGGCCGTATGGCGAGCCAGATGTCTACATCGACAGAATCTCCTCCAATTTTTCCTTCTTGAATGTTTTGAAAAATGTGTGCTTTTGAAGGGCTTTTCCATTTTATTTTTTAAGATAAGTAATAACACAAATTTGTTCTATGTTTGTATATCAAATTGAAATACTTATTTTTTGAAGAATAATTTTATGCAAGTGTTTTTATGTAATAACTTTTCATGCATAAAAATTTATTTGTTGAGCTTTTGATAATTCATTGTTAAAGATTGAAGCATTGTACATTTACAAGTGAAAATCTCTAATCTAATATCTTCGATATTTGACTATTAAAGTTATTTGTTTCGAATGACTTGTCTTGAATGCTTGGTTCCCATCTTGATTTTTTATCGAACGTCCGATCCGAGTCTTTGATAGTGACCTTGTTGTCCTTGATCGTTAGAGATAAAATTAACTTATTTGTTATGATCAAAACATTAATGGTGAGGTCAACATAAGTCAAGACTACTCTCTTTCAAGTTTATCAAAAGCCTGTGATCCAACAAATAGGGGAAGAAAATTGAATGAACGTGTGAATGTACCTAAAGCAAAGCAAGTACAAATAACGTTGACTGAACCCAAGACCTTAGAAGCATGTTTGGAAGTTGTTTATAAATTATTTAAATTATAGACGAATAAAAAAGGTGACAAATAATTTCGAATTGCAAAAAAGGTATGGAGTAAAAGTAAATTTATGGTTATAATTACATACTAGTTGCAATTAGAAATGTCATAATCACAAATTACAAAGTTTACAATTTCTTAATCGATCACTAATTGTCAAATTAATAGGTCTCATATTATTTCCCGATTACAAATCTTATAGGTAATAATTTATTTTACGGTCACAAATTATGAAATTAATTGATCACATATTATTTTTTGATCATAGAACAAAAATTTTATAGGTCACAATTTATCAAATTAATTGGTTACGTATTATTTTTCAGTCACAGATTGCAAATTGACAAGTCATATAACTTATTTTACGGTTACAAATTATCAAATTAATTGGTCACATATTATTTCTCAATCACAGATCACACATTTTAGAAGTCACAACTTATTTCTCGGTCATAAATTACCAAATTAATTGGTTACAATTTAACAAATTGTGAGTCACGATTACAAATTTAGTTACAATCTCAAATTTTTTAGGTCACATCATATCTATTTTATTGATCACAAATCAATGAATTTTTTAATCACAATCATTCAAATAATTGGTCACAAACATTTTTTTACCCCATCCCATCCCATTCTAAAACCAAAACACAACCCACTATCGACACTACTAGATCCATCACCATTGCCACCTCACCACTCCTCATCACAGCCTGCACCACCACCACCTTTTTTCCATGCTCCACTAGCAACCAAAAATAAAATAAAATGCTATACACAAATATCACAACAAACAGAACAGATCGACATCACAACCTATCACCACCGCCTACACATTCAAACTGGCCCAAAACTAACCTGGTACAAACTTTAAAAAAGATTGCCACTAAAACCCAACTTCACTAATCATCCACCGCCACGGTAACAACCCCCTCGTTGGAAAAAACCAGTTGCAACCATGACTTGCAAACAGGGGCGGATCCCAAGACTGGGCTACTATGGCGAAAAAATTTTTTTTACATATAAAAAATTGGTTTTTTATAATAAAAAAAGCTATTAGGCCTGAGAGGAGGGGGGCCTACAGCCTAACCCAGGCCCTCTAAATCCGCCTCTACTTGCAAACTCACCACTCCAAAGCTTGCAACCCACTATTGTAGCGTCCAAATCTAGGCGTTATGATGGCCCTTCCACAACAACACCATAAAGATTTGGCCCAAATAAAAAAAATGCAATTGAAACTCTAAACCTATTCTCCCAATACCTCTATGATAACAACGTCGTCGAAACATGACCTATAACCACGACAACAAAGGTGCCAATGCAGTGCCTGCAATTTGCTACAATTGCAACCAAACCCAACATCACCACCTCACCATCGCGTGTACACCATAGCTACGAGGGCCACTGCATAGTGACACAATCTGCGATATTATGGTGTCACTTCGAACGCTCGACGATCACAGCCCGCTTTGCATTGCGAAGACATGCGACGCTATGAGATTAGACCAACGATATATGGAGTATGGAGGGGAGGGGAAAATGTTTTAGCGTTTGAATTTGGGTGGGAGGTGAGGGTTTTAGTGGGTGGTAGGGTTGTAGATTTATTTAATTTTGTAATATTATTATTAATATTTAAAAAATGTATTATAATTTGATTTTTGTATAAATTACTCTAAACTCGGTTTTGAAACTTGAACTTGAAAAACATGGTTGACTGTAATTTTCACATTATAAAATTCAAATTGGACAGGCCAAATTAGCCCTCGTTTGGCTCCCATTTTGTAGAAATGAAAATTGGTGGAATAATTTTATTTTTTTTAAAATGAGTGGTTGAAAAAGAAGGAAAATTTTTTAGTTTACGTGTAATATTATTTTATGGAAGATTGTGAGATTGAAATTAAGAGGGAGAAAAATAAAATGTACTGAATGAAAATTAATGTGGGTCAAACTGGGGTTTAACTGAAAATGGGCAAGGGAGTGTCCCAATAATCTGCAGCCCAAGTGCCCAACTATTTACCAAGCAGGTAATCACACTCAATTATTATACAATAATCTAAAAGCATAGTAATAATCTAAAAGCATAGATGGTCTAAACACGTAAATGTCTATGGAAGTTTGATAAGTATGGTATTAAATAACTATTTTGTCTTTAGTCTTTAGACGTGTTTTGATAGATTATCAATACATTTTCGAAAGAAACTTTTATCATAGTTTGTTTATTTGTCAACTATTTAAGAAATAATTTATTCAATTAAAATAATCTTTTGAAGTTTATCCAAACACGTTTTTATCTCCTGTACTTGGCACTCACCGGCATAAATAATACCGCCTTAACATTTTTCTTAGCCCCCCGTTTGGCCCCATTTCGTGGAAATGAAAATTGGTGTAAAAGTATTTTTTTGAAAAATGAGTGGTTAATAAAGAATTTTTTTTTATTTACATATAATATTATTTTATAAAAGATTGTATTGTTAAAAATAAAAATGAGAAAAATAGAATGAAATTTAATAGAACCAAACCGGGTTTAATTTCTCCCCTCTACATTTTCTCCTATATATATACAGCCGTACCTAAAAACAAAAAAATAAAGTAACAAAAAAGGAATATAAAGAGAATAATCAGTCACCGCACGCCATAGCAATTGCTTCGGATTTTAATATTTCCTCAGAATTATTTCTGTTTTGTTGCCCTTTGTTAGTAATTAGATTTTTCTATAAGTAATTACTGTCGATTCAGTTAAATTTTTGCACAATTTGATTAAAATTTACTATTGATTCATCTGTAAAGGTTTTTTTTTTTGTTAAATTAAGGTTTGTGATTGTGTTCTCTTCCTGCTGAATCGATAAAGATTCGGTTTTTTTAGCTTTTGGGAATTAGGGGTTTTCGTTAATATTTGTTTCTAGAGCCATATGGTAAAAATTTGGGGATCGAAGGAAGGTCTGATCGCCGATTAGTCGGCGAGTGGATTAATCGGTCCTGAAGGGTTTTTGTATGGAAACTCGGAGTCGGAAACGGGGGGAGGCAAACACCTCAGCGGCGCCTTCTTCTTCTTCCTCTGGTCCGACCACCCGTGCCATCAAGCGTGCTCGTCTTTCTGCCTCTAACGCCGCCACCGCCTCTTCCTCCACGACCTCATCGATATCCATTCGTACTCGTGCTGTGACTCGATCCAAAGATTCAGTAGTTTCATCCACTCTAATGGACACAACTCCCGAAGCCTCTGCTATCTCTGCTTCAACATCCCGTGGTCGCCGTGGTAAAAACCCTCGTAATCAAAATTCTGATAACAAAGATAACACCAATTCGAATAAAGGCAAGGAGAAAGAGCATGAAAGTAGGGTTAGGGATAGAGATAGAGATAGAGATAGAGATAGAGATAGAGAAATTGAAAGGAGCTCAGGGCTGAACATTGATTCCAATGGCGGTGACGATGATGATAATGACAGCGAGGGAGGTGTTGGGATCTTCCACCAGAATTTGACTTCAGCAAGCAGTGCCCTTCAGGGGCTTTTGAGAAAACTGGGTACCGGATTAGATGATCTGCTCCCTAGCTCTGCAATGGGGTCTGCCTCATCCTCCCACCAGAGTGGACGGCTGAAGAAGATTTTGTCTGGTTTGAGGGCAGATGGCGAGGAAGGAAAGCAAGTGGAAGCTTTAACGCAGTTATGTGACATGCTTTCCATAGGAACTGAGGACTCGCTGAGTTCTTTCTCAGTGGACTCTTTTGCTCCAGTGCTTGTTGGGTTGCTTAATCACGAAAGTAATCCTGATATAATGCTTCTCGCAGCAAGGGCATTGACTCATTTGGTTGATGTGCTGCCTTCCTCTTGTGCTGCCGTGGTGCATTATGGTGCAGTAACATGCTTTGTTGCTCGACTGCTTACTATTGAGTACATGGACTTGGCTGAACAGGTGAAAATATTAATGGTTTTGGTACTTGCACTGGGTAGTTTTGGATGTAGTTGATGATTACTAGATAAGATTTGGTAGTTTGTATGGTTGTGATTAGTATTTTTTTCCTAACCACGTGCTCACACATTTACTAATTGAAAATTATTGATTTAAATGTTGAACCGTAACATTATCACTTGATTGTGATGCAACAGTCATTGCAAGCCCTGAAAAAGATCTCTCAGGAGCATCCAACTGCATGCTTGCGAGCAGGTGCGCTTATGGCCGTGCTTTCGTATCTGGACTTCTTCTCTACAGGAGTTCAGGTGAGTTTTATTGGGGAAAATTCCAGTAGTTATGTTGATATTGGTCATATTCTTATTTTCACTGTTTTTAAAGAGTAGCAATTTTCTTCTGTAAGTCAAATGAATGACTCTCCCTTAATATTCTGTTAGAGAGTAGCATTATCGACTGCCGCAAACATGTGCAAAAAATTACCTTCAGATGCATCTGACTTTGTGATGGAAGCTGTTCCGTTGTTGACTAATCTTCTTCAGTATCATGATGCAAAGGTCAGATAATATTTCTGCAGTTTTAAATTGACAAGGAAACTTAACATCTATCAATAGCTTCTTTTTTCTCTTGCTTCCTCTTTGCCTTACCAGCTCGTGCTTGGTTGCATTTATAGGTTTTAGAACACGCATCTATTTGCTTGACCCGGATTGCTGAGGCCTTTGCGGTATTTCCGGAGAAGCTTGATGAACTCTGCAATCATGGACTTGTTACCCAAGCTGCATCCTTAATTTCCACCAGCAATTCTGGAGGGGGTCAAGCTTCACTCAGCACTTCTACATACACGGTGAGTTCAAAGATCAGTTCTCATTTATTTCCAAGTTCAAAGATCAGTTCTCATTTACTGCCTTTTATGGTAAGTGGCTACTTTGTAACCTATTGAGCATACAGGGCTTGATTCGGCTTCTATGCACTTGTGCGAGTGGATCTCCTTTAGGAGCAAAGTCTCTACTACTCCTTGGGATCAGTGGCATTCTTAAAGATATCCTATCAGGATCTGGCCTTGTCTGTAGCATGTTGGTTTCACCTGCCTTGAGTAGACCACCAGAGCAGGTATATGCTATATCTTCACTCATGTTTAACAGTGTGGCCTCAGTTTTCCCAGGTTCATTTGTCCTTAAATCCGTCTAAATAACTGAACTTTGTCTTTAGCTAGTTTCATTTCTCCTCAATTTCTTTCTAGCAGAGATATGCTTATAATTCATTTCAATAATCCATTAGTGGTGTCATCTTCGTGAAAATAATCTTCTACTTGTCGAGAAATTCTAAAATAATGTCTCTGTGGCCAATATGAGCCTTTTCTTGATCTTAATAAGCTAATGAGTTTCCTGATATAACAGATTTTTGAGATTGTGAGTCTGGCAAATGAGCTTCTTCCCCCGCTGCCTCAAGGAACAATATCTCTTCCAGTCAGCAGCAATCTGTTTGTTAAAGGTTCTTTTTCTAAGAAGGGTCCTTTGGGCAGTTCAAACAAACAGGAAGGTTCGAATGGAAACACGCAAGATGTTTCAGCTCGTGAGAAACTGTTGAATGATCAGCCTGAACTGCTGCAGCAGTTTGGAATGGATCTCCTTCCTGTTCTAATCCAGGTTGGATTTTGCAGGAATTAGTTTACCAGTGTTTTTCTGTCCTATATTCTATAAACAATTTTCCATATGCTTGCCATGCAGATTTACGGCTCCAGTGTAAACGGTCCTGTTCGGCACAAGTGTCTTTCAGTTATTGGAAAGCTTATGTATTTCAGCACTGCTGAAATGATTCAGTCTCTGTTAAGTGTCACAAACATATCGAGGTATATGTTTCCTCTAGACTTATATTTGCAGTTTTTCCCCTGTACCGGTTAACAATAGAGAGATCCTTATATTTTGATTATTTTATATAGTTTTTTAGCTGGGGTGCTAGCTTGGAAAGATCCTCAAGTGCTTGTACCTGCTCTCCAAATAGCGGAAATCTTAATGGAAAAGCTTCCCGGTATTTTCTCAAAGATGTTTGTAAGGGAAGGTGTTGTTCATGCTGTGGATTCTTTAATAATAGCTGGATCTAGCAGTACTGCTGCTTTGGAGCCATCATCAGGTGAAAAGTATAATGATTCTATTCCTGGTTCTTCACGTTCTAGGCGGTATCGACGACGTAGTAGTAATTCGAGTTCAGATGTAAATCCTGCTGAAGACGCTAAAAGTTCAGCTCTAGGTGTGGGTTCACCTCCAAACACAAGTGAAATTCCAACTGTCAATTCTAGTCTTCGGGCAACAGTTGGTTCATGTGCAAAAGCTTTCAAAGATAAATACTTCCCATCTGATCTCGAGGCCCATGAAACTGGGGTTACAGATGATCTCCTACGCCTAAAGAATCTTTGCTCAAAGTTGAATGCCGGCATTGATGATAGAAAAACTAAATCAAAGGGGAAATCAAAAGCTTCTGGCTCTCAGCTTTCTGATTATTCTGCTAGTAAGGAGGTAGACTTGGTTGACGTGATGTCCGAGATGTTGCAAGAGCTTAGCAGAGGCGATGGTGTATCGACTTTTGAGTTTATTGGTAGTGGAGCCATTGATTCTTTGCTTAATTACATTACTTGTGGATATTTCTCCAAGGACAGATCCTCTGAAGTCAATTTGCCTAAGCTTCGACAACATGCCATCAGAAGGTGCAGATCTTTTGTAGCTATTGCCCTTCCTTCAGGGGTTGATGAAAAGAATGGAGCTCCCATGAGTGTGTTGGTTCAAAAACTTCAAGATGCTCTATCCTCTTTAGAGCGTTTCCCTGTCGTGCTGAGCCATACGTCTCGATCATCTGGTGGGAATGCACATCTTTCTTCCGGTCTAGGTGCACTTTCTCAGCCATTCAAGCTGCGCCTTTGCAGAGTACAAGGAGAAAAATCTCTCCGTGACTACTCTTCAAATGTTGTGTTGATTGATCCATTAGCAAGTTTAGCTGCTGTTGAAGACTTCCTTTGGCCCCGAGTTCAACGAAGTCAATCTGGGACCACTCCTCCGGCAGCTGATGCACCATCTACTTTAACTCCTGCTGGTCGACGTAATTCAACACGTTCTAGATCATCAGTTCTTTTAGGTAATTCTGCCAAGAAAGATTCACCCCAAGAAAAAAATACAAGCTCGTCAAAGTCCAAGGGAAAAGCTGTTTTGAAGCCTACCCAAGAAGAGGGAAGAGGACCTCAGACTAGAAATGCTGCTCGCAGAAGAGCTGCTCTGGATAAAGATGCCCAAATGAAGCCTGTAGATGCAGACTCTAGTTCTGAGGTATTCTTTACATGCACTGAGCATTTTTATAGAGGGAAGATCTAAATAAGTTTTCTGAAATTAGAACACTTGTTTTACCATGTCTTGGTTATTTTTTTTCTCTAGCAATGTGGCTATTTTACTCTTCCTGGGTAAAAATATGGTTCCCCCTTTCATCACTCCCCTCAACTGAAAACTGAAATAAAATGGAGAAGGAAAGAAATGAGAATAATGTTCAATTTTTTTAGAAATTCATCTGTTAGGGGCAGAGAAGTTCTTTATTTCCACACTTTACTCTCTTTCTTTTCCTTTTCTTCATATTTCACATTCTGTTCTATGTGCTATATGCTTATTTTCTTCATGGAAAATGTTCCTCCGTTTAACAAATTTCTTGGAAGTTGATATTATTTTTCTGCTCTTTTGGATTGCCTCCATCTGATTGACCACTATTACTGCACAACTATAGCTTCCTTGCTCTTCTACATCTTTTCATCAAGCTAGTGTCTTCTGGCTGTTATTTTCCTTGTTCTCTTTGAAATGTTGATAAAAAAATCTTTTTCTTATTTTCTTTGAAATTTCTATCAAAACTCTTTCTAGACTTAGACATTTCTTTATCTGCTATGCAGGATGATGACTTGGATATTTCTCCCGTTGAACTTGATGAAGCATTGGTGATTGAAGATGATGATATATCCGAAGATGATGATGACCATGATGATGTATGCTACTCTAATCCATTGATTGACTTTTGAATTCTTTTATTTTTCGTGTGTGATTTGGTCTTCTTGATGACTTCTAATCAATATTTAACTGATTGGAACCTGCAACAATAGGCAGCATCATTTTTTCTCTTTCCATTGTTTGGAGAGGGGGGTGGCAGGTTGGTTGAGAAATTTTTCTCCTGTGGGGGTGATACCATGTTTTATGTTCTCATTTCAACTAGAGTCTACTGGATATGTTGATAAAATGACGATCTGTAGTTCGATATTCTTATTCATCACAAGAAATATATGTGGAACCAAAAAGCTTCTGATGCTCTGACACGCTATCATCTATGTTCTGAAAATATGCAATTTTTTTCTGGACAAATATATTCTCAGTTCAATATACAGAACCTGCAACAAGGACATGTTGTAAATTGGCCAATATTGATCGGTAGGATGTGGTATTTGCTTTTTTGTGCGCGCTTGTGGTTATGTCTATTTTGATCTCTACTCGTAGGAGTTTTTTTATTATTGTTTTGTGCTACATGTTTGAGCAACGATCTAGAATTAGTTAGTTTACTAACTTCTACCTGAGACAATAGGTGCAGTTGTTGCTTGAAATAGCAAATAACATATGGTACCCGCCCCCTCTCTCGCCCTCTCTAAATTTATGGCTATATGTGGATGAGATACTTTGCTAATAGTATATCTGTCACTGATATCTTTATTGTTGCAGGTACTTAGAGATGATTCTCTTCCCTTTTGTACACCAGATAAAGTGCATGATGTTAAATTGAGCGATGCAGATGATACTGCCGCTGCTACACCCAGTGATGGTCAGAATAATCCGCCTTGTAGTTCTAGCACCAGAGGTACTTCAGGGAGAGAATCGGATTCTGCTGAATTTAGGTCCGGTAGTTCTTTTGGTTCAAGAGGTGCAATGTCATTTGCTGCTGCTGCTATGGCTGGGCTTGCATCTGCTAATAGTAGAGGTGAAAGAGGAGGCAGAGATCGGCAAGGACGATCACTTTTTGGGTCTAGTGATCCGCCAAGACTAATATTTACGGCAGGTGGGAAGCAGCTTAATAAACATATGACCATTTATCAGGCAATCCAACGGCAACTTGTGCTGAATGATGATGATGACGAGAGGTTTGGTGGCAGTGATTTTGTATCGAGCGAAGGAAGTAGGCTGTGGAGCGATATCTACACTATCATGTATCAAAGGGCAGATAGCCAAGCTGATAAGTCGTCTGTTGGGGTTGAGAACTTGGCAACTCCATCCAAGTCTACGAAAGCTAGTTTATCGAGTATATCCAGTTCAGATTCATTGCAGCATCAAGTTTCACTTTTAGATAGCATTTTGCAAGGGGAGCTTCCTTGTGGTCTGGAAAAAAGTAACCCTATATATAATATATTAGCACTATTACGTGTACTGGAGGGGTTGAGTCAGCTTGCACCGCGCTTGCGGGTACAAGGGGCAATTGATAGTTTTGCTGAAGGAAAAATTGCTAGTCTAGATGAACTTAGTCCCATTGGAGTCAAAGTTTCTCCTGAGGAATTCATTAATAGTAAACTTACTCCAAAATTGGCTAGACAGATCCAGGATGCATTAGCACTTTGCAGTGGGTCTCTTCCTTCATGGTGCTACCAGCTGACTAAAGCATGCCCATTTTTGTTTCCCTTTGAAACTCGGCGCCAATACTTCTATTCAACTGCTTTTGGTCTGTCTCGTGCATTACATCGGCTTCAGCAGCAGCAAGGTGCTGATGGTCATGGTTCAACAAATGAAAGGGAGTTAAGGTTTGGGAGATTACAGCGTCAGAAAGTTCGTGTGTCTCGGAATCGAATATTGGATTCTGCTGCAAAAGTTATGGAAATGTATTCCAGTCAAAAAGCTGTTCTCGAGGTTGAATATTTTGGTGAAGTTGGCACTGGATTGGGGCCTACTCTGGAGTTTTACACTCTCTTGAGTCATGACCTACAAAAAGCAGGACTAGAAATGTGGAGGTCGAGTTCGTCATCGGATAGACCTTTGGAAGTAGATGTGGACAGACAGACAGCTGTGAAAGCTGGGGGTGATAGGGATATTATACAATCTCCTCTTGGGTTATTTCCACGTCCTTGGTCACCCTGTGCTGATACTTATGACGGTAGCCAATTTTCTAAAGTTGCTGAATATTTTCGGTTGCTTGGTCGTGTTATGGCAAAAGCTCTCCAAGATGGAAGGCTTTTGGATTTGCCTCTATCAGTTGCCTTTTATAAGCTTGTTCTTGGTCAAGTAAGTTAATATTGTCAATGTTAACTTTAGACGAAGAATTATTTAGTTCTATACCTTGATTTAATTAACAATTCATTTTTTATTAATTTCCGCAGGAGCTGGATTTGCATGATATCATTTCTTTTGATACTAAACTTGGGACTACCTTGCAAGAAATGCATGCCCTTGTGTGCCGGAAACAGTATTTGGAGTCAATGGGTAGTCGTAACCTAGACGATTTACGTTTTCATGGGGCTACAATAGAAGAGCTTTGTTTAGATTTCACCCTTCCAGGCTATCCTGAATATGTTCTCGAACAAGGCGACAAGAATGTACACCCTTTATCCTTGGAGTATACTGTCTACTTCTGTAGTTCTTTTCTTTTATTGGTTGTCCTCTGCTTGCGTTATTGTTACTTCTTGAACTCTTTTTACTCCATTGAAATTTGCAGGTAGACATAAACAGTTTGGAGGATTATATTTCCCGTGTGGTTGATGCAACTGTGGGAACTGGAATATTGCGGCAAATGGAAGCATTTAGATCTGGCTTTAATCAGGTTTGCTAATTTATTTGGTCCAAGTCAACTTTCAATGTGATTCCTTTTCAGCGTATTTCTGGTGTCTGATTGAATAGCATAATTTCCTACTATAGAACTGTCATTGCGTCATAGTTTTGTTTCATAATTTTTTACTAGAAGCTCTAGATCTATTGACGGAGAAACTCATTTTCAAGCTATGCTTATTATTCTTGATATGCTTGCCAACAAGTGGCTAGAAGATTTGGGTATAAGCTCTAGTTGGAGGATAGAAAATGATCTTTTCCTGTCATGTTCTGATTCTGTGCTTATCTTAATGTGAGCAAGAAAAACATCATATTTGTGTTTTATGATTTTTAGG
The DNA here is from genome assembly GCF_002742605.1 of Olea europaea var. sylvestris. Lineage (NCBI taxonomy): Eukaryota > Viridiplantae > Streptophyta > Magnoliopsida > Lamiales > Oleaceae > Olea > Olea europaea. The sequence goes on along the minus strand of NC_036241.1, from coordinate 7,872,823 downwards.
TTTTTGACATTTCAACTCTACAAATATTTTCGCCAACTGAGTTGGACTATCTACTCTGTGGCCGCAGAGAGTTGTGGAAGGTAATGATTCCCTTGGACCTCCCCCCCCCCCCCCCCCCCCCAAAAAAAAAAACAACCGAACCACGCCTATCCTTGCTTCTTCCAATTGCTTTTTGGAAAATCTCTCTTTTAAGATTTGACATTTTCCGGAAATTCTCGTCATCAGCTACTTGAGATTATGGGGGAATTCACCCCCGAGCAGCAACTAGCTTTCTGCCAGTTTGTTACCGGTGCTCCCCGGCTTCCACCAGGTGGTCTGGCTGTACTGAATCCCAAGTTGACAATCGTTAGAAAGGTAAAATGCATTAAGCCCAATATAAAATGCGTCTAATAATAGGTATATGCTATCAATAATATAACAATACATGCATACCTTTGGAACAGCATTCTTCAAACACTGGCAACACAACACAAAATGGTTCTGGTCCATCTGAATCTGCGGATGATGACTTGCCAAGTGTCATGACATGTGCGAATTACTTGAAGCTTCCTCCCTACTCCTCCAAGGTACAGATTTGGTTGATGAAACTATCAGTTTAGCGTCTTGCTGCTTGTTACGTTTTATATGTGATATGAAGCATTTCTATATTGCGTGCCAGTAATGCAAGTAGACTAATAAAGCGTGCTTGCACTATTTAATAGGGAAAATTGTGGCATTGGTTCTGTTTAATTATTGTTACAAATCAGTCCCAAACAATAGAAAAGGAATCTCTTATTCAAATCATATCTAGCATGTCACATTCCCCGCTTCTAATTTCTGGGCGCTTAATGAAATTTAGCTTCAAAATTTGGACACCTGAGGGTTACATGACAATGTATGAAAATTGGACAAATTGTGTAATAAAGATGATGTGGAAGGTTGAGAATACCACCTGCCATTCTGCCAATAGTATGATGGGGATCAATAGTGCAATATTCCCTTATCTAACACGAAGTGCTTCCTAAGCAATCTGCTAAGTGATAGACAACCAATATCTGGTGACATTGCCCTTCTTTTCCTATCTAGTAATTACGGTTTTTGTTTCTTTGAACAGGAAATCATGTACAAGAAACTTCTGTATGCAATAAGCGAAGGGCAAGGATCTTTTGATTTGTCTTGAGTCTTCAAACTAATCAGCTGGATTTCCGATTTAGTATATCAGAAGCCTTACCTTCCAGGGTAACTGACAAAATGGCTAAGATAAGGATTCTTTGCACTGCCCTTCTTAACCTGTGAACATTGTAAAGTCAGTCCTCAAGATAGAAGTTGGAAGTTAGATTCTTTTCTCTTCTCAAAGCATTTACACAAGTTCCGACCATTGATGAACGACAAATTTTTAATATCATTTTATCATGATTTTGCTTTTAAATTAATGTTGGGAGTTCTCCTTCAGATTGATGGGTTGTCTTGTATTCTTGAAATGGCTTATGGGGAGGGATTTTTCGGTGGAGCTCTAGTGCCCGTGCTTCTAAATGCTTGGGATAATTACTTAACCCTATCTTACTTTTTGTTAGTAGATCTGTAAGGGCATATGTTTGTGCCTCTTTCCTTTGACATACACACGGTTGGTAACTAAAATGTTGGTAGGTAGACATTTTACAATTATGTCGATAATGAATCATGCATAGAATTGCATGAACAATTGACAGTTTGCATGAAATCACCACTGGCTTCTCGGCTTCTTTTTCTCGAGAATTTGATTGTGCAAATTTTAATTTTCCGGAGGCAAGGTATTGCTCACAATGATTTTATTGAAAATTTTGGAAAGATTAGAAAGTCACTGCAGCTTGTACAGAAGTTTTCATTGTTAGTCACATGTAGCACGGGGGACGAATCTTTTGCTGCTGAAGGCTAGCTAATCGTACACAGCAGGCTTGAAGACCTTTGGTCAACTTGGACAACTGGATTGCATACTTTCTGTTCAAAATTGGTTTTCCAAAAGAATAAAGCATATAATATAAAATCTACAATGCCTCTACATGTGCAGAAATGTATGATAGATTTCTTGACGGATTCTATCTTCATCCACATTTTTTATATATACATCTCACTCTAGGTTCATTCTTTATAAAATTTTTAAAAAATATATTATTTGCATTTTCGTTATATTCCAATTTTGTCATTATTAAACTCATTCATTTAAATATTATATATTCACGTGAATCTTATATATTCATCCCATTTTATATATCCTTAACGCTATAGATTCACACAATCCCTAAAACAATAAACTTTTTTAAACCAAATGAATGAAATAATAACAAAGTTGAACTTATTGAATATTAAGGGAAAATATATTATTCAGTTAATCATGTTAACAATGTTTGTTAGAAATTTTATCATTCTTATTCATAAAACTCAATTCATCAAAGGCAAACCATTATAAATCAACATCCAAATTAGGAGAATGTTTGTCTCTAGAGAAAGTATATTGAGTAACATTTGGAACTCATCATCTTTGGACTATGATTGATTTGCTTCAATCATTTTTTTGTGGTATGCTTAAATCCAAAATTGCAAGTACAAAAATATTACATATATGTTTAGATAAAAATGTTTAATATGTCTGAATTTCTTATTTTTTTAATTAGAAAAAAAATGCTTCACATTAATAGCAAGTGGAAAAATCACACACCAGACATAATTTGTAAATAGTGTATCAATGTGAATCAAAATTAGGCCCCAAATCTTTGCGGATAAATATAATATGATTAAGTAATTAAATAGTAGCGAACAAATCAAGTGATTGTTCAGACAATAGTAGTAGTGTTATCAGATAAAAAGTAATAATAATAGTAGTAGTGTTATCATTAATTGTTCTTATAGTTTATTCAAATCAATTATTTCGAATATAGCTACACCTTCTACTGAGGACCTAAAAAATTGCATTCTAGCATGATAGGGTGTAGCCCAACTTTCTGCACATGGATGATGATACTTGTACCAATTACAAGCAATAGGTAGCATTGGTCCACTAGTATGCTAATTTACATGTACACAATCACATAGAAAAACATAAGTAGAAATATCATTTAGTTAATTAAAAATTTAACTAATTTAATGGATATTTACTGAGACAAAATGGCAGTCATTGACCAATTGCAACAATCTTATGAGATGCGATTACAAGTGATTTATCCCAGAGTTGAAGAAATGTAAGATATTGTTATTGGCTCAAGTGAACAAGAATGATTTTATTTCTTGAAGCAATAACATGACCCATGTTCAGCAGGGTCATCCAATACCCACGACTCGCTGAACCATCAAAATGAGAAAGTGAATGAATCAACTCATGTACCATATCATCATTTCCATAGAATCTAGAGTAATCATCAAAATGAAATTCAAGCTCCTTTATTAGGTTTTTTTCTAACCTAAGACCAATTATCTTTACCTATACCTAGAATATTAGGCGCCGCTTGAAAATCACAATTGCCATTTGAGGCCACATCTTGCACATCAACTATGTAAGGTCTCAAATGAATAGTAAATGAATCAAAATAAGCCATGGACTTTGATCCACGTGCTCAGTACACCTTTTGTTTTTGTCGAATTGGGGCTGGTTTGATAATGTAGGTTGACTTAAACGTGTAATGGAAATGTCCAATTGTTGTAACATATTGCCCTGTCCAGATAGGACTAACTCAAAATACGATGGGTCTCGATGAGTAGATACATCTATCTTTGAAGATGGATGACCCTTTGTCTTATTCTGGACTTGTGGCTCAACTAATGATGTGGAACTCGGACTAGCAAATCTCTTTCAATTTTTGTAGGATTTCTACGTTCACACGATCATTATTATCTCAATAATGCTTCTTAATCATTTCAAATAATGATGCACAATTAATTTCAGATGTGTTACCTTTATCAAGAGGAATTAGATTAAGTTTCTTCTAGTGAGAGTGTATTCTTGATAAAGGAACGGGCCGAGATTCTATCTTATACTCTGAAATTTTATGGACACACGGTAATCCATGTGTTTGTCGTATAACACATCCACAAGCTACCTTCTCAATTCCTATGTCATCAGCTCGCTTAGGCTTTTGAAATATCAAACTCATTGCAATTCTTGATGTAAATCCCCTAAACTCTTCAAAAAAGGTAGGTTTGAAATTAAGCTAGATAGTACCCAAGCTCTTTTCAATGAAGCTTTAATATCTGTTTGTTGTAGCTCCAATAATGCATGAATTCTTGTCTATGATGTGTTAAAATTGCTTTGTGAAGAACCTAAATGCCTTTTAAGTTTTGCATGTGCAGATTCAGCCCTACCATAAAAAATAAATTAAATTCACTGTACATTAGCACATTCAATAAGCAGTTTAATAACGCTAATAACAATTTACTTGTTAGTTGTCGTATTTCCAAAGTGCATATGCAGATTAATCCAAGCTGCCACAAACTTCTCTTTATATTGAAGAAGCCATGAATTCATGACATAATCGATTGCTTGTGGAAACTGTTGAAAATTGGATTTTAAGAGATTTAGATTTTGCTTGCGCTCTTCTACAAATGTTGAAAGCACTAACAAATTCCACATATGCATAAAGACATCCCATTGGTCCTTATGATCGTCAATTTTATTTATTTATTTATCTTTTATTTTTGGTCAACACATTCTTTGAAATGTGCCATCCACATAAAATATTAGTAGATGTTGGAAATATTTTTTCAATGGCCTTCATAAGAGCTGTCTCTCTATTAGTAACAATAACACTAGGCATTATTATATCATTCATTAGACTCTTCAATCTCCCTAAAGCCCATGTGTACTTTTCTTCACTTTCTTTTTCCAAGTATGCAAAAGTGATCGAAAATGTTAAATCAGTAGAAGTGACACCTACTATTTCCAACAACAGTAGGCGATACCTATTTATCTTATATGTGCAATCAATAATTATCACACGAGGAAAAGTCCACAACAAATCTACTGAATATGGATGTGCCTAGAACAAATCTTGAACAATATTTGTCTCCATAGAGGTGTGGTGCCATTCTATGTACTTATTCTCAACAAGCCTATTCACTAGTTGTTGCATTTGTGTCCTTGTAGCTTGTTCTTTGAGCCTAAACTTACATGCGTCAATGTGCTGACATTTGTGTCATCATTTTGTTTCAATGTGTATATGATTTCCTTTAGTCTTACATGATTCTTAGACATGTCCACTAAAATTGAAGTCTCTTTCATGGTTAATCTCCCAGCATATGAATGTCCTTCAAGGTTCTGGGCAATGTCATGATTATGTTTCCCACAATTCACTTTCAATATCCAATAATCACTATTTATCAATTTTCTTCCATTCAAAGCTAATGGGCATCCACACTTTTTTGTTCCAGTAGCACCATGTCTCTTTCCTTTTTCATTTTCTTTGTTAGTATTCCTGCATGTATACGAACCATATCTTTCACATGCAAAATCAATTCTTGGTTTTCTCCCAACTTGGCCGAAGTTGAACTGTTTCATAACAACAATCATGTTATGTCTCTTACTAGTAGTTTTAATCCAATCAATCAAGACCTCTTTACTTGTAAACATCTGTTTATCATCAAATATTCGTATATAAATATATGATCATATTAAAAAAATAAAATCATTACGTACCATGTTTGTCGTAAACGTATCTGTATAATCAACAACTAACAGATTCTGGATATCATAGTTATAGGTTGATATATCCCACATTAAAAATATAGTTTCAAATAATGTCATTGAAATAAATTTAACAATAAATAAGCTAACAACTAAAACATCGGTTAAGTATGCTAAATAGCAAACGAATTGGGACTTTTCTAAATACTTGTGAAAAAAAAAAACTACTACAATTGAGAGCAGGAAGAAAAAAAGGAATTATGAAGATCTTTGAAGATAAAGAGACAATTTGCAAATCCATAACATCTCATGATCAAGAAAATTCTTCCCATTTCATTTTATTTCAATTTTGCAACTACTTCGTCAAACAATTCCATATGATGAAATTCTAACATTGCAACAATTATTCAAAACTCCATCCAAATCTCTGCATCCTTTCTATTAATAGAAGACCATCATTCAAGATTTACCAATATTTTACCAAAACATCCATTTTGAGGGCGTAATTGATAAGTAAAGGCCTTTCAAATTTAAAATATGGTCCTAACCCACATCAAATAGTCATATTCTTAAGACAATCTTAAAACCAAGATGAAAAAAAATAAAATCTAAAACTCATTAATGTCTTAATGCATTAGGAAAAAAATCAAACAACAAAACACGATATAAAGGTAATTCTTAATTTTTCAAATTTCTTTTCATATATTGTTATATCTGGATATTTTTGTTCTAATGGCATCTCTTCCATTGTTCACTAAATTCTTTGTCTATTGAAGTTCTGAGTATTATAATGCTTCGAAAAACAAAGGCTAAAAAAAGAAAGAAAAAGAAAGTTCAATTACGCAAGCCAAATTTTACCAAGTTTGTATGCTGCAGATATTGAAGACCTCTAATCAGAAAATATTTGGCTAATATTTCAAAATTTTGGCCACCATGGAAATTCCATAGATCTCACCTTAAAACATTAATATTGTCTTTTAGCTAATCTTCATTAATACACTTGAATTTGGGGCCACCCATCACCTATAATTATATTAATGTAATTTTTCCTAATCTATTAGGATTCTAGTTAAACACAAATTCTAAAAGAATAAAAAATGATTTAGGATAATTTAATGGAAAAAATTTTTTTGGATCAATTTAGAGTTATGCATTTTTATTTAATTCTGTTAATGTCTATTTAAGTAAATTTACGTAGGATTTAAAATAGAATAAAAATTTATTTTTAAAAGTGGATGTATATATAAAAAGTGTAGATGGAAATAGTGGTGCCCTAAAAAAATAGTCCATTTAATACAATGTTATCACCTAAACATTTGAAATGCTTTCTGTACATATCAGTTGTATAAGGAGATTAGTTCTAAAATTAAATTGCAATTTGCTATCCAGTGAAATTTGAGTAGACCGTTGAAGGTGTGTGTTAGAAAGCGGAATTAGAATTATCAAAAAATATAAAATAAACTTTAGTTTAAAAAAAAAAAGATTTTTTTTTTTGTTCATGTGTATGTTATAGCAAGAATAAATTATTCGATTTTTTGTCTAAATTCAATAATTAATTTTTGAATTGATTTTGAATTATGAACTTTCAGATTTTTGAAATATGAGTTTTCAATTTTTAATTTCAAAAACTTGATGTTACAAACCTTCAAATCTTTTATGGTTCTATAAAGTTGAGACTATGTTTGTGGGTTAACACTTTTTAATTAAATTAAGAAATTAATTCTTGATCTGAACAAATGAATTAAGTAAAAATAATTTTGTTTTCTCACCAAATTTGAACACTATAGAATAATTATTGAATTACATTTTGTAGTCTATAAGATTTTTTTCATCTGATTTCTATTTATAGAGATAAAATAGTTTCAATCTTTGTATAGTAATAACTTCAACTACAGTCCAAATATGAGTCTTAACTAAAATTCAAGGATAGATAGCACACAATGTTTCCACCTTTCACGATTATTGTTATAACATCCATACCCTCCTTTTTTTCTCCCCTTTTCCGATTTTTTTTTTAACCCCCCTCCCCCCCTTTTTTTTTTTTTTTTTTTTTTTTTTTTTTTTTTTTTTTTTTTGGGCATTTTCATCCTCAATTACACATTTGATGTGCAAAACATCCTTTTCAATCATTTCCATCCAATTTTTTATTTAATTGTAGGGTATTTACGCCTTAATTTTTTTTTTCCTCTTTCTTCCTCGTTTGAACCCTATTTTTTTATTTTTTATATCTTTTATTTTTCGGGAAAAGGCTGCTTATACTAACAGATTAATTATTCTTGTCATTATGCATGGTAAAAATTAGCAAACCTAGTAGGAAGTACAAGTGAAGGAACCTTGGATCTTACAAGATGCTAGCGGTTTGAAGTGTTTAAATCTATAAACCAAAAAGCGGGGGAAATAGAATATTCGTGAATTGGCTTTTCCTTTCTCTCAACTTCATCATGCTCTAAAATGTCCTCAGAAAATGTTAGAACTAGGCAAAAATCCCGAACCGAACTGAACCTAACAGAACTCGAATTGAATCTAGCGATTTTTTTAAGTTAAATATCCAAACGGGTATTTGAATCGATAACTGATAAGTTCGGTTCTCGATTTTAGATCAAGAATCGAAGAACCAAATAAGAATCGAATCTTCTTAATTTTTTTAAATTTATTTATTTTAAATAAGTTAAATTACTTTATTTTTCTAAATAAATTTGCTACTAATTATTTAGCTCAAACCCAAAAATATGATTTTTCTCTTATTAGTTTCAATCAGAGCCCAATTTAATCATATTGACCTAAGTTTTAGCCAAATTTGTTATTCTATTGTAGTATCGTTTCTATTGTTGTGGAAAAATTGAATTGAAGCTCGACAATGACTCTCTTAATTATTGTGAGCTTGCTGTGTTCCTCTTCCTATGATTTTAACAATTAAAATTATGAAAAATTCAGTAAAGAGAGACGCAAAAAACACATAAAATTGAATTACATTATTTTTTAAGAGCTAAGATTGAACATGTCATTAGTAGAATTAATGTAGCTTTGTAAGTATTAAAAAAATTAATTATAGTACATAATCTAGGAATCGAATGGAGCCGAGCCGAATGGAACTGAACACGGACGATTCCATAATTAAATTAGGATTCGATGGTTTCACTTACTAAATACCCGAAAATTTCAAATCCAGTTTGGTTCTAGCGGACCATGCCCAGCCCTAGAAAAAATACATTAAGATGTTCTTTGATACCTTGATGAGAGCCACAAATGGATTCACACACTCTGTTTTGTTTTCTTGAGCTATGCTTTTGAGAAAATAAACGAAGGCATCGGAGAATTGGGTTTCGCTCGGGCTATTCCTTAGTGGGTAAAAACGAAATACTAAATTTTGTTGGGAAATTATTAATTTGCCATGTGGGGCAACATATGTAATTATTTGTGCATAAAAGGTTATTTTAAAGTTAAGCCTACAATTAAAGTGATCTAATAAATAATTAACTAATTAGGCTTAGGCATCTAAATAAAGTGTGAGCCGAATTATTTGTGTAGAGACTGGATTCGTTTATAATTGTATTTCATGATAGGCGAAATACATATGCAAATTATATATAGGGTTATGATCTCTAATTTATATGCAACTTTTTATTCTTTGTGTCATCCCATCAACACAAGAATTATAAAGAAAGCATGGTGAAGAGGGAGATCCGAAATCCACAATCAAGAACATACTATCTACAATCAAGAATCAAGACTGTGGATCAAGAAACAAAACCCAGAACAAGAATCAAAGAATCTAAGGAGGGAAAATTCAAAATTGAAAGTAAGAAACCAATCAAGAAGTGATTCCAAGTTGATTTTCATGATTCAAGATCTAGAATCAAGATCCAGTAATAAAGAATCATTCCCTGCATTATTAATTTTCTTGGCAATAAAGTGATTAGGTTTTCATGTTCTTAAGATTTAAGTTTTATAAAATTTCAACAAGTGATATTAGAGCCAATTCCATGTTAAATCATTGGGCATTAAAGGAAGAAATTTGTAGTTAAAATTTTTATATTGAGTTCTGGAATATTTTATTTTAGAATATGAATTTTTAGCCATAAATCTCAAAATTCAGAATTATTCCAGAAAGAATTTTAGGGTTGAAATTCATAATTATGGTTTATATAAATTTTTTTGGATGTGAATTTTAAACCCTAGATATCCAAATTTTGAGTTAAAAGGCCTTCTTTTCGACAATATAGCAGCGCTACGGAGCTATAGCACCCCAGGCCCTGCAGTGCCGTAGCGCCCAATTTCTATTGGGTGCATGTAGTTCCCAAATTGTGGGTGGCAGCGCCTGTCTGCTATTTTATTTTTTATTTTTTGGGGTTTAAGCTCAATAATAACAACAACAACAATATATCAAGGGCAATCAATTTCAAATCTTGGTATTTGAAGTTTAATCCGAATTACTAATTTTCTAAAATAGATTAGTTAAAACAACATATTACTAAAGTAACCTCTCTTATCTAAATTAATTTATTTAGAGTATTAGGAAGGTTGTATGTATGTAATTCATGTGGATATTAACAGGCATAAAGCTTTTCCAATATTTGGTAGCATTATTTATATATCTGTGGCAATAAACATGTGATAATTGTAAAGTTTTTCATTATGTAAACATTGATTCGGTCTAAAAATAAACTTGATGTTTGACTGAATTTGTTATCAAAATTTGAGTACTACACCAAGAGTACTATTTATAAGTTGACATTTCTGTCCAAAGACTGAATATCAATGCTATACTAGGTCTCTTGTGGTGGGGTCCACCATTATTAGAAAATATTAATTGTCCAATAGGAATTCCAATGTGAACATGTTATTTAGGTTTAGGTTTTCTATTCGGATAGTTCATCTACGTCTGCACTAGCTACCAACATCAATTCAACTCTTGTGCTTGAACCAAAGTTCAAGGCCTGGAAAGAGAACGTTTGTATCTTTTTTGGCGACATAGATCTAGACTTTGCTTTAAGGACTGAACAATTCAACGCTCCTATGGATAAGGGTTCCGCTAATAAAACAGGATTCAAATAAGTGGAATCGTTTAAACTGCATAAGTTTTATGATCATGAAGAATAAAATTCCAGCAACATTCAAGGGCACTCTGTCCAATAAGGTAACTGCTAAGAAATTTCTAAAATAAATATTCCTAAACGCTTTGCGAAAGGATGATAAGGTCGAAACTAGTATGCTTCTAGCAAACTTGATTTCACTAAAGTATAAAGCTAAAGAAAATAGAGACTACATTATAGATGCGTCTCATCTTATTTCAAAACCAACGTCATTAAAGTTTGAGTTGTCTGACGTGCATGTAGTTTTGATTTCTCTTCTTACAAAATTCGATTAAGTTACATCAGTCAAAGGGAGATGTGGACTCTTAGTAAGCTCATTTCATGTTGAATGCAACAAGAAGAAAGTCTAAAGCAAGAGAGAATTGGAAGTACTCACTTGGCAAGTCCCTCTAAGAACAAGTTAAAGAATAAGAAAGTTGCATCCGATTTAGTTCAAAAGAAACAGCAAATGCCTGAAAATGATAAATCATCTAGCTGTTACTTTTATGAAAATTTGAGATACATGAAGAGAGACTGAACTTAATACCATGCTTGGTGTGTAAACACATACTCACTTCTCATTTTGGTTTGTTTTGTGGTTAATTTAGTTTGAATACCAAGACACATTTGGTGGATAAATTTTGGTGTCACTACTGATATAAGTGTGTATATGCAGGGTTGCCTAAATTACCAAAAGACAATTGATATTAAAAGATTCATCTATGTAGGGCGATGTCAAATTAGTTAAAGTTGAGGCTACAAGGACTTTTAGGTTATTATTAAAGTATGGTTTTTATTTGGATTTGAAAGAGACATTTGCGGTACTGTCCTTTTGGACGAAATTGTTGACTTATGGTTGAATTTTCATTTTGATTATCACAAATAAATTACGTTTATTTCTAAAAAAATGTATTTGGCAAAGTTTGAAACAAAGTAATTCGCAAGTGACAATTGACATAGAAGTAAAATTGATGTTGTGAAGATTGCTATTGAAATGAAAGCTAAAAGCATATGTCTAGCATGAACGCCAAAGACGAGGAGCCTCATTGAAGAAAATAGACTTAGACATTTTAATCCCATATGTGAAGATAATATGCTTCAATATTTGACAATGAATCTTAAAAGGCTCAAGTATCAATTTTATACCCAAGAAAATTCATCTCACAAAAATATTTACATAAGATAATTTTTTAAGATAACGATTTCAATCTTATTTTATAAAATGCCACTTATCTTAAAAAATAAAGTAAAAACGTCCTTCAAAAAATTACTTTTGTCAAAATTATTGAAGAAAGAATTTTACTAAATCTACCTTAGCGGACGTCCGATAGAGCCAAAGGTAAATTTTTTAACCGTTTTGAATTACAACGGCTAGTGAACCATCTGGCACTATAGTGGACGACCGATAGCTCGTCCGGTTGGACAAATTTTTTGATAGTTATACAACGATAAATATCCTATCACTTTGCATTCATTCATATACTTCCAAGAGCAATTTAGTGAGGCTTTTGTTGATCTCAACTACCTTATTTTCAATATTTAGAAGATCAAATGATTTAATTCTTGAAAAACATTTTGAATGATCAAAATTTTTGAAAAATCTTTCATCTCAATTACAGTTTTTGAAACATACATCTGAACTATATTCTTTGCAAATTATTGAAGTGTAGAACTTAATTCTCTGTTGATACTTAATTGTGATAATATCATTTATTAAGAGAGAAGCTTTCCACTTCCTTTCTCCTATTTTGATTGAGGGTCATGTTGACGTTCCTAAAATTTTAACATTGTAAAAGGATAGGTGCTTCTTGATTGTAAGTTATCGAAAGCATTGTAAGGGTTGGATTGCTTCATAAGTTAATCAACAATAATGAAAAAGGCTTTATTCATGACGGAGAGCCTGATAACGGGGGATGTAAATCGTCAATTGGATTGAACCTCCATAATTACATCGTTTACGCTTTCTCTTCCCTTCTACTCATTATTTTCCTACTTGCAATATTAATTTAATTGCTACTTGTTTAAGTTTGCAATCATTTTCAGAAAAGTTTTAGAAAACCAATTCACCTCTCTTTGTTAGTTATGCTTGGGCTTTCTAAAAATTGGTTTCTATTTTTACATTGGACATATTTGGTTACTTTTGTTCAATTGTAAATAGTAAATTTAGTCTTTTTCTTAATGCAAATATTGTCGGTACCAATTCTTTATTCGGTTATAATAACCTATATATGGTTAATAAGGTTGCCTCTTATAAAGAAACCTTGCACGAGAATTCACGTGGTATTCAACGTAAATTAACCAATGAAAATTCTGATTCATTATGCCACAAATGTTTAGGTAACATCTCTCAAAAGAGAATGGACAATCTTCTATGAGAAGGAATTCTGGATTCCCTTAATTTTTCAAACTCAAGTGTTTATATTAATCACATTAAGAGAAAAAAAATCAAAAAATAAGGAGATTAGGTACCAATAAACCTTCGAACGTCCTAGAACTAATCTATACGGATATCTGTGGATGATTTCCTTTGACTTCTTCGAATAGTCAACAGTAGGGATGTAAACGAGTCGGGCCGAACCGGCTCCCGAGCCTAAAATTTCGACTTGGGCTTAGCCCGGTTAAAATGGTCGAGCTTTTTTGCGAGTTCGTGCCGAGCCGAGCTTATAAATAGGCTCGGCCCGAGCCTTTGCTCGGGCTTTTTCCGAGCCGGGCAGGCTCGTTTTCTCCTCCTTTTTTTTTAAATAATTCCTAAACTGCTGCCTTTGGCAGCCTCAAATTTAAATTATTATTTTTATTATCATTATTATTTTTTAAAAAGCTCGCGAGCTCACGGGCAGACTCGAGCAAAGCCTGTGTTTCCAAAATGGGGCTCGGGTCTACCGAGCCTCGAGCCAAGTCACGGGCGGCTCGAGCCGACGAGCCTGATTGCCATCCCTAGTCAACAGTAATTTATTATGTTTATAGACGAATTTTTCTCATTTTGGCTACCTATATATCATCTATGAGAAATCTCAAACATGTTCAAGGCATACAAGGCTCAGGTTGAAAATCAACTCAGCAAAAAAATAAAATATGTCATATCTAGTTGTGGTGGTGAATACAATGATAGATATGAGGGATCAAGAGAACAACGTCCAGAGCCTTTTGCTAAACTCCGAGAAGAATGTGGAATCGTCCCACACTACTCTAGAATCTCTTTAGGTTGGAGCTCTAAAGATCGCAACTTAAATTCACAATAAGGTTCCTATTAAAGCAATTGTTAAGGAGTTACAATTTTTAAGGATCCTACTATTAAGTCAATTTTCTAAATGGGAAATATCTAGTTCTTTGAGAATGTAGAGTTTGCAGGAGAGATAAGATTAGGGATTTTGTCTTTGAGAAGAAATATATAAATATCCCTTCTGTTGCAATTGACTATGATCTGGACTAAGGATAAATTCTTGCTCCGAATCTTGTTCAAGAAGCAATTTTGAATCAAGACAATATTATAAAATCTCTCATACACAATTAAAAAAAAAAAAAAAAGGAACTCAACAACCTCAATAGCAAATGTCATTAAGAAAATCTACTATAGAAAAAGAAAGGCAATTTGGATAATTTTATAATTTTTCTCCAGGAAAATAAGGATGGTATTGTATTGTTGGAAGAAGATCTGATTAATCAACTTTCATTATGCAATGTGAAGAAATAATTCTTAAAATTTAATTGATGCCATGAATAAAGAGATAAAGTTCATAAATAACAATGATGTTTGGGAACTTATCCTATTGCTTGAAGGTGCGAAACACATTGGTTGTAAATGAATATTTAAAATCAAGAGGGATTCGAAAGGTAATGTGGAGAGATATAAGACTCGTATTGTTGTAAATGACTTACTCTGAAGGAAGACATTGACTTTAAAGAGACTTTCTCTTCGATTTCTACGAAAGACTCTTTTAGGATTATTATGACATTTGAGCTTAAGTGACATCAATGGTTTACAAATTAAAGAAATTCATCTATGAGTTTAAACAGGTTTCCCGTCAATGGTATCACAAATTTTATCAAATAATCATATTGTTTGGTTTCGAGATAAATGTAGTTAATGATTGTGTATATCACCAGTTCAGTGAAAGTAAATATATTTTTCTAGTATTGTATGTTGATGACATACTGGTTTTTTGCAATGATATAGGCTTATTGCATGAAATCAAGAAATTTCTATTATAGAATTTTGAGATGAAAGATCTTGATAACGTCTCTTTTATGTTAGGAATATAAATACACTGGGATCATTCTTGGGGTATATTTGAATTATCACAAAAGAGTTATATCGATAAAGTTCTTAAATGATTTGGGATGCAGGTATGTAAACAAGGTGATACCCTTATTAATAAGAGCGATAAATTTAGTCTCAATTAATACTTCAAGGATAAAATTAAGAAAGGAAAATACATAAAATTCCCTGTGTTTTAATAGTTAGGAGTTTAATGTATGCTAATGTTCACATATGTATGGATATTGCATTCATTGGTTGTATGCTAGGAAAATATTTAAATAAATCTAGGATTGATATTTGAAAAGTAGCTAACTAGGTTATTCGATATTTATTGAGAACTAAGGATCACATGATCACATTTAAGAAAATCAGACCAATTGGAAATTTTTGGATATTCTGATTTTGATCATGAAATATGACAGCAAAATTTTGTCATTACGCTGCATATTTTAGATGGATTTGAAAGAGCACTTTAGTTATTCTATGGCAGCTGCAATCTTGTATCCCCAATGGAGCTTGATAATGTTAAAATTTGTAGACATTAAGTTCCAGGTTGTTAAGGAAATAATTCAAAATGTTTAGGTTACTATGGAATAATGAGAAAAAACTCTATAATTGCAGATTCTCTTACTGAGGGGCTATCACCAAGGTCTTTCATGAGTATACTACTCAGATTGGTGTTTCATTTTTGACGATATGATAGTTTAGTGGGAGTTTGTATTCGGATGTTTTCTGTTTTGGACATATAATTCTATCCATGGATATTCGGTTTATTTCAAAAATAAAGTATTCAGATCAGTTTCACTTTGATTAAAGTTTTGGTTTGATCTCATAAGGTAGGATTAGTTGGAAATAAGCATGTACAAATCACATTGCATATAATTTTCATGCTACATACCACACTTGATCTATGTCTTTTGATTATGATGATATATGTTACCGTTGAAGGTTTAGTTACGATACTTTTAACGAAGAACGCTTTAATCCTATGTTGACTTAATCAATGGACGAGATTATTCGAATATGCCTTTTGGTTATGATAGAAAAATTATTGAGATCATAAGGTTATACACATTTATAAAGTAACATAAGTGGCCCAAGTGGGGATTGTCAAGAAATTATTAATTTTCAATGTGAGCCAACATATGTAATTAATTATTTATAAATGCTATTTTAAAGTTATCCAAATTCAAAGTGATCTAATAAAGAATTAAGTAATTGGGATTAGGACATCTAAATAAAGTGTGGGTTGGATTATATGTGTAGAGGTCGAATTCCTTTAAAATTTTATTTTATGATGGTTGAAATATATATGGAAACTATATATAGGGTTATGGTATTCAATTCATATACAACTTCTCATTCTTTGTATCATCCCATCAATACAAAAATTATAGAGAGTGTATTGAAGAGGAAGATCCAAAACCCACAATCAAGAATAGAATATCTACAATCAAGAATTAAGATGAAAGAATTCAAGAATCAGAATTATGGATCAAGAAGTAAACCAAGAACTAGAATCAAAGAATCAAGGGGGCAAAATTTAAGATTGAAAGCAAGAAACCAATCAAGAAGGGATTTTAAGTTGATTTTCAAGATTCAAGATCCGGAATCAAGATCCAATAATAAAAAATCATTGCCTAAGAAATTAAGGTATGTTTAGCATTGTTAATTTTCTTGGTGATTTGACATAATTGATCTTGACAATAAAGTAATTAGATTTTCATGTTTAAAGTTTCATAAAATTTCAACAAATTTAGAGATTTTTAATATGAAATAGTAATAGAAACACACCCGTTTAATATCCCCTTGAAGATCTGGAATAGCCGAATACCGATCCTCCATAACTCCACCTAAACCGAATACCCCTCACTTTCCACCTCCACCTCACTCAACCTATCAACATCCTTATCTTCGTCCATCTTAATATTTTCAAAACCCATATTCAATATTGGAATTTCAATCCTTGCCGGCTGTTTCTGGTTCAAAGCCATCACCTTCGATGACCCATCTTCATCTTTATTGTTGAATGGTTATTTGATAGCTAAAGCCAATAGTGAAAACGACAGCGGAGGAGGAGAGGTGACGATCTTGCAGAAAATGGGCCATACATTTTTTAAGGACGGATTAAACATGGGAGAGTTTGATGTTGCCGCTATAGCGCAAGGTATAACTGCTAATTCTTCTCTTCGTTAATTCAAAACCAATTTTATGATGGAGTGGAAGGGCTTGGACTATTTGCAAACTGCTGATTTTTCTTCTCTTTGTTAAATCAAAACCAATTTTTCTTGTCCTTCACCGTTCGAGTGCGCGAGAACCTGCTTCTCATACTCTTTTAGTCATTTTTAAGTATTTCAAGGTAAGCCCACTGGTCTGGACACCTTTCGAAGATTTTTGATCCATAATGATATAGATATCCTTATCCTCATCCTCATCCTCGTACTGGAATGACAATGGTGTCGTTATGATTTCAACATTTCGACACAACACTATCCAGTGTAAATTACAATCTCGAGCGAAACCTTAATCTGGCTCCGAAAAATAATACATCGCAAACGGTTTCAAATGTAGTAAATGAAGTAGGAACACCTATCGTCGAATGAATTAACACCGTTTACTTGTTCTTCACCGTATGAGTATCGTGACCCTTTTAGTCATTTCAAGTATTCCTAGGCGCATCTACTGGTCTTGGGTGCATCTTGAAATGTTTTGAGCCATGATTTAATTGAATGTCATCGATTTAATACATCTACACACATGTGCAACTTCATAAAGATATAAGCTTAGTATTACTCAATATAGATTAAAAAAATAATTGATATTTAATTATCAAAATTTTAGTCATCGTCTTGAACTATTGTTGAAATGGATTAATAAAGGGGGATTCAAAATTTCAGTGCTTGTCGTTAATATAATTGGTGAATTAATCGTCAAGATTAAACAAGTATTGTCATTGTCTTGAATTGTTGTTGAAATTGATTAATAGAGGGGGATTCAAATTTCTAGAGCTTGTCATTAATTGAGTTTATAGATGTCTCTTAGTTGTTCATTCGTTTAGTTTTCAGATAACTAGTTATAAAACCAGTACAATCATATTATGCTATTCAATTAGAGTTAATATTAATAGATTACAAATCAATTCAATTATTAGCTAAGTAATTGAAAGCATTAAGACTATAATAATCATTCATGATAATCAAGAATCAAATGTCACGATCTCAAAGTTGAAACTAAAACTTCCTAATAATAGGGTTCAATTTTCATCCTAGTGAATAGTAATTTAGCCAAACATTATAAAGTTAGAAAAATTCATATTTGAATGTTGATACATCACCCGAATTTTAATTATGGAAAGGAAAAGAGGAAAAGCTACGAATTCTTGAATTTCCTTAACCATTCTTGAACAATCTCCTTTTACCTTCTTTTTTTCTTCGCCTAGGAATGAGTATTCTTTTATCTTGCCTCTTGTTTTCTCTCTAAAGCCTGGTTCTTCGAAATTTGGTATCCAAAGTCAGATAAAAACAAATATGAATTGCACTCCATAAAGAGTTTGAGGTAAAAAAGGAAATAGAATATATTTTGTTGGAATGAATCATGTGACGACATGGTTATGGCCATTGAGATTGCTCGGCTTTGTTAAATTGTCTACAACTCATTTCGGATGACTTGTAAGGTATACACCTTTCGATTGCAAGGCGTTAACTTTTGCTTTTCTTCACTTTCGTCCCTAAATTTCTTCTTCTTTCAAGCTTGAGTCCTCTTTTATACTTTTCATGAATCTTTTAACTTCAACTTTTGTCGATTTTGATCCATGTTATCTTTAATTGTCCATCCTTGGTCTGAATCAAGTTTTAAAAATTAGTGATTTAGTCCTTGAACTTTTATAATTTTTCTTCTTTAGCCTTTTGGGCCAGTTTTCATCGGAGGAGGAGAGGTGACGATCTTGCAGAAAATGGGCCATACATTTTTTAAGGACGGATTAAACATGGGAGAGTTTGATGTTGCCGCTATAGCGCAAGGCATAACTGCTAATTCTTCTCTTCGTTAATTCAAAACCAATTTTATGATGGAGTGGAAGGGCTTGGACTATTTGCAAACTGCTGATTTTTCTTCTCTTTGTTAAATCAAAACCAATTTTTCTTGTTCTTCATCGTTCGAGTGCGCGTGAACCTGCTTCTCATACTCTTTTAGTCATTTTTAAGTATTTCAAGGTAAGCCCACTGGTCTGGACACCTTTCGAAGATTTTTGATCCATAATGATATAGATATCCTTATCCTCATCCTCATCCTCGTACTGGAATGACAATGGTGTCGTTATGATTTCAACATTTCGACACAACACTATCCAGTGTAAATTACAATCTCGAGCGAAACCTTAATCTGGGTCCGTCAAATAATACATCGGAAGCGGTTTCAAATGTAGTAAATGAAATAGGAACACCTATCGTCGAATGAATTAACACCGTTTACTTGTTCTTCACCGTATGAGTATCGTGACCCTTTTAGTCATTTCAAGTATTCCTAGGCGCATCTACTGGTCTTGGGTGCATCTTGAAATGTTTTGAGCCATGATTTAATTGAATGTCATTGATTTAATACATCTACACACATGTGCAACTTCATAAAGATATAAGCTTAGTATTACTCAATATAGATTAAAAAAATAATTGATATTTAATTATCAAAATTTTAGTCATCGTCTTGAACTATTGTTGAAATGGATTAATAAAGGGGGATTCAAAATTTCAGTGCTTGTCGTTAATATAATTGGTGAATTAATCGTCAAGATTAAACAAGTATTGTCATTGTCTTGAATTGTTGTTGAAATTGATTAATAGAGGGGGATTCAAATTTCTAGAGCTTGTCATTAATTGAGTTTATAGATGTCTCTTAGTTGTTCATTCGTTTAGTTTTCAGATAACTAGTTATAAAACCAGTACAATCATATTATGCTATTCAATTAGAGTTAATATTAATAGATTACAAATCAATTCAATTATTAGCTAAGTAATTGAAAGCATTAAGACTATAATAATCATTCATGATAATCAAGAATCAAATGTCACGATCTCAAAGTTGAAACTAAAACTTCCTAATAATAGGGTTCAATTTTCATCCTAGTGAATAGTAATTTAGCCAAACATTATAAAGTTAGAAAAATTCATATTTGAATGTTGATACATCACCCGAATTTTAATTATGGAAAGGAAAAGAGGAAAAGCTACGAATTCTTGAATTTCCTTAACCATTCTTGAACAATCTCCTTTTACCTTCTTTTTTTCTTCGCCTAGGAATGAGTATTCTTTTATCTTGCCTCTTGTTTTCTCTCTAAAGCCTGGTTCTTCGAAATTTGGTATCCAAAGTCAGATAAAAACAAATATGAATTGCACTCCATAAAGAGTTTGAGGTAAAAAAGGAAATAGAATATATTTTGTTGGAATGAATCATGTGACGACATGGTTATGGCCATTAAGATTGCTCGGCTTTGTTAAATTGTCTACAACTCATTTCGGATGACTTGTAAGGTATACACCTTTCGATTGCAAGGCGTTAACTTTTGCTTTTCTTCACTTTCGTCCCTAAATTTCTTCTTCTTTCTAGCTTGAGTCCTCTTTTATACTTTTCATGAATCTTTTAACTTCAACTTTTGTCGATTTTGATCCATGTTATCTTTAATTGTCCATCCTTGGTCTGAATCAAGTTTTAAAAATTAGTGATTTAGTCCTTGAACTTTTATAATTTTTCTTCTTTAGCCTTTTGGGCCAGTTTTCATTTTTTTCATCATTAGCTTTTTAACATTGAATTTGCCTTATAACAATCGATATTTAGCAAAATAAAGTAGTAATTCCATCAATTTGAGTTCAAAATATTCCCTTTTGACAACTTGAATAAGTGTAAATCATAGTTATCAAATATGAATATTGTTATCTTTGTACTAAAATGACAAGGGTGTCCTTATGGCAGTTTCATTCCTGTTTTGCACTTTAATGTTTCGAAACAAATTTATTGGGTGTGAATATCAATTTTGAGCGAGATATCTTGATTTGGCTAGATGTATGTGCTAGGTCCAAATGTATTGGCAAAGTTTCATCTTCAAAATGTTATTTATTGAGTTGTAATTATAGTTAAAGAGTGAGGGATTGGGAGTGTTTTGAAGAAATCTAAGACAACTCAAGAAGATTAACCGCTCAAGCATTTTCAGCAGAGAAGGACTGCTTGATGTCCACTTGGAGATTGTTCGAGCAGTTGTATTATTCGGCTAAACCCTAGTTCTCAATTTTTAAATTTTTTACACTCTCATACAACCCCCAAACACTCTATATTATAAATGCCAAGGCATGTGTCGTCCAAAACATGTGTTAAGCCTGTTCATTCAAAAGGACACTTCGTTGAAGATCAATTACATAATACATAATTCTCTTGACTAAACAACAAGATCAAATCACCAAAATACAAAAAGATAAAACACCAACAAAGGGAATTGTTCTTACAACATCCTTCCTATCTCCTTGTACTAAGTAAAAAGAAATAAGTTAGGGATCTATTTCATCTGATCCTAAGTTCTTTTCTTTTGTTTTACTTCTTCGAAGTTCAATTTCAACATCTTTTATGGATGTTTCTTCTGGTGAGCTTCTAAAAATTGAAATATCCTTATTATTATTTTCAGATTTCCTAGCCACCATTATATCCTCGAAGAATTTCATATCTCTTGATTTTATTATAACATCTGTTTCGAGAGTTAATAATCTATAGGTAGGGATGTAAATGAGTCGAGCCGAGCTGCCTCGAGCTCGGCTCGAGTAAATTATAGCGGGCCCGAGCCCGAGCCCGAGCCGAGCTTTGGCTCGGCCAAAAAAATACGGCTTGGCCCAAGCTTTTGTCTCGGGCTTTTTACGAGCCGGGCCAGCTCGATTTTTTAATTTATTATTTTTTTTGCCAATTTTTAATGACATTTTTTTCACATGCCAATTGTTGTAGTGCAATTTGTTTAATGTAGAAGGCAAAGAAATTGTTTAATGACATTTTTTTCACATTTTTTTTAAAGAATTTAAAAATTGCATCATCTATTATTTATACAAATTACAAATTAAATAAAAGTACAACTTACAAAATTATGTAATTTATACGAATAACAAATTAAATAAAAGTACAACTTACAAAATTATGTAATTTATACGAATAACAAATTAAATAAAAGTTACAAATTACAACCCTCCTCCTTTTTTCGGGTTTGGGACCGCCTACAATCAACGTAGGCGGAGTTAAAATTGTACACGAATAAAATATTTCGTATACAATTTTTCTTGAATTAAATAAATTTAAAAAATACATTTCTTAAAAAAAATAATTAATTTAAAAACTTACAACATCCTATGTTTGGATATGCTGCAACTCTTCGACCATTATACTATCAACATGTTCTTGAACACGTAATTCCGCACATTCCCAATCCTTCAAGCATATAAAGCCTCCAATATATATTCTTTTAGTTTTGATCGTTCATCTGATAAAATTCGACCACCTAAATTGAATGCAGCCTCTAATGCTACTGTAGACACCGGAGGTGTTAGTAGATCACGTGCAATTTTTGATACAATTGGATATTGCCTTTCGTTATACCTCCACCAATTTAAAAGACTAAATTCTTGTAATTCATTTGGTTGCAACACACTACGAACATCCACGCACATATACCTAGCTAACTCAGAAGGAATTTCAAGATTTGTACCACCAATATTGATTGCTCTAGATGTTGATGAATTAGAACTAGAATTAAATGAAGAAACACTTGTATTGCTATCTAAATAATTCCATAAATTTTCGGAATTTGTTGAGATATTTCTTGAAAAAGAACCTTGGGAAGTAGAACTACCCTGACCTACCTTTTCAGTATAATAATTATACATTTCACACAAAAAAGATTCTATATGCACATGTGATAATTCTATATTCAAATAATCTGATATCCCCTTTACAGTAGCTTTTGTGCCAATTAAATTAAGTCGATGATCCATTACTGAAGCTAAAAGAAATAAAGAAGGCAACTCTTCCCAATATTTACAAAATTTTAACTCTATAGAGCGGACTTCATTAGAAAAAAGTGGCAAATTCCTATATTTATGAAATACTTGTGAAATGTAGAAAAAATGTTGTAAAACACGAGAAGATGTAGGGTAATAAACACCGCTACATTCTTTTGTAGTATCGAAAAAAGGTTGTAAGAATTTTTTCATGTAAAATGTAATAGTCCATTCCCAATCTTCCAAATTATGTTCGGGTCCGAGTGTATGCCTACCATTATAATATAGTGAAATTATTTTATCGTAATTTTCACACGAATGTAACATAAGATATGTAGAGTTCCACCTATGAGTTACATCAGTGGCAAATGATTTCTCCTGTAATCCATACTATGTACACAAACTATTAAATGTTTGTTTTGTTGCTGGTGACACAGTAATAAAATTTATTACTTGTCTAATTTTATCTAAAGGTGAAATTATATGTTCTAATCCAACTTTTACAATCAAATTAATAATATGACATACACAACGTTGATGAAAAAATAAATTTCCAAATACGGGGTTAAGATCAGCAATAAATCTTTCAATAACAATTTTGTTCACTGCAGCATTATCAAAAGTAAAATTTCGAACCATATCTTGTATACCATATTCCTGTATGATATTTTTTAAAACAATGTATATGGTAGTGGCATTATGAGGACATTCTACACATCTGAATGCAATAATTCTTTTATGTAAAAGCCACAGGTGATCAATATAATGAGCCGTAGCAGCAATATAACATTTTCTATTACAGTCAGCCCATAAATCAGAAGTAAACGATATAACACTATTAAAACTTTTTAGACTTTCAATAGTAACTTGTTTTCTTCTGTTATATAATTTTATGCTATCCGAACGAAAAGTATTTCTAGAATAAGAAGAATACTTGGGTTGAAGATATTTCTGCACGAGTCGAGTAAAGTGTATTGAGTATATCATCGTAAGCGGTATCTCTGTTGCAGCCACGTATGTAGCCATTCCTTCATGAAATCTTTCCTGTGAATATGAAAAGGTGGAAAGAGTAAAATTAGAACCGCCAAACACTAGTTTGGTCTGTTTCGAGTCGAGATCGGCTGATTTCACTTTGTAACTCCTTAATACGTGTCTATTCAAATGCGTTGTGCTCGAACCGGGCTTCCAACTAAGTTCTTTGCCACAGTAATTGCAACATGCTTTCCAAATATCTACTCCATTTTGAACACCAATTTTTTCACGTGTCATATGTTGCCAACAATCCGATAATTCTTTTTGTCTCGAGTACTTGAACTTCTTCCTTTTCAATATCCTTCAAATTAACTGAAACATTTTGACATGCATCGTAGTTAGATGGAGTACTCGAGCTACCGCTAAACTGATTAACTTCATCACTTGTAAAATCCATAATAGCTAGTATAATAAAAAATATTGAATATTAAACTGTAGAGTGAAAGAAATTGAAACTTGAATGATTGAATCTGAATCTATAATATAGAAATAATGCGAATTAAAATCGATAACAAAGTGATTTAAAACTTCAAAAATCACCCCGTATTTATAGACAAAAAACTCGCGTTATTTTTCAAATTTGAATTTCAAAATCTACACAACTACACCTCGTAAAAAATGCAACTATAGTTGCCCCAGCCGGCAGCTGTAACCTACTGCCTGTCACTGACCTGCTGCCGATTTTTTTTTTAAAAAAAATATTTTTTTTTGCCCTTTAATATAGCTCGGGCCGAGCATTATTGTCACGGGCCAAAAATGGCTCGTGACACGAGCCGGGTCGTCTGGCTCGACGAGCCACATGGGCTTGCTCGAACTCAGGCCGACTTCTTATTTTGAGGCTCAGTTTCTACGAGCCATGAGCCAGGCGGGCTCGGGTTTTTCCCAAGCCGGGCCACGAGCCGCCCTAGCCACCGAGTCTTTTTGACATCCCTATCTATAGGCTTTGCTATTGAGAGCATATCCCACAAAAGCACATTTGATACCTCTAGGACCTAACTTGATTCTCTTAGGATCCATATTCTTACAATAGATAAGGCACCTCCACACTTTAAAATAACTAATATTTGGTTTTCTACTTTTCCAAATTTCATATGGAGAAATTTTATTCTTTTTTATAGGAATCCTATTTATTATATGGCAAGCATTAAGTAAGGCTTCACCCCATACATTAAAGGGTAATTTAGAATTTAACAAGATTGCATTTATCATTTCCAAAATAGTTCTATTCTTTCTTTCTGCTAATCTATTATGTTCCGGTGTTCTAGGTGCAGAAGCTTGTTGTATTATTCCATTTTGTTTACAAAATATGTTAAATTTATTAGAAAAATATTTCCCACTTCTATCACTTCTTAAAGTTTTTAATATTTTTCCTAATTGATTTTCTACTTCAATCTTATAAGTTTTAAAGGAACTAAAGGCTTCATCCTTATGTTTTAATAAGTACACATATGTATATCTAGAGCAATCATCAATAAAAGTAATAAAATATATATTACCGCCTCTAGTTAACATTTCATTCAATTCACATATGTCGGAGTGAACAAGTTCAAGTGATCTTGTTGTTCTTACTACGCTATGAAATGACTTTTTAATTATTTTTTATTTAACACATGTTTCACATTTTTTGAAATTGTCACCATCACATTATATTAATCCACATTTAATCATTCTTTTCATAGTATTAACTCTTATATGTGCTAATCTACCATGCCATAAATTAAATGAATTAGTAACATACGCAAAAAGATTTAATTTTATTTGAGTTATCCTCAATAGTACATAATTTGACCATTCCTTCGGTGGAATAGCCATTTTCAAAAATAGATTTAATTCCTTGTTTTTCCAAGAGTACACCACTTGCTAAATTTCTATTTATTTTTGGTACGTGCAAGACATTGGTCATAGTGATTTTCTTTCCCGAAGAGAAAATGAATTCCACATTTCCTTTGCCAATCACTTTTGATCTTTCTTCATTTTCCATTTGTATCTCTTGATTGTCTTCAATGTCATGATAAGTTTTGAAAAGAGACTTATCATAACATATATGGATTGTAGCGCATGTATCTTACCACCAGCTCGGAACTTTGCCTTGGATTGCATTGATTTCGCTCACCGTGGTGATAATCATCAATGGAGTTCACTTGTTCTTTCTTTTTTTGTTGTTTTCTATGTCTACAATTATTGGCATAGTGTCCCGATTTTCTACCAACATAGCAAGGTCCTTTGACTTTATTTTTGAACTTTCCTTGATCCTTTCTAGGACCAAAAAATTTTCCTTTCTTTTTAAATTTATTGGAGTTGTCCACATTGTCCACGGCATTAGCCTTTGAAGGGCCTTCATAAGAATTTTCAATCTTATCTCTTGCCATTGATTCTTCCTCAATACGAAGATGTTTTTGTATATCTTCCAAAGAAAAGTTTTCGGAATTGTGATGAATCTTCTTCCTATATCCTTTCCAAGAACCATGAAGTTTAGCGATAATAGCTCCCACTTGGAAAGTTTCAGGAAGTTCGATTTTCACCGTTTTTAGTTTGTTTACAATTATTTGTAACTCATACACTTGAGGCAATAATGGTATATTATCCAAAAATTTGAAATCTAAATACTTAGATATTAAGAACTTTTTGGTACCTTCCTCCTCGAATTTGTATTTACTTTCTAGTGCGTACCAGATTTCTTTTATCGATGTAGTGTTGGTGTAGAGATCATATAGGCGAT
Source organism: Olea europaea var. sylvestris (assembly GCF_002742605.1). Lineage (NCBI taxonomy): Eukaryota > Viridiplantae > Streptophyta > Magnoliopsida > Lamiales > Oleaceae > Olea > Olea europaea. Next base: position 7,846,092 of record NC_036241.1, on the reverse strand, counting down.
CAGATAACGCATTTAGGATATGGCCACGACATATCAATTCGTCCTCTTCCCGTTTCTTCCTTTCTACGCAAATTTCTTCGGTATCATTGTCAGTTGCATTGGGAATGGGATCCAGTTTTGGATCAAGCACATAGAAGATCTTCAAGGCCATTAATCGAAATTTAAGTTTGTCTTGCCATCTTGTGAAATTGCACCATCGAATCTGTCCAAGCGTACCAGATCTTGATTCATCATTTTGATAGTAACAATTGTAGATTCCGTCTCCTTTGCAATAATAGTAACAAATAACGTTTGAGATTGTTGAAAATAATGACAATGGAGAAGAAAATTATAAAAGTATATCAATGAAGGCTTAAACACGAAATTAATCTCGCTGTCCTCAAACGTTATTTGCCTTCTTTCCAATGCTTTTTAAGAATTTTCGACAAATAGCTTGTAAGATTAAATAAGGCTTGACAAGAAGAACACGAAAAACCAAAGGTGTTTCTTCACAATGAACAAGTGAAAATAGAAGAATTATGTGATAAATTTTCTCAATATTGGAAGTATATTTGAGGATAATTTTTAATGGAACTCAATATATCTTTCTTGCACTTGATTACCTATTTATAGGCCTTTGCAAGTTTTTCATGGAAGTATATTTGGGGATATTAATTAAGCCCCCCCCCCTTTTTACTTTAATTTTGAACAATAAATTTCCAACAAACTCGAGTTGAATACTGATGTGTCGGTTCGAAGAACATAGGTTCATCAACTTGGGAGCTGTACCATGCAACAACGATGGAGTCGGTACAATCAAAGTAGCTGATGTAGTGTTTTGAGACAGATGATGCAGTGGGCCAGAGGCCCAAGCTTTGAGGGAAGGACTGGTTTTCACTCATGATCAAGGAATCCAATTGGATGTGGCTGAATGTGATTCACTACGAATGATCTGCTACCTTAGTATATTTGTCATGTTTTGTAGGAATTAAAATTTAGATTTTCATATAAATTAAAGTTAACAATTAATTTTAATCATATATTTAAGTTTTTAATCAAATATTTGATCAACTTTTATTAAAATCTATTAAAAATATACTTTTAATTCCCATAAAAAATGGCATTATATTATTTCGTTACTCTCCAATGTGCATTGTGGTACTTAACGATTCATTTCTTATAATAAAATAGGAACAAAGCGACCTATCATATTGTTTCAAACTATTCTTTGATTGAGTTAGTAACAATTGAAAAAATTATATGCCTATTTTCTTTATCGTTGCTCATTCATGACGATATGAATTAATAATATTTCATAACAATTCCGTAAAAGTATAAAAGAAAAAGTGTTATTTAATTTTTTATCACAACTAACTTTAATTTACTTTTTAAAATTCTAATTTGATGGGGGTAGTTATGCGCTTTAATTCGTAATTATTTTAACGTGAATTGAATCAACATATTAGTATTGTAATCAAGCCATAATTTGCTTTTAAACGACGCCGTAAGCTTTTTGTCATTTATGCGTGTTAATAAGTCGAATATGTACATTCAAATAATAGCTTTAATTATGTAAAATGATAGTAACAATATCTAAAAGCACTTTGTTTCAATTATTGATTGATCCTTTAATCATTAACTAATCTGGCTCTGGCTGCTTCTCTACACTTTCTTTTCCTTTTTGGCTTGTCAATAAAGTATTTGGTAAGAATTAAAATTTTAATAATCCATGTTTGAACTTCATTTTTTGACGAAATATATTTTAAAATGGTTATTTTTTAAAAACTGTATGATTAAAAAATAAGTAAAAACTTTCAATTTACATGTAAAATTATTTTATGAAAAAATGTTTGATTAAAAATGAGTTCTGAAAAAATAAGTTTCAGAAAAAATGGAGCTCAAATAGGGATTAAATCCAAGGACGAATCCACTGCTGGACCTGGTGGGTCACGTGACCCACCCGGTTTTCTTTAATTTTTGTTTAATATGCAAAAGACCCACCTGGTTTTCTTTTATTTTTGTTTAATATGCAAAATGGTACCTAATTCCCAAGCAACTCCCAATTCTCACGTGACCTACCCAATTCCCAGCCAACTCCCAATTCCATTAATTAACAAACATTGAAAATTTAAAAAAAAAAAAATGTAAACCCATTAATCCATTACAAACCAAATGGCAAAGTGCAAACATCAAAGTTTGAAAAGAAAACCGTTCATCTGCCGACTACCATTCTGCCTTGTTAACAATTAAAATTTGAAAGGAAAATCATGCCCCACTAACTCAAAATTTCTGCATCTGCCACTGATTAAATCAAAATCAACAATTAATTTTAATAAAATATTTTAAGGGATCCAAAAAGTTTTAATCACGTATTTAATGAACTTTTATCAAAATTTATTAAAAATACAATTTTAATTCACATCAAACACAGGCTACTTTGTATTATTTATTTATTTATATATTATTATTATTGTTGTTGTTATTATTATTATTATTATTATTATTTTTTAATGAATTGCTTCCAAGTTAGAGTTGTTAACCTCACGTTCGGTAGAGATATTTTGAAAATATTTTTTCAAAAATTAATTATTTTGAAGACTGTATGATATAAAAAATAGGAAAATTATTGATTCGAATGCAAATTATTTTTACTGAGAATATATTTTTCAAAAATTACATTTTTTAACAATGTATGATATAAAAAATAGGAAAATTCATTAATTCGAATGCAAATTTGTTTTATTATGAAAATGTATAATTAAAAATAAGTTTAAAATAAATAAATTTTACAAAGTAGAAACAAAACATGAACTTAGCATTTGTCAAATCACAACTATTCACATTTCCAAAACTCCTATTTCAACCCCATCTTTCAAAAACACATTTTTCTTCAAACTCTTTTTTAATAAATAATTTTACACATAAATTCAAAATTTTATCTTATTTTTAACTACATATTCTAAAAAATTTACTATTATAAAATTTAACTTTTCTAAGAAATAGGACTCAAACAATTTGTGTTTGGGCTCCATTAAAATGAGATTGGGGGAATATATGTTTTGGAATAGTTTTATTATTATTATTATTATTATTTTGGAGAATGTGTGATTAAAATAAATGAATATTTTAAATTAACGTATAACATTATTTTATGAAAGAATATATGATTGAAAATGAAATTTGAAAAAAAAAAATGTAACTCAAATAAGAGCTAAGTACGTTGAACCATGACTAACATCACTAGAAAATACTATTTCAAATCAGACATATAAGCCTAATTATGGGCATGTTTGACAGTGATTATGAAAATTAATTTTTTGACCATCAGAGAGAATAATGAATTTAACCTGTGAGTAAAGAAGTACAAAATTAAAGCTGAAATAGTGAAATATCAATAAAAAAAATTAATTTTTGAGGTTAAAAATTGGTATCAAACATGGGCTATATTTTATTTATTTGAATATTTAAAAAATATTAAAAGCCAGTCAATATGATTTGACATTCTCCGTAAGATAATAGCTTATCTGAACACACTAATATTAAAATTTGTGTTCTTTTTTGAGTTTTAATCGGATCGAATTAGTCGTTGAATTTAATTATTTTTGATACTATATTAAGGCTTTAAATTCATCTTTAAGGATCACTTCATTAAGATGAGTAATCCAAAATTTATATATTGATATATATATTTTCGTAATTAACTTATATATATATAACACAACACAGCCTTAACGTATAGGATAACACTAGTTGTACATAACTTTTTGTACATCAATGTGTCTCACATTCATATGAATTGGGGCTACTTGAATATTTTATTTGAGTAGGCCTCACCCCATGTGAGTACATAAATGTATGTAAACCAACAGAGCCCTAACGTCTATGATACCATTCTATTCATTTCTATAGTACCTATGATTTTAATCCGTTAAACTTAGGAGCCAATCATGTAGAATCCGAAATATTGTATATGGAAAATTAAATAAGGAGTACTATAATTTAATATGTGGAAGAATGTAGCAAAAAGTTTAATATACAGCGCCCCAGTACACGATATCACAAGTAAACATGTGGCTAGAAGAAAAATCACGTGCACAGTACATTCCTATCTATTAATAGTGCAATTTGGTATGTAAAAAAAAAAAATGAGTTTTTAATTCCTAATGTTGGAGTTGTTAAATTTGATTAAGTCATCATGCAAGATGGCAACGAAACGAGCTCGTGGCGAGTCGAGCTCGTGATTCGTGGAAGACGAGCTGAGCTCAAGCTCGGCTTGTTGCTCGGGGGCGAGCTCGGTTCTGCCCACGAGCTTGTGAGCTCACAAGCCACGAGCTCAGGGATCGGGCCGAGCCGAGCAGAGCAGAGCTCACGAGCGGCTCGTGAGCTCGTGATTTTTTTAATTTTTTTTTTGGATAAATTGCACGTTTTAGACTTTTTTTTTTAAAAAAAAAAATTAGAAAATTTTGACCCACGAGCCGCTCTGGGCTCGACGAGCCGAGCAGGGGATTTGAAGCTCTGCTCTGCTCTGCTCGGCTCGGTTCGGGCTCGGGCTCGTCAAATCACCCATGAGCCGGGTTTTGACGAGCCGCTCGGCCCGCTTGACATCCCTACATGTAAGTGAATGAAAAATGAAAAGTATAAATGGAAATTACGTTTTGAAACAATTTAGTTTGATTTAAGTGAAAGGGTATAGTTTAAAAAATAAAAATTCAACGATTTAGTTTAAAAATAGGTTAAACCCACTTAAACTTGATGCTTTACAATTATTTATCTACAAAAATTTGAAAAACTGCAATGTTGATCCTCTACTTATTGTTTGAATAGGCTTCAATCTTTGACTTTTAAAAGAAGGAAACAATCCTCGTTCTTTAATTACATTGGAATGTCAAGTAGATTCCACCTACTAGCATCTTCTCCAAGTGGGCAATTTTTCTCTTCTTTAAATTAATAGGGACCAATTCTACCAAAATCCATTTTTTTTCCTCAATAAGATGCAGTTGCAAATAGTGTTATGATGAAGAATGTATAGTTAAAAAATAGGAAAAGTTTTAAATTTGTACGTAATATTATTTTGTTAAAGAATGTATAATTGAAACAAAGTCAAATCACTGATAAAAAAATACATTTTGATGAAAAAATGTGGCTCGGACGAGCATAATATGAATCTGAATTGATTCTTCTTTCGGGCATAGTAGAATACTAAAGAAGTAGGAAGGAGAGGCAAGGAAATACCCTATTTTTTGAGCGAAGGACTAAGAATTTGAATTCCACCGGGCTTTAAATGGTTGGTGAGTATCCTCGCCCTTGACTTCATCTATAGTCTTAATAAACCCCCTTTGTGCTCCACACAAGGATGGACTAAGCCGATATTCTTTCCTTTTGATTTGGTATCCTTGCAAAAAGACAAGTATTATCTTATTTTGCAACGTCAAATCACTGGTATAGAATGGAAATATTTCTTAATTTTGATACGCCGCTCTAAGAAGAAAAGTATTATCTTATTTTGTAAAACTAGACATTCGAGTATCACATAACGTCCATAAAGTCTTGAATAAACGGTGCAATCAGTGAAAGATTGAAGATCAACTTGTCGGGGCGAAAATATAAAATCTTCCAAAAATGGAAAAACGTGACACTCTGTGTGTGTGTGTGTGTCTGTGTGTGTGGGTGAGAGGGAGAATGGTTGGCAGTGTGGTGACAAGATAAGGGGTGCGCTGAAAGTGGTCTCTAAAGCCAATATAGCTGGCTTGAAGCTGGCACCCTTCAGCCCGCTCCGCTGTACATACAGTATACACTGACTCTCAAATCAAAATTTATCCCTCTCCATCTTGAAAATTTAAATCGTTACTTTTCTTTGCTTTGCTAAAAGGTTCATATTTCTCTCTCACACTGTGTGTGTTTGTGTGGGAAAATAATTGGCTGATAATCAGTGTAGATGTAGCTGTGGGTTAGGTGCTATTTGATTATTACGTAGCCCAATTTTTTATTGTTAATGGGGTTTTGTTACCGTACAATCTAAGATTTCTCATTGTTATTCGACTTATTTTTACAGTTAAATACCTCTGCTAACATACAATCTCCTCGGAATACTCAATTCAATTAATTAGACACGAAGGATCCAAGGAAATAGTTCGCAGGACGGAGCAAAGTGTATGGTTGCCGGCGGAGAGAATGAGCGCGTCGAGGTTCATAAAGTGCGTTACGGTCGGTGATGGGGCTGTGGGTAAAACTTGCCTTCTCATCTCATACACCAGCAACACATTTCCCACTGTAAGTATTCTTGGATCTTCATTTCTTTCAGTTTACTGTATTACTTTTTATTTGCATCTTGGTTCTCCAAGTCTTGTTACTATAGCTTGAATTCGTGATCGATCTATAAGTCTTTTGCTCCTTGGCTTGAGGCTGCTTGATAAATCTATTTTAGTTTAAGAGCCAAATCCCCACTTCTTCTTGGATTGAACCAACGACGGAATTATTATGTGGGGGTTTATGTTTTTATTTTTTACCTTCCAAGGAAGAAATGATTGATCATTGAAAAAACAAACTTTCTCCGCACTCCGATTCTTGATAGACCTTCCTATGCTACTAGATGAAAGGAGGTATGATCATAGGGACCAGTGCTTTATCCCTTACTCAACATAGGGCCTCCAAAAGGACTTCCCCTCCTGTCCGAAATCAGGATAACACTTTCCCAACCTTAGTTAGCTCTTGAATGACTATCAGATCAAGATCAAGGTAAGGTAGCTGTAACTTCTAAGAAGGAAGGAGCTAGAAAGAGCTCACTGAAGCAATTTATCAAAAGTCGTTTGCAGATGAGTAGAAAGTAACTATTCTTAATCTTCAGTGAGTTACAAGATTTGAGGAATGAATGATCGACTGAATCTAATATTAGCATACACTTCTTGCTAGAGAAAGTAAGCACTGTTTCCTTTTCATACTCTTGCTGGATGGGGTTTGTTAAGGAAGGCCGCAAGGGCTGATGAAGGTGGGCAATAATGAAGATGCCTTCTGTTCTCCCCTGAGCTTGGTGGGTGCTTGTGGGGATGTGTCCCCAACAAAAAAAGAGAATGAAAGTCATGGAGGGGGCTAGTTGCTGGACCTATAGATTCCTAGGGTATTTTTATTTTTGGGTTTTGCTTCGGGTGTCCTTATTTTTTCACTTGTGTACTCTGATACATGATAGAGAAGGTTTTTGGACCATTTGTTAGGGTAGGTGATGGTAATATACAGCTAGGGAAGGGTGAATCGTTGGATTAATTCTGTTATGAGAGCCCTCTTCTTGGGGATCTTTTTGAAAATCTTAATCAAGTTGGAGATGCTGCAGAAAGCATATTTTAAAACTGTGATTGTGCCACTTCAACTACATTGAATCTGACTGACTGTACCATGGTTTTGTATCATATTGTTTCTTTGCTTATGGCACTTTCTTTCTCTTTTATTATCTTTTCAGTTTTCACCCTCTGACCTTAGTTCTCCTGTGCCATTGATGTGGCCTTGTTGTTTAGCACAGTTTGTGTTTGGTTAGGATCTCTATTCCTAAAGTTATGATTGGTGGAACGGCCTGCTATAATTAGCTTTACAGCCAGAGGACCTAGTAGAGGGGTTCCTCTGCCTTTTTCTTTTTCAAATCTGCTCCAATTTTATGACAATAAATAGCTAAATGTAAGTGATTGGGGCTGAGGGGCCAAAGTGGTGAGTTATTCAAGCATTCTTCTTATGATCAATCTCCTGTCCCTGCAAAAAGGAAAGAAACATTTTACCTTCCTTTTGAAAATGGAGGATTACAAAATTCCTATATATTGCAGCTCTCTAGATCTCTGAGATAAGCATGAAAACGAATGGCTTGAATTTTATTTCCCCTTTGTTGCCCAAGAAAGAAAGGGGTGATCTCGTATTCTTAGCCCGAGAACATGTTTTTTTTTTTTTTTTTCAATGTTAGGTGCTCCATTTCTTTTCTCACTCAGACTTAACCTAAATCCTTGATTAAGCCCCCGTTTGGCCCCCATTCTCCTTTTCATTCTTTTTCTCTCTCTTATTTTCAACCACACAATCTTCCATAAAATAATATTA
>NC_036241.1:7814966-7837954 GCF_002742605.1 Olea europaea var. sylvestris | reverse complement strand
ATAATTTCTCAACATTTTTGGATAACTTACTTTTTAAGTAAAACAAGTTACTTTCTATGAAAGTAAAACTTGCTGTCAAACTATAATTTCTCAACATTTTTGGATAACTTACTTTTTAAGTAAAACAAGTTACTTTCTATGAAAGTAAAACTTGCTGTCAAAATAACTAACTTATTTCACACTTTAACCAATAAAATATTGTTTAATTTTAAAATTTACTTCTAATACAATTTTTAATATTAGCCAAACATTACTATAGCATAAAATCGGACAATGAAGTGAAATTATATTTGCCGCAAAGGAGTATTTTTCATGGTCTAATGTACTGCTTCGTAATCATCATATATGAGTGAATGTTGTTGAATTTCATATACAGCCAGAAAGAATTCTACATTGTCTCTAGAAACTGCATTGCAATTGTGAATAAAATGAGCTTTACTGCTTTAGCTCCTGTATGACAATCATTAAAATAAAACTTTCTTTTTCTCAAGCTCATTTTAAACCACATATTCTCGCAATAAAATATTCTCCACGTGAACGCAAAAAAATTTCCACTTTTTAACTACACATTCTTAAAAAAAAAATACTATTCCAAAACTCAATTTAAAAAAAAATTAAAAAAATTTAAAAAATAAAAAAAAAAAAAAAAAAAAAAAAAAAAAAAAAAAAAAAAGAGAGAAAGAGATTTCACTAGCTGGGGAGCCGCTCGTGAGCTCGGCCTGGCCCAAGAGCTCGTGGGTCGAGCCGAGCTCGTCCACGAGCAACAAGTCGAGCCCGAGCCGAGCTCGTGGGTTAAGGAGCCGAGCCGGCTCAGTTCGGCCCACTGCCACCCCTACCTCAACCCAATAATTAAATTTCAAATTTTAATGACTTTTTACTTGGAGAAATGGGTCACAACAAATTTTATTGAGTAATGTTATGTAGTATCAGTGATAGTAAACATCAATTTACTTGTTAATATATTATGGGTTCTACTAAATAAGTCATTAAGTTTTGTATTTAATTGAACTTATGAGTTAAATGTCATAAGTCTAGCCGACTAACTACTGTCCAGCGAGGTTAAATAACATTACTAAATTTTATTAGTGACACAACGCACCCAATTAAACCTTTTTTTTATTTTTTTATTTTTGATAAAAACCCCATAATAATTTTATTAATATAACCATAGTGCAATTGAAAAACGTAGTGTATTACGAATGCTAGCGTAGTTGCCCCTTCCCTATTTAACATTGGTCCAATTCCACCATATTCATTCACCTTCGCTTGCTAGCGCTTCACCCTCACCATCATATTTGTCCCATTTTTGAGATGCAGTGTTTTAACAATAGTATCGTAGGAATCATCAATGGCATCTCAGGCAGGTGAATTGGACTGGGAGTTTCATCAAATTCTTGGACGTTCCAACGTGTCGAGAATAATAAATTTTTATTTTTTTATAAATTGTCATTTAATGAAGAAACAGAATTGTAGAGTGAAAAACCAACAACAACAAGGGTAATACCGGGCTTAGTTTACCCCCAAAATCAATATCACAACCGAACAAGACAGAACACCCCAACCGGATTTCTTCCCCTTCATAGTTGCTAGTCAATGCCCACAAAGGGTCAACAAAGGAAAGCCAATGTCTCACGAAGATCAATCACAAAGATCGCAAACTGAAAATGGACAGAGAGATGAAGAAGAGGAAGAGGCAGTCGAATCGCACGCGTAGGAGGCAACAAAGGAGACGGTCCATTTAAACAAATGGACTTACCAAAATAAGACAAATTAGATTAGGTTAAGGTAGTGGACAACACAAAGGGTTGTGGGCTTTTAAATGGGTTCCATTGCTAAGCCATCCAAGTAAATGGGTTGGACCAAAAGCAACTCAATTAAATTAGGTCTCTTTGAGTGGCCCATCCAAATTGGAGTTTAGCCATTCATTTTGTGGTGTCAATATATCGTTCAGTCATTTGGTTTAAGCCGACTAAAATTAAAACTAAATTAACATCACTGTCCAAGGAGATCGTTTGATAACAAATTGCCTAATAAGAATAAATCATTTTTTATATAAAAAAAAGTATTTAAGTTTGGTTATTTATGTTACTTTACTTAACATCATATTAGCAAATCATTAAATATATTCACACCACAATCTTTAATAATTCGAAATAGATTTTAATTGGATGAGATGTTATATATATATATAGTACCAAACAAAATTTTTAGTGTCAATATAATCACCCTATTATTAAATAAAATGGACCAAATTCGATAGTTTCCATTAATATACTAATAACTTAACATTTTCATACGTATTCCTCTTATTATCAATATAAATAGGGAAAATAGTAGCAGCGATCTCTAACCATTTCATTTTTTGCAGACTTTACCCTAACCTTCATTTTGTGTCAACGGAGGTTCCTAACCTTTCATAAATATGCGTTTGAGGTCCATTTAAACGGAAATCGTTCAAAACACTATCAGTTGACAAGAAAATTAAGGAATCAACATCCAATAAAACCATCCAAAATATCATCCAAAAAATCGTTCAAAAAGATATCAACATCCAATAAAACCTTTGTGGTAGCAGATAGTTCAAGGATTTTTTTCGATCAACTAACGATATTTTGGACAGTTATCGTCCAGATGGACCGGAGGTGATTATTTATGAAAAGTTAGGGACATTCGTTGATACCAAATGAAGGTTAAGAGTAAAGAAAAATGAAAAGATTAAGGACCACTACTGCAATTTTTCCATATAAATATGACTACGGATGGCAATGGGCCATGAGCGCAAGCCGAGCTCCTGGCTCATTTTTAACGAGCCAAGCTTGAACTCGGCTCGTTACTTGCGGGGGAGCTAGGCTCGGCCTACTAGCTCGTGGCTCGTTTGAGCTCGTCCTTTTTCAAAAAAAAATTTTATTACAAAAAATCAAATGAATACAAATGCATTTTTAAAAAAATAACTTAATGAAGACAAATTTTTTCATTTCTATCATATAGTAATATTTTCTATAAAGTATTAAATATTTATGTAATGAAGACGAATTTTTTTGAAATATATTTACAAAAAATACATTTTTTTCGATTTCTTTTTAAAATAGATAAAATGTAAACCCTCCTCCTTTATCCGGACTTGAAACTGGCTACATCAATTTAAAGTAGACGGAGTTAAAAATTGTACACGAACAACTTGTTATAACGTGTACAATTTTTTAAAGAAAATTAAATGTAACGATTAAAAAATAAAAAATCATTATTAATATAATTAAATCAAATATTATTTATCTGACGACATGCAATTTCGGCATATTTATCTTGTAGTCGAAAGTGAGCGTCCTGTCAATTCTTCACGCACATTGACACGTCTAAAACATTTTCTTTCAGTTGGCTTTTGCCATTGGTCAAAACCCTTTTATCTACACTAAAAGCAGACTCCGAAACAACAGTTTTAACCGGAGGTGTCAACAGATCTTTCGCAATTGCAGAAACAACTGGCCAACGTCTTTCATACTTTCGCCAGAATTTAATTACTTCTTTTTAACTTCTTTTAATTGTTTTGTCTGTTGACATATTCTGATTGTAATCAATTAATTCGACAGGTATTGCATTTTTTAGTTGTTTGATGAGATGCAAATGTAGACAACATAGAACTAGATATACACATTGTAGTTGCATCATATTTATATGTATTAATGTCTTGAAATAAATTCATTATTTCGGCATCATCTTCTTCGATTTCAGCTGAAGGAGTAGATTCATAGGGTACCCGACTAACATTCGCATCCATTAGGTCCGTATATAATTTATACATTTCACATAATATTTACTCTAAATCCATATAGATGATAGGTGTATCAAACATTAAGGCTTTGTTGATTTGATCAATTGTGTAATAAGTTCCTATAAATTATATTGGGGATCCATTATGCATGCTAAAGGAAATAACTTAAGCAAGTCTTCCCAATATTTTTTAAACTTTAATTACATAGCAATTATAATTTCACTAAAATCAGGATCATTTTTATATTTATGGAATATTCTTGCAATTATATAAAGTCATTCAAGCATCATACAGATTGTAGGATAATAAACGCCGAATAAAATCTTTGTGGTCTTATAAAAAGATGTCAAAAATCTTTTAACTTTCAAAGTTAAAACCTAATTAGATTCATTCAACATAGCATTCTCATCACTTCTAACGTATCTATTGTTATAAAAGTCAGTTATTAAATGTTCGAAACCTTTACATGATTTTAATAGCAAGTAAGTAGAATTTCATTTATGGCCTATGTCGCTAACAAATGTTTTAGCAGTCGTCACCCCTATTTCGACACCAAAATCTTCAAATACTTGTTTTCTACTAGGGGAGATCGTGATATATACTAGTACGTTCCTAATCCTTTAAAGTTCATCCTTTATATATTTTAAGTCATCTTGTACAACTAAATTCAAAATATGGCACACACAACGAATATCAAATAAATACCCACCGAAATCAGGTTGCAGTACTCTACACAATTTATCGACAACTACCTTATTAACATTACCATTATCGAAAGTAAAAGATCGAATTTTAATCTCGCAATTATATTCTTTAATAATACCGATAATATCATTATATATATATTATTAGTATTGTGAGGAAATTCAATAATTCTAAAAGCAATAATTTTTTTATGCATGCACCAAAGTGGGTCTATATAGTATACGATTGCAGCTATATAAGCTCTTTTATTAATCCATTCTCATATATCCGAAATTAAAGATATAACACCCCCATATTGTTTCAAAGCCATAATTAATTGTTGTTTTGAATAATTGAAATATTGTATTGTATCGGCATGAAGAGAGTTTCGACTTACCCCAGCGTACCTTTGTTGCAGATATTCGTTTATGAACGAGATGAAGTGTTGGTTGTCGGCAATGGCCAGAGGCAACTCAGTGGCGGCAACAAATTTCACCATTCCGATTTGAGCTTTCTCCTTCGAATACACCCATGTGGATAGGGGCGACGTCATCGAATCGGCGCCTTGATTGCCAGTTGCAATTGTGTTTAACCAGTTAGAAGAAGTCAATGTCTGATCGCACATGCTTTGTAGTGACGATTGAGATGGGTGGTACCAATTCCTTTTTGCCATACCAATCTTTGTTGGCAGTATTTATATATTGCTTTAGATTCTGCGAGGCCATCGGCGAGTTTTTCCGTTGAAATCAACTTAAAGTGATCCCAACATTTTGCTTGTTTTTCCCCTTTCGCTTTCCCCTTGCATCTGAAATGTTTAATTCGGGCTCTTCATCCTCATGTTCGGTTTTGAGAACGTCAATATAATCCAGATCAATTGAATTGTGGCTTCCATGACCGTGAATGTCAACATCTTCAAGTATGAGTATGTCATTTGGATCGATAAATTCATTCCGAAATCGACTTTGCGACGTCCTAAGCGATTCACCATGTGACCCACATCCTGTATCGAACAAGTTCTCAACAAATGAGCATTGATCCATTTGTTTCATTGTTTGTGATGAAATCCAAATATAATAACTAGTAAAAATATAAATGTAGTGAGAAACGACAATTGGACGAAATTTCAATAAATGTAGTGAGAAATGAGAATTGGATGAATTGAAATTGAAACTGAATACACTGTAAAAAAAAGAATCAATATTGTATAATTAAGATAATTAACTAAGTAATCGAGACTATTTTTTAGAAGACAGTTGAAATTTGATAGAAAGAGAATTGAGAAAGTTGAGAATTGAGATGAAAAAAATTGGGGGTTAATGGGGCTATTTATAGAAGTAGGAAAAAATTAATAAAATAAAATTTTAGTGACCAAAACGGTCATTGAAAAAGTGACCAAAACGGTCACTTTTTCAAAAAAAAGTGACCATTTTGGTCACTTAAAATTAACGAGCCATGAGCTGAATGGCTCGCACAATGCGGGCTTAGTTTGCCCAATGCATTGGTCTGCTTGGCTCGCGCTCGGGCTCGTAAAAAGTTGTCCACGAGCTCCATTTTTGCGGCTCGCCCGCTCGGCCCCATTGTCATCCCTAAGTATGCCTGAAAAAGACCTACTATTGACAATAGAATATTGATTAATAAATTTCTCTCACCTAGTCATGACTATTTCCTTCTAAACTGTCTGATCCGATGCTTGAATATGGAGAAAATTACCCAAATGGTCACTAAACTTTGCAAAAAGTTTCTACATAGTCACTAAACTTTAAAAATCACTTAATTCATCACTGAACTTTGTAAAAGGTTTCCCAGTGATGAATTGGACAATTTTTAAAGTTTAGAGTTTAGTGATGAATTGGGTGATTTTTAAAGTTTAGTGACCATGTGGAAACTTTTTGAAAAGTTCGATGATAATTGGATGATTTTTAAAGTTCAGTGACCATGTGGAAACGTTGTACAAAATTCAATGATCATTTGGGTAATTCACTCCTTGAATATGAGCAAGAGAAAAAATAACTATTTGGGAGAAAGTTACAACATTTTGTGTGTCCTCTTTATCTCCAACTATAACTATTTATATATTTCTAATGAGGCCTTAGGGGTAAATAAATCATTAATGTTTATGCCATGTTGCAGTTGCTCATTAGCTAGTTAATAACTAAATTTGTTAGCCTTTGACATTTTATTCATCAATCTTTGTGATCTTGTAGATCATCTTTGAAGTAAAGTATAAGGCTTTATACTAGAATTGTTCGCATGATATCACGTTGGTCACAAAAAGGTTACAAGCACAAAAATAGTATCATGAATGGCGTTTCGAATTCTCATCGTTGATCTTTGTAAAATTAATCAATAGTGAGCATGCCCATATATAGAAGAAGGAAAATGGGCCATATGGCTAATGGACCGAGCTCAAGCTCAAGAGGAAGCTACTTGATTCAATCGATGCAATCCAATTAACACAATCAATCGATGCCTAGTCGACCAATGTGGGGACCCAAACATGTTACTATTAATGACAAATAGTTTTCTACGTCCAAGTCGTACATTTATGTACATATCGAACTTTAAAGTATAAGATGTCAAGCAAGTGAGGGCTTATGAATTGTCTCAAAATATGAGCTAGGTACTGGCAATAAATATTTGCAAAATCTTCGAGATACTAGGATTTATAATCCTATTGTGGAGATGGAGAATAACTAAATTATCCTCTCATGGAGACAGGGAATCAATAAGAACTATCCTCTCATGAAGATGAAGCCTCCAAAACACCACATCTTCCTTTTTTTAAGAAACGAGGACTCCAAAATTCAACCTCTAATAATAAGAAATAAGAAATTTATGAACTAACTTTGTTGTGTGAGGACTTATGGGCTCGTCTTTAATAATAAAAAAACCCGAGATGAGGATCACTTTTCACAATTGGATTTGGGATGACCAAAGGGCCTTTGAGTAGGAGAAGTCCGTGTTAGATATTTTTTAGAGCCTTTGTAGAATATCCGATAATGCACAACTCTATAAACAAAACATGTGTGGTATCATCTAACCTCCTTTCTAAAACAATGCCACACTAATTCATAGCCATATTATTAGAGGCAAAGTTGAGAGAATAAATGAGTTTCAGAAATCAACACGATTGAGGCTGTCCCACGTCAGTTGTGGATGGGGTAGGTATTCATTTTATAAGTGTGGAGGAAAGCCTCATCTCTTAAGCTAGCGTTTGGGGTGAAAGAGACCCAATACCACCCAACATTGGTATCAGAGCCCGATTTATCAACAAGTCTCCGGCCCAACAATCACGAAGATATGATTTTGTGAGAGGGAGAGATGGATTTGGTCCCGCAGGTCCTGTTGTGGGGAGGAGAAGATGTGTTTGGTCTCCTGCAAAGCCTAATGTGTGAATGGGAGATTGTTGAGGTTTTCCTACATCAGTTGTGGATGGGGTCAGTATTCAATGTATAAGTGTGAGGGAAAGTTTCATCTCTTGAATTAGTTTTTGGGGTGACAGAGACCCAATACCACCCAACAGACTCCAAATAGGCCATTTTAAAACATGGTATTCATCTAAATTGTCCTTCATTAGGCCTTCTTAAAGTATGCTATTAACACAATTATTCTCCAGCATGCCATGTAAAAATGTGTTATTCATCCCAATTGATCTCTTAGCAGATCATATCGTATGTATGATGACCAATTATATTGCCTTTGAGATAAAATGTAGTCCAAAAGATGTAAATTTTAAGATCCTGGGTAATTGAACCATGGAACTGTTAACTGTAATTTCTATCGGCAGCATTGTAATAGACGAAGTTATTGATGACCCACTAAATGGTATTAGAAGACGAGCTTTTACTGCCATCATCTCCACTTTTTATCAAATGCTGACAGTTTATAAACATCCATATATAAATTATGGTAAATAATTATGTGTAGTTAAAACAATCATGGTGCCTTTTTGTATATAAACCATGTGCAGTTTAAAGAATATGACAAATAAGGATTAAGTTGGCAATTTTTTTTTGACAAAGATCAATCCCAGTAGCCTTTCAGCGTGTGATTTATCCAATAACCTACATCAATTGTCCAATTTTCATTAAAGTATATATGACTGGAATGCTTCAAAAACTTGTAGTGCTGACAAAATGAGTTGTCCAAACTAGAAAATGGATTTATACTTTTGCCACTAAGTGTTAATAATAAGATCGTGAAGATTATGGACAGATTATGGATAGCATATATTACCTTAATTATGTGTCGATTGGAGTTGCATAGTTATGATCAAGAATAAAATCTTAGTTGCAGTAGAGTGATCGGGTTATGAATTTAACTTATTTTTTAGTATGTGCATTTCTGAGGATCTAGCCCCAAGGGAAGCATTCAATAATCAAGCCAGCATTGGAGAATTTGATAGCAGACCTATTTGATTTCGATCGCTATTTGACGTACTTTTTAATGGTATTTATATCGGTGTAAATTGTAATGTAATTCATTTATCTTTTCAAAAGAAAAGAGATTTAGATTATTAGAAATTGTAAATAATTATGAAAAAAATAAAGTTTAGTGCTCTCACCTAGTAGGACTATGTGAGTAAGAGTGACATGTGTCGATTAGAGTTGCATAGGTATGATCAAGAGGATAATCTTAGCTGGAGCAGAGTGATCGAGTTATGAATTTAACTTATTTTTTAATGTGTACATTGCGGAGGATCTAGCGATCTAGCCACAAGGGAAGCATTCAATAATCAAGCCAACATTGGAGAATTTGATAGCAGATCTATTCGGTTTTGATCGCTATTTGATGTACTTTTCAACGGTCTTTATGTCGGTGTAAACTGTAATGTAATTCATTTCTCTTTTCAAAAGAAAAAATATTTTTAGAATTAGAAATTGTAAATAATTATGAAAAAATAATGTTTAGTGCTCTCTCCTAGTAGGACTCTGTGAGTAAGAGTGACGTGAGTCGATTGGAGTTGCACAATTATGATCTAGTTGAAAATCTTAGTTGGAGTAGAGTGATCGGGTTATGAATTTAACTTATTTTTTTAATGTGTACATTGATGAGGATCTAGCCCTAAGGAAAGCATTCAATAATCAAGTCAGCATTGGAGAATTTGATAGTAGACCTAAAGTTTTTGATGGTGGAATATATTCTTGTTGGTTATGTATAAATCTAGATGGGACCTTTTTTGAGTTCTTTTTTATTATACGTAGGGATTACACGTAGAATTTAAGTACAGGGACTGAAAGGAACTAGAAAGCTGTTATGTGAGGCAAAAAGTTGTTAAGCTTGAAAAAGGAAAATGAAGTTTACTGTTTGAGAGTATAGTGCACAAGAACAATAGATTTGGAATCCATTAAAGAAATTGAAATGGTGTTCCTTTTTCAAAAGAAGGGAGCATTTGTATGTTTAGAAATCCAATGTTGTACATCATTTCATTTATATATTCTGGAATGTGCTACCTTCGAGATTTCAAAATATTAGTACTTGAATGAATTAAATTTAGTAATCTTTTTTCTTTGAATGGAAGAAAGAATTTAAGAGACCATTATGTGCTTTTGGTTTAGATTAAAAATTTGATAAGCAGATGTTTAAAGTTAATTGTTTTGATTTATTGTGGATCAAAGTTTCAAATAAAGGAAGTTAAACTATGTGAGAAGATTTACCTTAGGATCCGTTAATCACATGTGTTATTATTTCAATGGACCGTTCCAAGCTTTGTTGGGAGAGCATTTTTCTGAAACTATTGCCACCATAGTTTACAAAAAAATGATTACATATTCTACAAGTATCATTAAGTGAAAATTGAAAATCGTTTAAGTGAATGATCAACTCTCTAGTGATGTAGGGTGAATAACAAGAAATAAGGAGGAGAAAGGGGAGAAGAGAAGAAGGGGAAAACGGGGGGGTGGGGGAGAAAACGTAGAGGCTGCAGCGAACTTTATTCAATTAATTCATCAACTGAAAAATAACAATGTAAAATAAGTTTAAATACTGGAAAATACTGCAAACCTAGGGCCAAGCCCAATACACAAGTCCATAAAATTAAAATAACCTAAATCCAACTAAAATAATTAAAACTGCTAAAATAATTAAAACTGGACTGTGATGTCCTCATCAATTCTCCCCGGGTGGGAGAGAAAACTCGACCCTGTCGAGTGGCTATATCACCATAGGCATCCGTCAATCTCCCAACCATAGGCTGAGTGGCTGGGCAAGCTTCTTTCGGCGTCTGTAGAAATGCGTCAGTGGCGGTCTGAATCTGGTGTCCTCACCAACTCCTCTCGGGTGGACGGGAGGCGATCTGGGCCAATGAGGATCCTTCTGACTCCGATAAAACTCTAACAAATCTGGGTCCAATTGCTGTAGTGTCTCCCTGGAGATCCATACACAGTCACAATCTGGTCGACCAACCCAACGAACAAGGAAGCTCTGAACCTCTCCATCAGTAGTGAACACAGTTTCTTCATCTAAAATAACATCAATTTTTTCTTTGTGTGCTGTGAGGTGGTAGTGGGTTAGAAGGGGTCAAAGAATCAGGGTCAAGGTCCACAATAGGAGAAGACAGAGGATCATCTGAGGGAATGAAATGACCTTTATATGCTACAAGGTCCTCAATATTGAAAGTAGAGTGGTAACCAAGGTGTGGTGGAATGTCAACAATATATGCATTTGGACCAACCTACTTTAAAATTTTAAAAGGACCAGCACTACGAGCTTGCAATTTAGAGGCGGGTCCATGTAGACGCCGCTCTGGCCTAATGCGAACCATAACGTAATCCCCAATGTTAAACTCAATATGTCGTTTGTGTGCATTACTAGTTTCAAGTTGTTTATTGATCTCAATATGCAAGTCATGAAGATGTTGTGCAAATGCTTCGGCTGATACTGATACTCTAGCCTGTGGGGACATAGGGATGAGATCTAACGATTTCCTAGGCTTGTACCTATGAACGGCTTCAAATGGACTCATACCTAGTGAACGATTTATAGAGCTATTGTACGCAATTTGAGTTACAGGAAGGATCAAATCCCAATTTCGAAGGTTTTCCCGAACCAGACAACGTAATAGGTTACCAAGATTTCGATTAACTACTTCAGTTTGACCGTCAGTCTGAGGGTGGTAGGCCGTAGAAAATTTCAATTTGGTACCCATGTTGTGCCACAAAGTTCTCCAAAAATGGCTAGTGAAACGAACGTCCCTATCAGACATGATGGTCTTGGGAAGCCTATACAATTTGACAATTTCATTAAAGAATAACAGGGCAACCTTGGACGCATCCGACGTCTTGCTACAGGGGATAAAATGAGCCATCTTTGAGAAGCGATCGACAACCACAAAAATGGAGTCATACTTCTTTGGGGTGCGTGGAAGTCCTAACACAAAATCCATACTAATATCTTGCAAAGGACAATTAGGGACAGGGAGAGGGGTCTATAGACCTGTGTTTTGCTTCTTCTGCTTACTCAATTGACAAGTGTTACGAGTACTAACAATTTTAGCCACGTCTTTCTTCAAGCTAGGCCAATAGAATTGACGTTCAACTTCCTTTATGGTCTTATCACGTCCAAAATGACCGACTAACCCTCCCGCATGAATTTCCCACACGATGAAATCTCGCACTGAAGTTCAAGGGATGTACAATTTATTGGCTCTAAAGAGATAACCCTCCTCAAGTCGGAAGCCATCTGTGGCGCTTGATTGTCCTCTTTGTAAATCGAGAAAGATATCTTTAAAATCGGGACACGCCTCGTAATCTTCCTTAAGTCTTTCAAAAACGATGACCTTGACACTCATGATCGACAAAAGGGAGACACGACGACTTAACGCATCAGCTGCTTGGTTCTCTACGCTCTTCTTGTGTTTTAAAACAAATGAATAGGCCTGTAAATATTCGACCCAACGACCATGCCTAGAACTTAATCTATTCTGGGAGTTGAGGTAACGGAGGGCCTCGTGATCCGAATAAAGGACAAATTCCTGGGGTAACAAATAGTGGCGCCAATAGCGCAAAGCCTGGACCACTGCATACAGTTCCTTATCATAAGTTGAGTACTGCTATTTGGCCTCATTTAACTTCTCACTGAACTAGGCAACAGGGTGACGATCCTGACTTAAGACTCCGCCTATACCTACCTCGGAGGCGTCACATTCAACTTCAAAGACTTTGGAAAAATCGGGAAGACGCATGACAGGGGCCTCCGTCATTCACTTCTTGACTAACTTAAAGGCCTTAGCCGCCTCTCGTGTCCAATGAAACTCCCCTTTCTTCATGCACTCCGTAATAGGCGCCATAATAGTGCTAAATCCCTTAATAAAGCGACGGTAGAACGTAGCTAAGCCGTGAAAGCTCCTGACGTCATGAATAACTTTGGGCTTAGGCCAGTCAATAATCGCCTGAACCTTAGCAGGGTCAGCGGATACCCCTGTCGAAGAGACAATGAACCCCAGAAAAACGACTGTATCAGTGAAGAAGGAGTACTTCTTGACATTCGCATATAGATTAGTTGCACGAAGGGTAGAGCAAACTTGCGTGAGGTGGTCAAGGTGTTGCTCCTTAGTCTTACTATAGATGAGGATATCATCAAAGTAGACAACAAGAAACTTACCCATGAAAGGTCGGAGAGTTTGTGTCATTACTCGCATAAAGATACTTGGCGCATTGCTATGCCCAAAAGGCATGACCAGCCATTCATAAAGACCATCTTTCGTCTTAAACGCGGTCTTCCACTCATCACCTGGGCGAATTCGAATTTGATGGTATCCACTCTTCAGATCAATCTTTGAAAAGATTGTGGCACCAACCATCATATCTAACATATCGTCAAGTCTAGGAATTGGAAAACTATACTTCACCGTGATCCTATTGATCGCGCGACTATCCACACACATTCGCCAAGAGCCATCCTTTTTGGGCGTCAATAGGGCGGGGACTGCACACCGGCTTAAACTCTCACGAATGAATCCCTTGTGAAAGAGATCATCCACTTGCCTTTGAAGTTCAGCGTGCTCGGTAGGATTCATCCTATAATGAGGCAAATTTGGGAGGGATGCCCCCGGAACGAAGTCTATGGCATGTTGAATATCCCTTAGTGGAGGTAGTTGATCAGGGAGGTCCTCTGGAAAGACGTCTCGAAACTCTTGGATGACCGATAGGACTTCAACAGGGCTCTCTATTGCGGAGTGTGATGGGACCTCCATGACCACCAAAGCGAAGACAACTGAGTCACCAACAAGTGTACGCTCAAACTCCGTAGGACTAATGATATGCAATCCATTTCGTTCCACACTTTTCTTCGTTTCCAGTGGGCCAACAGGCTTCGGAGGCAGTGGGTTAAGGTGAATCTTCTTTCCATTAAACACGAAGGAGCAGGAATTGGATTGACCATAGATGGTTACATCTAGGTCAAATAACCAAGGTCGTCCCAAGATGATGTGCCCGACGTCCATTGAAATGATGTCACACCATATATGGTCCTTATACTCGAGAAACTGGATAGGGACTAAACAACGCTCCTTGACAGCTATGGATGAGGTATCAACCCAAGAGACGCTGTATGGTTGAGGGTGAGGAACAGACTTCAACCCTAGATGGGATACAGTAGCCATCGAAACCGCATTAATGCAGCTGCCACTATCCACGATGACTTTACAGCCCTTATTATTAATCTTGATGTAAGTGTGAAAGATGGCATGACGGCGCCAATCATTGGCATCCCTCGGCTGGGTAAGAGTACAACGGACGACACCGACTCTAGGTGTATGTGGGATAAGGGGACTAGCCTGGATACAACCCAAGAAGGTATCTTCACTATCCTCAAAGTCATCAAACTCTTTTAACTTAGGCTCATACACCTGATCCTCTAGTGGCTCGTCAACTATACCTTCACGCTCTTCCAAAACTAGGGCTCGGCTAGGACACTTAGAAGCAATGTGACCAAAACCCTTACAGTTGAAGCATTACAAACGAGAGGACATTCTTGAAACCTCAGAACCTCTACCTATACTATCCGATGTAGGGGTAGTATTAGAAGGAGGAGGTCCTAGAATAGACTTAGGGGATGGAGTGGATGCAGAAGAGGTTGCAGTGCGGGAGTCACTATGACTTCTGTACGGTGTCCTAGTCACTAACTCATAATCCCGAACGAAAGAGTAGGCGTGGTCAAGAGTGGTGACACTTCGAAGAACAAGCTCACGTCTAAGATCATCCCGTAGGCCGTGCCTAAACCTACTTAAAGTCATGACTTCGTCCTCAACGACCTGACATCTCATTCGAAACTCGTCAAACTGGGCAACATATTCGGTCACAGGTCGATTGCTTTGTGTAAGTGCGTTCCATTGATCCAGCAAGTTGCCCCTGTAAGATTGAGGTAAATATTTTTCTTCAAAGCGACGCTTCATTTCATCCCAATTCCCAATAGGGGAAGCATGACGCCTCTCTAGGAGGTCCTCAACGCTTTCCCAAAACAGTTGAGCTGTGTCAGTTAATTTCAAACTGGCAAATTGTACCCTTCGATCTCCAGGGACCCATACCAGGCAAAGAAGCGATCCATATCCCTAACCCATTGATTGAATACGCTAGGATCTAGACAATTATCAAATGTCGGGGCATCTAACTTAATATTTCGAAAGAGGCGCTCCTTGTGGCGAGGGGGGGATAGTGTACCATGACGATGATATTCCCGCTCGCGTCCACGAGCTTGATTTCCTTCCCTACGATCATGTCTAGCATGGTGTCGACCACCTTGTGGACGACGATGAGGTCTATTAATGGAAGCGTCAGAATTTTCAGTCTCAGTTGAGTATTGGGTTAGGTCAAGAGTGTTTACCCTAGCGGTTAGGGCTCTATTATCCTCACGCGTAGCGGCTAACTCAGTTTGGACAGTCGTTAATTGATTTTGTAATTGTGCCAACTGTCGGGTGATAGCCTCAATGTGGGAAGGGTCCATGGCAACGGTACTAGAGCTAGATGCAGTAACGCGACCACTACGCAATTGCATACATGGTAACACAAGTTAGGTGAAGTGTCTACTGAGATCAATAACCAACGAGTGCTAGCAGGGAAAATAGTGACCGAAATTTATTTATTGTTATTATTATTATTTTATTTTATTGTAGGGATTACGTACGGCCCGATCGCAAGCTAATACTACTAATGCCAATAAAATAAAAAAAACAAAGGTACAAATGCTAGGTCTAGTCACGTGGGGTAAACGAGTGAACAATGGGGTCGGCTCGTGAATTTCAATCCAATAGATTTAAGGCTAAATTATCAAAATATTAGCAACACAAAGAATTATTGATGCAATTCTAAAATACAGTAACCGTGTCACTTAAATGAATAGGGTCAGAGACTCCTTGAGTTCAGTTGGCCCGAGTCGTCCTAGCGTCGAATGTCTCCACTTTCTGAACTGTTAAGCGTTGAGATGCCAAGATAGAAAATTCCGTATTCGTCGAGAAAATAATGCACCTATAAAAAATGTCAGGAAATACCCAAAAATTCTCGATACTTTTTTTTAACTCCTCTTTTTTTTGACTCTTTTTTTTCTTTTTTTTTGACTTTTTTTTAAATAATACAAAATCAGAATAACAAAATAATAAATGGGCCCATTTCACAAAATTTGGGCCTAAATCACACTCAAAATCTCAATCAAGCCCAAGCCCAAGCCCAAGCAATACAAATAACCCAGCCCGATTGAAAATTAGTCCAAACCCAATTGATAACTAATACACCACTTAAGCCCAAACCCAAGTGATAAACGAATACACCAATTAATCCCAAACCCAAGTGATAAACGAATACACCAATTAATCCCAAACCCAAGTGATAAACCCGCCCACTATATATCCACTGCACGGCCTCTGGAGTTACTGTCTGGCGGCGCCGTGGGAGTCACGGTGCTGTGAGGAGCGACTGGCGACCGGCAGCTGTGGTAGTTTTGTTGGTTGCGGCGGCGGCTGTAGTAGTGTGAAGAGTCCAGTAGTTGCTGCATGTCAGTAGATTGCGATTCTCATTGCGGTGGATTCGGCGAGCTTGTGAATCAGTTACAATGGCCACAACTGCGAAAAAAGACGACGCCTGTTAGTGTTTGTTGTACTGCCGATGTTGGAAAATTGGCGGCTGGCTTTGGGTGGTGCGTCTGCCTCCTGTTGCCGTTAGAATTCTGTCAGCGGTGTGTTGTCGTTGAGGGCTGTGTATTTGGTTGGTTTATATGGGAATTAAAATTTTCTGGTTTTCTGGAATTAAACTTTTCTGGTGTAGGAGTGGGAACTGCCGTCGAAATTGGGATTGGTTTGTCTGATTTTGTGAAGTTGCAGTGGACGGGAACATATACAGAAGTGGTGAAGGCGTGAAATTGGATTCTGCTGAAACGAACTTTGAGCCTCGCAGTGAACACCTAAATATTTTCCCAAGTTTTCTTTGATACCAATTTAATGTAGGGTGAATAACAAGAAATAAGGAGGAGAAAGGAGAGAAGAGAAGAAGGGGAAAATGTTGGGGGAGGGGGGGAAACGTAGAGGCTGCAGCCAACTTTATTCAATTAATTCATCAACTGAAAAATAACAATGTAAAATAGGTTTAAATACTGGAAAATATTGCAAACCTAGGGCCAAGCCCAATACACAAGTCCATAAAATTAAAATAACCTAAATCCAACTAAAATAATTAAAATTGCTAGAATAATTAAAACTGGACTGGGATGTCCTCATCATCTAGTCATCTTTCCTCTATCTAGTATCCTTCTTTGCTAAATTGAAGAAGGAATATATGGTTTGCATCTTGAACTACAAAGATAGACAAATCTATCTGTCTTTTCCCTCGATCAACAAATCATACATCCTTCTTAGAAGTCTTGAAAATTTTGAGACTTCATATTCTGAAAAACACAAAGACCTCCCATATATTTTCTGGTATGCTCGAGAAAACTTGATTAGAGATAAACTTCCCCCTAATAATTTTAGCAACTTAACAAATCTTTTCAAATCATTTAGATCTCTCAGGGTTGTACTTGGTGGTCAACTCATTATGCTCACTAGAAGCAAGGGTACTTGTCGAAACTTTGCCTTGTGTATAAGTTGATATTTCTTCTTCATTTGGACGAGGTATAGCTTTTTTATCCCTGTGCACAAACCCTTTCCCAGGGGTCACGTTAGACCAGTCTCATAGATAGCTGCCTGTATTCCTCAGAGTGGATGATATTTTCATCCATTATGGAATAGCAACAATAATTGTATATCTACGTTGACTTAGAATATGAAATGTAGGAGCAAAATCTACTCCCCCGAGATTAACAAGATAGATGATGGATGTCGATTGTCTAAAACAAAAAGGAACATCTATCAAAATTGCTTTATCGGCAGCATCCTTCCTCCCATTAGGAACCTGTACAAATTTGATATCGGTTACCTAACGTTCGTCTTTCATTCGCCTCGGAATTGTATTAAAATTTTCGTCTGCTGAAAATACAGTCATTGGTTCATTAATTGTGGGATGAGCTTGTAAATCCATCCTAATTTTACCAGCAATATCCTCTGGATGCACATCTCTTGGCATGGACAATTCTCGATGTCCCAAAAGATGGCAATAGGATCGTGTATTGACAGAAATTTAAAAGCAACAGTCACTAAAATAATCATGTAATATCAGCTGATAAAAAATAATCCTCATGTGACTTGAAAAAGTGATGAGAAATTGAACTAATATATAATATCTAGATATTCTCTATTTCACCATAGTTAGATGGCACTGTATATTTTTAACACTTGAGTTGGGACATTTTCTGCAACTTATTGGAATACGTTGTTGATGAATTTTTTAATGTCGATGGCATTATGAAGGAATATACCTTAGAACTGGAAGCAAAAATCTCAAAGTTCAGGAAAATAAACCAAGAGTTGCAGAAAAAAGAGGCATATTAGTGATACTAGTCAACATGGATTTATCAAGATGACCCTTAATAATATTGATATAAATTGTTACACGATTATTTTAATGTCTATTGCTTTTAAATTTCTGTCACTATAGAGTCTTGTAGCCATCCTTGGGACATTGAGAACTGTTCCATGCCAAAAGATGCGTTAAGAGTATATTACTGGTAACATTAGGATGAGTTTATGAGCCCATCCTACAATTAATGAACCAGTGGCCGTGT
Source organism: Olea europaea var. sylvestris (assembly GCF_002742605.1). Lineage (NCBI taxonomy): Eukaryota > Viridiplantae > Streptophyta > Magnoliopsida > Lamiales > Oleaceae > Olea > Olea europaea. The sequence continues at coordinate 7,819,356 of NC_036241.1, read as the reverse complement.
TTTCAGTATACGAAGATTTTAATGCAATTTTGAGACGAATAAGAGAGGGGTGTCAGGTGATCGATATCAAATTTCTACACGTTCCCAACGATAGGAAGGATGCTGCCGATAAGGCAGTTTTTGTAGATATGTTCCTTTTTGCTTTGGATAATCGCCAACCATCATCTATCTTGTTAATTTCAGGAGACAGATTTTGCTCCTGCACTTTATGTTCTAAATCAATGTGGATACACAATTATTGTTATTACATTTTGGGTGAAAATCTCGTTCACTCTAAGGAATGCATGCAGCTATTTATGGGACTAGTCTAGCAAGGCCCCTGGGAAAGGATTTGTGCACCGGGATAAAGCAGCGATATCTCGTTCAAATGAAGAAGTAAAAGCAATATGTACGCTAGAAAAAGTTTCAACATGTACATTTGCTTCTAGTGAGCATAATAGGTTGACCTTCTAAGTACAACCTCCTAGAGATCTAAATGATTTGAATGGACAACTTGTTAAGTTGCTAGAATTGTCATGAGAAAGTTTATCTCTAATCAAGTTTCTTCGAGCATACCAAAAAATGTACGGAGAGACCTTTATGTGTTTCAGAATATGGGGTATCAAAACTTTTAAGAAGGATATGATTATTAAGGAAAAGACATATAGATTTGTCTATATCCATAGTTCAAGATGCAGATCATATATTCATTCTTCAATTTTAGCAAAGAAGGATACTAGTGAGAGGAGCTCTTGGTGACTAGAGGATTGATCATTCTACTTAACCGATTTTCACTTAATTATGCTTTTGGAATATGTAATCATCATTTTTTGTAGACTATGGTAGACATGATATTTACAATGTAGTTTTTAGCAAGAATGCATACATCTCACACAGATAATAAATTAGATCCTTTTTGAGCTATTGACCCAGTACTTTTGCTTTAATTTATCTTTCAGTTTATATTACTTTGATATGAAATGACTAGGGAGTCATCGATTGCTGTTTGTATGCCTCAGTTAATTTTCTAGTGTCATTTTTTATTCAAATTTTTAGTTTTCCACTGGTGCTTACGATTTATTTAATGCTGTGGAACAAGTTAAATTTCGTCTTCTCATGTAAATCATCTACATTTTCTACGTGTTGTGGTGTCATTAATATATGGTTTAAGCATGATTACTTTTCAGTTATTATCCAACGCGCACACCGTCATTATTTGTGTTCACTAGCATACCTCAAGGAGCTCTCTGAATCGTAGGTATTTCGTTTATTTATACTTGTTTATGATTTAATTTCAATTTTAGGCTCCATTTCCATTGAGTAAGAGAAATTTGAGTTGTGTCTGGAGAGAATTTTTTGCTAGCATCTTTGGATGAGTAAAGGGGACAAAAGCAACGGGTTATGTCATGGATAGAATAGAGATTGATCAAATTTTCACTTTCTTCTGTACCCGGCGTAATTTGTTGAGTATGTTCTTGGGACTTTCTCCATAAATGTTCATTACTACTGGGTAATGAAACTTATATGAACTTATTTAATAATTCTTTTGTTATATAATCCTCATCGCCATTATTGTGATGGAGCTGAATGCTTTGCCAACTTTTTTAGATGAAGAAGCATTTACATGTATCGAGAGAGAGTTGGGACTTCCATTCAATTCTGTTTATTCATCAATATCTGTTTCTCTGATTGCTACTGCCAGTCTAGGTGAACTGTACAAAGCTCAATTGAAGTACTTTGGCTAGGTTGTTGTGAAGGTGTAAACACTTAGTATTAAAAAAGCTACATGGCTGGATTTTTATCTTATAAAAGGTGTAGGCTTCCACGTAGATAAATATGTTGAAATAATTACAAGTGATGTTGCGTTTTTTGATGAATTTGCTCAAAGAGTTAACAAGAGCTCAATTATGTGCAGGTTAGTTTCTGATATTATTTTGCATTTACTACTGAAGGATATCAATGTGGAGCACTTTTCTTATATGCAGAGGTTTGGAAGATTTCCCCTTTCTTTCAGTTTGTGTAAAGTATAAATCTATTGGTTGTGAAAGTTAATTTTGATAAATCTATGTGGAAGGGGAAGAATGCAAGGAGATTTAGTTGTCCCTAATATTTTTTGGACCACACAAGTGGGAAGGTACTAACAATGGAGTTGGTTGAAGGAGTAATAATAAAATGCACGAAATGTTTATGTCGAATTTAATCGGATCAAATAGTGAGTCGAGAGCTGATCAATCAAGTTGAGAGCCATGCCTAATTGTTTAGAAAATTGATATTTTAAATCTATTTAGGAAAAAGAGGTTTATTGACTAAAAAGCTAAACCCTGTTTATTTCAACACCAAAAAAGGTCTTTCAAAATGTGAGTGTCACTCTTTATTTGTAGTATTTTTATATGGTTTGGTCATCAATTATTTCTTAATAATCATGACAAAGGGATTCAAATTAGGTTAAATTAATAATTATCTAGAAACACACTAAAGAATTAATTAGTGTTGATTTGTTTGGATTGGATGCTTTTTATGTCTTTTGAAGTTATATTGACAATTGAATAGATATATGAGAATGAAATGAAAGAAGGATTTGTTGCATTGTGTAACCTAATTTGACATGAAATTTAGAAACTAGATTATAACTTGGATAATTTCATTTTTAATACATAATTAAGTGAATTAAAATACATTAAGCGATCATTTTGGTGTATGGTGTGGTCCATACTCATTTTATAATTTTAAAAATTAAGATAACGATATGGACCACATCATGTTCAATTGAAATATTAATATTTTGTATAGGTCATCAACCACTTGAAAAGTGGTTTCAAATATTCGAATATTGGACCACTAAATTTACAAATTCACATGGCCTAATCAAAAGCCAACTAAATGTACTTCTCGAACTCTGTTTGCAGCGAATTGCGGTTTTTGATTTGGGGCTCAATAATCTTCAATGACGTTATGATAGACTATCGGTCAATCGTGTAGCAATAGTTGATAAAGAGAGCGACATTTGAAGTAAATAATAAACCTATTGGAATTGAAAATGAATTAATTTGTACATTTCATGTGTGGAAAATTTATCCCTAATGCTAAATTGCTAATATAGTTATGTAAAAAGGATGAAATATGCAAATGGAACTTAAGGATGAAAGTTGAAAAGTTTGATTTTAAAGGTTTTGACAAAAATTTTAGAGATTGTAAAAGTTGGAGACTAATTGTGCAAAATTTTCACATAAAAAGGAAAAATAAGATTGTGATTGGGATGATTAGAAACCTTGTCTTCTAAATAAAATGTAGAAACTTTACCATTAGACTATAAACAATTTATATTTTGTAAGCAAAAGATGTTTTTGTTGTGTTGTATTTGCAGCAAAAAAAAAAAAATTAATAATAAAAAAATAAAAAAAATAAAAAATGAAAAAAATTAAGATAAAATCTATAGAAACTTTGGAGGCCTAACCTTTCTTAGGACCATCTTTACTTCGCTTCTACTTGCAATGAAGAGGAGAGAGAGAAGACCATTGAAAGTCTTAATTCCTATATGTCTAAGGTAGAGGGTTTGATTACAAATGGCCAGTAAAGAATGCACTGTCAGACTTGTTGACGAATAGAGTATGAAAAATTGATTTCTTGCAAACTCAATCTGTTAAAAAGTGTAGGTAATGAAAGAGATTTTCACTTTCTTTTAGATCTGTCTAGATTCTTAATTCAAAATTGTTTCGTCGAAACGCACTTGACTATCATACAAATTATCTGTGAGACATGATATTAGAGTCCATAGCGACCAATATAAAGTGTACCATCTGAAAATGTAAAAACTTTTCATGAAAATATAACAAGATTAAATTAAGGAGTTGTATGACGTTTAAAGTTGATAAATTGGAGTGTCCCAAGCGATATCCGGTGAAAAAAGTAAATAAAAATTATAAATTCAATAAAATTTATTCTTGAAAATAAAGTTTAATCAACTTTTTACATAAATAAAAGCTTTACTAAACAACACTAAATTATTAATTGTAAAACTAGCTAAATTAAAATAGATTCATTTCGACAAAATTATTCTATAACATTTTTAATCCGGTAAAAATGCTATTAGTTACAATGTAGTGAAGTTTCATATCTGCCACAATATTTTTCTTTTTCTTTTTCATTTTGGAAGAAATCATTTAAATTTAGTTTTTATTTAAGTCAGTAAACCAACATTCTTTAGTATTCTTCACGGAACGGATGACGTGGAATTCATTTATGTAAATGTCCAGTTAAATTACTGTCTACCATGTCATATGCCCCCTTAAAAGGAGTAACAAAGTTTAATTGATTCACCAAAGTGATAAAGAAATAAGCTCTCTATGGACTAGACTCTTAAAAAAAATAAAATATAAAATACTTCATTACAAATAAAGTGATAAAAGCAATA
>NC_036241.1:7780680-7813329 GCF_002742605.1 Olea europaea var. sylvestris | reverse complement strand
TTGGGGATCAACCTTTAAGAAAGAAAAGAAATCAAATGATGTGTGTTTTTCCTTTGTTTTGGTAAATAAGAACGACATTTTTTCTATCTATTATTCAAGTTTAATTATTTAATTATTATTTTAAATTTCTAACGACATATATATAGTCTATTACCATCACTTGCTATTAGTCTAGTGAACTACATTTATGTACCAAAGCTTGGAGCCTTGACTCTTTTAGCTCGTCCTACTTTGACACCATTGCCTTTCTCACATAAAGGCTACAGCATTATAGTGTAGCATTATTCGGCGAGATTTAATTTTACGTTTGGCACTTGCAAGATTTATCTTTTAAGTTAATTAGGTACGATATATATATATTTTTTTCGCTCTATGATTGTCTTTGAGGAAAGATATTATTTCTGCATGAAAACTGTAAGAAACGCAAAAGATATTGGGGATGAGTGAGTAAGTCCAAATGCAGCAGTACATATTAAGAAAACTGAAAAGGAGAGAGAAAAGGCATTTGCAGTTAGTAGGAAAAATCAAGTTCCCTGATCGTTAACAGTATGCAGCTCTTGATGAACGAACAGGATTAAAAGTGGTGATCGACTTGAAGATCTGGATATAATTATTTATTAACTGTCATGATCAGCTACTGGAGGGAAGAACTTGGGGAAAGAAGAAAAGATGTCAATGGCATTAACTTAGTTTGAAATGCTCTTAAATTTTTGTTATTACTTGATAAACATCCAATTAGTTTCGCGTCTAATCCTTGCCGAATTACTTGATAAGCATTGTTGACCTCGCAAAATGGACCTCCACGTGGCCAACCAAGAGCCACTCCACGCGTTCCTCCCTGCACAAAACAACGCACGGTCAGAAACACACGATCGCATCCAACGGGGATGGTGGCGGCCACATACACTCCAACGGTCAAGTTAGTAGTTGATGATCAGAACGGTGCCGAAATTGTGCAAGAGAGTTGGGAGAAGAATATGTAATGCTTGAGTGTGGAGAGCTTAGTATAGTGTAAGTTTCACCTTAAGTATTTATAGATGAGGAGCATCGTTGGATGTGGGATACGTGTATGTATTTGACGGCGTGAGGTGTCTGCTCGTAAGTATCAATCAGTCGCTTCTAGAGTGGGCGAATTATTAATTCCTCTTGATTGAGTTGACATAAAATTGATGTCACATCAACTAGACCTATGGAGATGTCATATCCATAGAGAATTCTGATAGAGATATGCTTTTGAAACTGGCGGCCGAGGTGTCTATTAAGCACCTCGAATAGCTAAGCGCTTCGGTTATAGGGGGCGCTTCGGTCGTTTCAGTAGATTTAGTTTATAGTGTGTGTCTTGCGGTGCGTCGAGTTGGAGTTCGGCTGAAGTCGACACCACTTCAAAACTAGGTCATTGGGACAAGTGACACTTCGTAGACAAGAGGGACACTATTTCCAAAGTAAAAGAAACATTGAAACCAAAATCTGCACTAACAATATTGCGTTTTTGTTATTTAAAAACACATTTTTGCCTTGTTACTTAAACCGTAGGAGCGAATATGGAAAATCAGTTGTGAAATGTCAGAAATTTGATCATCCTTCTTCCCCACTAAGAGTCACATTGCTGAAAATCACTTTTGTTCCGCACACTATGCTACACAATGTATCTATCTACCCTTGGGGGGCGAACCCGGGACTCTATTTGTTGGTTGACATAGAGTTAGCGACTAAACCACAATGAATGATACTTCCCTTTTGAAATTGCACCAATTCAATGAGATTCTTATGAATTTTGTGGAAATTTATTAGAATTTGTAGTCTTTCAAAACAATCAAATTTTCATTTAAGGACACCCCATTTATTCATATTCATGTGTTTTCGTTCAATTTAGAAAAAAATAATAATAATAATAGAGAGAGAGAGAGAGAGAGAGAGTAATAACTAACGGCTAATTGATCAAATTGAATTACTCTAAAAATTAAAATAATAACTCATCTAAAATAATTAAAAATGAAGGATTGAGGAGAAACTTTTAAATGCCAAATTCCCCCCCCCCCCCCTTTTTTTCTTTTTCATTTTTTTTTTAATTTGACCACAATGCTCCTACTTATGAATGTACTATAATTACTAATAGTTAATAATTATATAATAACTCCAAAAATTAATTATAATTCTACTTCATGTAGTCCCCATTTAGTATTAAAAAAAAAATCATAAATTCTTTTTATTTGAAGTACTTAAAATTATATTTTAATTGAACTAATTTTTAATCAGTTAAAAATCGAAGCTCATCTATATATAATTATATTTTAAAATTATAATAGAATAGTTAAGAATCGAAATTTCATATGAAATTGAAAATGATAAGACTTGAAGGTGAAGTAACGATTACGTGAAAATAGATAGGATTGTTGCCACTCTTAAAGACTCTAATAATTAGGAGTTATTAGCCTTGACATATTTGTAACCTCCATCCATATGTCTCCCTTGGGAATTAAAAAGAAATTTGTAAACTTTCAGATTTATTTAAAAAATGAGTTTTTCTTTTTGTTTTTCTGCATTAAATATTAAAGAGGAGAGATTTTCTGAAGCAGTTGATTAATAATTAATAAGCTATAGTCGATTTTAGTTAAGTTTTGAAGGTATTTCTTCTTTAGAGAAAAATATATCAGGACAATGAAATTTTCGTTTTCAGTTATTGAATTGGTTTGATTACTAATATAATTCAACTTTGAAAGATACTTCAGAAAATTATGCTTTTTATGGTTCGTAAATGTATGTTAAAAAAGTTTAGTGACTTAATTATTCAATTGAGTGCTTGTTTGGGCCATTATTTGGCTTAGAATGTATTTTAGAGTAGTAAAATAATTGAGAGTGTGTTGTTAAATAATAAGGAAAAATTTTGGGTTTGCATATAATATTATTTTATTGAAAAACGTGTGGTAAAATAGAGAGAGAAAAATTTATTTAGAAAATAATAAGAATCAAACAAGGGCTGAATATTCTTTTTCAAAATTTTTTAAATTCTTCTAATGTTAATTAAATTAAATCATAAACTTTCATTTTTAATTGAGTTTCTTTCTCAATAAATTTAGGTCGACTAATGAATCAATAAAAACATTTTTTTTCAATTCTTTTCTTCCTTCTTTTTCTTTCTTTCTTTTTTTTTTTTTTTGAAACAGAATAAAATAAAAAAGGCGTTATAATGATTGAAGCCCATATTATATTAACTAACCAGGAAGTGCATTACTTGGTCTTTGTTTGATAATCATTATTTCAAAACTCTTTAATTTTCATTTTTAGTAACACAATCACACAATGAAATATTTTGTACATAAATTCAAAACTTTTTCTTACTTTTTAACTACATATGCTCCAAAAAATTAATATTCAAAACATTGTCATTTCAAAATAATTGCTATCAAACAGGGGCTTAGAATATCTCCAAGAAACTCTATATTTTTACAGAGAATATTTTATCGTTTGGAAAGCATCTATATTTAGAGAGATAAAAATTTGAAATACTCTAACAAGCTTTTTGTATTCAAAACTTAATTTTACTCCTCCAAAAAAATATTTATTAATTTTCTTTATTTTCTTTTCTAACTAGCTTTTTCTCTAAATTATTTTATTTTTTCACTACATTAAAAATTGAAACACATTGAATGCATTTAATTCTAGAAAGGGTGTTGAGAGCCAAACACCCTCTATAAATTAAAAGGAAAATTTTAATAACTACTCCCGTTTTAAATAACAATTTTAGAAGTACTATGACAGTTTTTGAACATCAAAAATACTATATTTCATATTATAAAATATCAAACCTACTTTAATATTAAAATGACAATACGCTAACAAATTGGTAAATTGTAACTGAAATTTATTCCTTGAATTCCCCTATTATCCATTGCCATTTATAATATGAAATTTACTGATGTGAACAACATAGAAAAACTCCATTCCCCCCCTCCCCACCCCCCCAAGAACATTAGGTTATCGTATATGTATAGACTTGGATGATTTCAAAAAAGATAACCATCTAAATAACTATTTTGTTCTGTCGATCGATATAACATTGATGCAAATCCTATATATGATATCATGATTTGAAAGGTATGAACCCTATCTATACAAAATATATCTGATTTAAGCATCATCAGGGATTTATACTATCCAATGTTTTATGTAATGCATATAACAGTAGTGTAATCGTGGTTATCTTGATATGTGAACTAATTTGACGTAATGTGATAGATTGAATAAACATTTATGTTTTGGTGTTACTTGTAATAATTTTGTGAACTGCATACATCGCGTATTCATCAACATTGTGCAATATATGATATCATTGGGATAGCTTAATTAGCTAGTTTTTGTGATGCATATAGCACTGTTGTATGTTGTATGCTATGAAATGTATGTTATAAATAATGTGAACGACTTTTGTTGTCAAGAAGATCATCCTAAAGAGCCTCAGTGGCATTGGGATCAATGCCTTTGAGATGGCTGAAGTAGTTCTTTTTTAAATTACAAAACGCCATTTTTGAATTTTGTAGTTTCATGCAACTCAAACCAATTATGATATAAAACTCCTCCATTGAAAATCTCGCATCTTGAACCACAGCTAATTGAGATTCATCTGCTGTCCTTCCGTAAGAAATAGATTGTGGATCTATTGGTGCTGAAAATTATTGCTCCATGTCAAGGAAGTGGACAAAGCAAGATGGCATGAACAAAGTTTTCTACTACAGTGTCATATTCATAATTGATATCATTTCATACCTTTTAGACATCAATACCTTGCCTACAAACCTATTGCTAGGGTCTATAATATAATCCCGGTCCTATGATAATAAAAATTCAATTGTTAAATTTTTTACATTGTTTTCACAACATGAAAAACATATGTAACAAGATACAAAGATACGTAACAATGATTAGAAATTTTGTTCTCCAAAGAGAGTGTTGTCCACCACTTTTTTGTAAGAAGTGTTATTTGAATACCGACTACTATTACACAAATTCAACATTAGCATATGTTAATTCACTGAATATTAAAATCTCATGAAAAACTTATTGTCTAATTGGTTGCAAACTCCAACTAGTCAATCTTGGTTACCAATCTGGACATATAATAGAAATAAATAATTGCACGATAGGGTTTTTAAAAATTGAGTTTTACAAAATATAAAATTTTACTTAAAAACAAAACAAAAAAAAAATAATTAAAAAAATAAAAATAAAAACAAAAACAATTGCAATTCATGTAAGAGTAATTATTTACAAATGGTTAATATTCGAAAACTCTAAAAGAAGAATAGGTTTTATAGCATACAAAAATTTATATAAAAAAACAAAAATATGTAATATTAATTCTTTAGAACTGGTAAAAATTGAGAACCCTAAAAAAGAATTGATTTTATACACTACAAAAAATGTTTTCTTAAAAAAACTACCAAGAACATGTGGAATACAGTAGTGTAACACTTTGTTCTTCTTCTTTATGTTAGATGTAAGATTGACAACTGCTATCATTGTTGTGAGGCTATGTGCACTTTTTGTTCGATTTCATGTTTAATCGATCACAGATTTTAGTGGAATCTTCATTCATGATTTTCTTCAATGGTGAGTCATTTTTATTGATAGTATGACTCTATGATATGTAGGGCTGTTAATGGATTGGATTTTAATCTGAATCCGATGAAATTAATAGGAGATAGATTTAGGGTTTCAGTCTGATAATCTGATTAAGATCCGAATTAAATAATCCATTAACTAAATGTAGCAAATATGGATATAGGTTGATCCGAACCGATAACAATCCGATCCAATTTATTATAATAATATAATATATTTTATATATTATATAATAATCTAGTAAACATAATTTTTTCCATTTTGAAAATTATATTATGCTTTACACATAATTTTCAAATAATAAATAATATTAGATAATAGTATAATATTGTTAATTGAAATATTCGAAGAGATTTAGCCCCTGTTTGATCCCCATTACCTGAAAATGAAAATGGGGGGAATAGCATTTTTTAGAAAAATGAGTTGTTGAAAAAGAAGGAAAATTTTTCGATTTACGTATAATATTATTTTATGGAAGATTGTGTGGCTAAAAATAGGAGAGAGAAAAATGGAATGTAATGTAATTTAATTTAATGGGGATCAAACATCGGCTTAATTTTTTTATTAATTAAAATAAAATAAAAATAACTATAGTAGTTTGTTTTATAACATCAAAAACTAATAATTAATGTCCAAAAATAATTTACATTGTTTAAATTGATATTATTTGTGAGTATAATCTTGTTGAGGTTATGATTTTTAATGAAAATAATAAAATAAACTAGTAACACTTAGAATTGACAATTGACTAGTATCCCACATTGAAATACTACTAAAATGTTGGAAAATGAGTATCATTTAAAAAGTTAGTATCCCACATTGGAAGATTACTAAAACATTCTAAGAAAAGTCTCATTTAAAAAAGGAACTAAATGAGTATCACTTGGATAAAAAATTGATTTGTGTCTTTTAGTATAATAGGTGAACCCATCAAGATAGTTAAAATATTTTTTGGAAAAAATTCATATTACCCCAAAAAGTGGTGGAATTTTTTTTATTTTTATTTTTATTTTTTTTTTCAAATTCGGATCGGATTATTGGATTGAATATCCGATAACATAGAAAATCGAATATGGATTTAACATTCAAATATTGGATTATTGGATCGGATCGGATCGGATATTATTTCTTAACGGATCGGATCAGATCTGGGTAGATTTACTCCATATTCGATTCATTTACAGCCATAACGATAGGATATTGTGGGCTAATCAATTTGGCTAGGCAAAATCACCTCATGAGATGTGTTCCCCACCGGCGAATCCTTGAAAATCACATAATGAAAGTTGCTATCTCTGGGCATGCACATTTTTTTGGGTTGATATTTTCGTATTTGTGAGAAAATGTATATCGATTTGTTAATGAATGGGTGAACTCTGTGATGAACAGAGTTAGGATTTATTTTCCTACCAATATTAGTGTTGATGACAATATTGTATTATCTACGGATAGTCCTGTCCAAAATGAAAGATCTTGGGTAATATTGAGAATCTTAATTTGTGTGAAATATGACATAAATTTGGTTATAATGCATAATTTATGCTTATTAAATATTATTGATTTTAGTACACATTAAAAGTATTTATGGAATAAAAAAAGACAAGAAGTAAAAGAAGAATTTAGTTTTAAATTGGGTTACGCGATGAAATTTTCACAAATTAAAATGTTAATTTAAAGAGTCTCGTAGAACATGATTTTAAAGATTGACTCTTTAAAATAGAAAGTATTTTATGTTTATAGAGTTCTTTTGGAGATGCTCTTAGATATACTATTATTCTAATCTCAAGTAATTAGAAAAAAAAAAAAAAATAGAGACCATTTTGGGCTGCAAGCATTTAAAATCTAAAGGCGTATTTGGAATGAATTTCATTTGCAGTTCTGAGTGCATTTTCAGTTTTCTGTTTTGAGTGATCGTATTAAATTGCTAAAAATAAGTTTGTTTTGTCATTTTGAAAAATTATTTCTCAAAATAGAAAATTAAAAAAGAGATTTGGTTTAAAATTTTGAAAAATTATTTTATGACATTTTATTCAATAAAAAAAGAATTATTCTATGTTAATATAATATTAAGTAATATAACATTTTAAAGTTGATGAATTTTACAATATTTTTCTCGCTCCAAAAGTAAAGCAAAAATAAATAATAAATCTATTTCAAAATGTAGGAAATAAAAATGAAAATTCAAGAAGACATCATATTCAATATGCCTATGTTTTACCATGATCATTAACAACTCTCAAGGGCAAACAATATCTACTATTTGGAATATATCTTCCTGAACATAAGTTCTCTCATAAACAACTATATATAACACTTTATCGCGTAATTTCAATGCAAACAACAAAAGTATTGATAAAAGCAAAAAAATAAAAAGAAGAAAAATTGTGAGACATCGTGAAAAAAATATTGTGTACAAAGAAGGGTTATTGTAATAAAATATAACATTTTAATTTATCCAATCTTTTCAAATAGTAAAATGTGCAACGCACGTGCTTACTATTAATATATTCGTTATTCATGTATTCTCTCTTTTTAACTAACAATATTATTATTTTAAATTTTATATTAAGCCCATATTTGATGGCCATCATTGTGTGAAAAATGATGGTTTGAAGTGATTTTTTTAGAGAATATGTCATTAAAAAGTACGAAAAATTTTAGATTTACATGTAAAATATTTTATTTTATGAATATATGATTAAAAATGAATATGATTACTAGATTTCTTTTAAAAAGAAACAAATGGGATCTAAGTAAAAGATTATTTAGGACTTAAATTTAATTTTATTAATTATTTGAAACCCCATTTCAGCTCGCATAAAAATTAAGAATTATTCTCCTTGGATAGGGATTGCTGGCAGGGAGGGGGTGACACGGTTTTTTTTTTCTTTTCTTTTCTTTTCCAAATTGTCTAATCATGTATTGATATGTCTCTCCTCGATCATTGAACGTGCCATTGAACCTCTCTCTGTAGCAAGAAAAATTAATGTGCCTAAATAAATGTACAACACGTAAAGTAAATTTAATAAGTAGGTCCATGCTTTATCCCTACATATCTAATCATTTACCACCAAATCCCTAATAAAGAAGACAAGTCACATTTCTCTTACAGCTCTCCTTCACATTAGCCCCTGTTTGGAGGAAATTTTTAGGCCAAAAAATTGTTTTTTGAATCGTTAAGATTCATTTGTAGCCATTATTGTTAACCAATAATCTCACAAGCAGGCCCAGCTGACCAAAAAAGGTTCAAATAATTGCTTATCTTTGTGTGGAAAAACTGCTCCAAACAGGCTCTTAGTCTGGTTTCTTCTTTTTCCATTTTTGGCACCACCTCTTGCTCTCTTCCATTAAGATTTTCGAATATCTCTGAGCATACTAAAATTGCATATTCTTCGATTCTACTAATTTTTTAAGTTAAAAGGTCTAATGATACAAAAAAAAAAATGAAAAATACAATGAGTAAATATATCAGTACATCTTTTAATAACTAGACTAAATTTTAATTTTATCAAAGGTTTATAGTCTTTACAAATTATTACGTATATGTCTCAATTTATTTATTTATTTATTTGCATCATATTCTTATTTTCAAATTAATATAAACTGTGCTTCATTATAGTTTCTCTCAATTTTTTAAAAATAAAATAAAATAAAAGGACTCATTTATCCATTAAATTTTTAAATAGGCAAAACAAATAATGCAAAAATGCAAAAAAAAATATTTGACTCTCATTTTAAAGTATGTTAATAGTAATTTTGAACGAAAATCATGATTAAGGACAAGATTTCTGACTGATGAAATGTTAAAAATAAGAATGTGATGGAAAAAAGTTGAAGATATAAGTGTGATAATAATATATAAATGTTTGACATTTTATTGTAATTAAAATGTACTGTATCCATAAAAAATTATCGTGTGAATATAACCACTAATACAATATGTAAATGTTCTTGGGAAATTATATAACTATCACAAAATTTAATCTCTACACCACAGTATAGTCACACAACATTTAGGGGGTATATTCAATTGAGACTTTTAAAAAGTCTCTAGTAAAAGTCTACACAAATCCATGTAAAACTTTTACTAATTCTTACCAAATCTATGGAAATCACTTAAAAGTTCACAAGCTCCACAAAAGTCACCTACTTTGAAAAGTCTCCAAATGTCTTTTAAAATCCAAATTAAATACACCCCCCACCCCCCTTAATGGTTTTTGGAGGGTCAATCTGGAAGAGTTGAAGGCTTGAAGCTGCACGCGACAAAGCAAAAATGGCATTATGCAGTCTCGATGAGCCGAGATGAGTAGTGATAAACTTCAATATGGGCAACTCAGTAAGATATTTGGTTTGGGCATTTACACGGCCAAGTCGGTCAACATAGAGGACGACATCGGTGGGCATTCCCTCATGAATTTCAGTTGATAGATTGCTCTATGAAAGAAGTTCTAAGACCATTTTGTATTGATTTTGTTTTGAAATATGAGTTTTATTTTTATTTTTTTTTAATCTCAAGAATTTTTCTTGCATTTTATATGGTTTGTGGACTGTGGTAGATTAAATGTGTCCATAAACTGTTTGATGAAAGTACAAAGAGAGGTTTAGAATTGTGGTGGAACTAGGGATGTCAACGAGTCGAGCCGGTTTCGCGAGCCAAAATTCTCGAATTGGGCTCGGCATAGCTCGAGCTTTTCTAAGGCGGACTTATTTTTTTTGTTCAAGCCAAGCCGGGCAAAAGCTCGACCAAAAAAAATTAAGGCTCAACCCGAACTTTCGGCTCGAGCCGAGCGAGGCCAAGCTCGATTTTTTGGATTTTTTTTTTAATTTCCCCCCCCCCCCCTCTTAATTGACTCAACAAGCGGCAGATTGCAGCTAAAATAGCTGCCAAATAGGCAGCTTTATATGCTGCCTTAACCGACGGCTATGAGACAGTAGATTCTCTCTCTCTCTCTTTTTTTTTTTTTACGGGCCGGCCAGGCTTGAGCCGACTCCCTAGAATGTGGGGAGCTTTCGAGCCAGCTAGCTCGAATGGCGGTCCGAGCTAGCGAACCCGATTGCCATCCCTAGGTGGAACAATAAATTATTTTATATGATAAGTATATTAAAAATCTTTTTACGCAATTTTACTTAATGCTATTTAAGTAAATAGAAAAAATGTTAAAAATTATGGTATAACTACCAAAATTCATGGTGGTAATATAATTACCCATGAATAAAATGTCCTTGGATATAAAAATACATTATCAACCTTAATATCATTTCATATTTCCAACGTGTTTAGCCCCAAATCATATTTTCTTGGTTGGAGAGATTGATGGCTTAATTCCTAGATTTTTCATCTCCTTACTCATCATCATCTTCTTTCTAAGCCCGGGCATGGTTCAGGTTGAGTTGTTTTTGAATCTAACCCAAAATCGAAACTGACTTGATCGGTTTATTCCCAAATCGACTCAATTCAGCCGTTGAAACCGCATCAAACCTAACCAAACCATAGGTTTGAAATTCGTGAGAGTAAAAAAAAATTGTCCATCTATATTGGGTTAAAATATTTGTTTTTCATACATGTAAATTTTTTTTCTTGCGTAATACATATCAATAATATATATAATGTAAATGGTAAAGAATCAATTTTTCCAAAATCATCATATATATAAATCCGGTAGTTACCAACAAACAATTACACTAAAATGAAAGTAAGGTTACAATCTAAATTCGAAGTTTACATCAAACACTTCTTCTTCTTACTTTCTTTTCTTTTGACATTTTAAGGTTTGGTAAAAAAAAAAAAGAAAAATAGACGATAAACAAATTATTTGAGATAGATTTATATTTATATTTTTATTGTTTTATTTTTTACGTTTAAAAAGATGAATTATAAGGTTAGAAAAAAATGTATTTGCAGGTTGGATTAGTTAATTAATGAGTTGGTTGCTTAAAAAGAAACCCACCCAACTCGACTTTATATGGTTAAAATAAACAAAACCAAACCAAATTTTTTGTTCGAATCGACCCAACATGGTTTGGTCAGTTTTTCGATTTTTTTTTTGGCCCATCCCTACTTCTCTCCTTCATACAAGATGTAATCTTTTTCATGAAGAACCCCTAAAATCTATATTGTCATTCCCTTGAGCACCCATTTGATTTAAGTGAGTAATCAAAACTTACAACATTGTTGGACGTTTGGAGAAGAAGAGAACGTATGGTTAAATTTCAATATTTGGCTATTTTTCTTTCCATTTTTTGAGTCATTTCTTTAGGTTTTTGTATTGTATTTATGGTATCCATTAAAGAATAACAACTATGGAGTTGTTCATTGGATTACAGTGTTGATGTTGTTATGTTCAACATGTTCTTGTTATCCATATTTCTATTAGTTGAAACGAAATGTATGTTGGTACAAATATGTTTGTGCTACATTTCTTATTCTACAACGAAAAATCTCATTTTTTTGCTATCCATAACAACATATATATCGTTATTTCATTTCTTTTTTACTATCTATAATGACATACATTTCATTTTCTGCAATTCAAAATGACATACATCTCGTTGTCAATACAGCACAAAATTTGATATTTAATGAATTTTTAAATTTTTATGTTGAATTGAAAATATGGACACTGTGAATATGGTATTGATATTAGTTTGTTATTCAATTGAATATTAGTAGACACTTGAAGGTGTATGAAAATAGAAATATGCAGAAAATAGCAAAGGGAGAACAATGCCCATTTTTGTTTCAAAAATAATTTCTTATGCGAACTAGTATGATAAAGTCAAAGAGATGTTGAATGATGTATAATTGTGGAATATTTTCATGATTTGTGCCTTTATTATTTTGTGTTTATTTGAAGCAACAAAAGATGTTTTATATTTTTGAAGTCATTGTGCTATTACTTTCATTGTATTGAATCGACTTTTGCTTTTGTGCTATTGGAATGATATTAAAGCCATTTTATACTGTTATTTTTATTATTTTAATAATCTCACAGTATTTAGAGCATGATTATGACCATATGATGCATAACGACTCTAATATCGTTTAAAGACTTTATGCTTGGACGGACAAATTGACTTTTTGAGTTGGAACAAGATAAGTAATGTTATGTATGAACAAAAGCGACATCAATATTGTTATTATTGTTTTTTGGATAGGAACGATAGCAATGCCAAAAAATTTGTATTGAAATATACCCATATTCGTTTTGATAGTTTGACTATCATTTTGTGCTTTGATCGATTGGGAACATCGTTACTAGTTACAATATACACAATACATGTCATTTTTTGGACATTCAATGTTGTTGTTATTATCTGCAATGACTTTAATGATGTTATGTGAAACATTAAATTCGAGAGATTTGTATTCTTTAAAAATCTGAACAATGTGAATTATAGTAGCCAAGTGTTTTGGAAGGAGTTCAAAGGGCCAGTGGTAAGAAGTTCGGGGGACCAAGTTAAAGAAATAAGGGCAACACAATCTTGACATGGTAAAATTACTCTTAATATAAGTCGTTAATTTTTCTAGAATTTGGAAAACAAACTGATAATTTATTTTAAAAGCTACTTATTAATAAAATTTTCAAACTAACTATGCACAATTTTATTTTAAACCGCTAGATGTGGCGTGTTTCATTAAAAAACATAAGGAAAAAAAAAACATATTACATACATACAGCTAAAAATGTGAAAAACTTAAACTTATTCTGTTTGGGGTACACAATGTAAGAACTAGAGAAACAAATTTCGTTCATTCTAGACATACTCATCATTTGTAGAGTTTAGTTATTATTGTACTACAAGTTCATGACTTCATCCTAGTCCAAATAAAAGTAATCAAAAGTGTTTCCAACATAATTCCTAGTGCTCAAATAGAAAGGTGGAGCCTCTAATCTCACCTCACTCGCATGCGCACATTCAGTGCAGATTGTGGACACTCTATTAGCATATTTCATATTTAATCAAATAATCAGAAATATTTGATTCAATTTATGAACTTGCCAGTAGTG
This sequence comes from Olea europaea var. sylvestris, assembly GCF_002742605.1. Classification (NCBI taxonomy): domain Eukaryota; kingdom Viridiplantae; phylum Streptophyta; class Magnoliopsida; order Lamiales; family Oleaceae; genus Olea; species Olea europaea. The sequence goes on along the minus strand of NC_036241.1, from coordinate 7,799,701 downwards.
CCTCTTGGTTGCAACGTGCCTTCGAGATTATCCTTGCAGACCAACTTTTCTCCATCAGTTCACGAAATGTATTTGGAACCACCATGTTGACGGCTTCTAAGTGTATTTTATACATTTATTTGGACCTTTAAGTTAAGAGTATTTATTGGTTATTTTGATGAATTATGGCTTAACTCTATATGTATTGTATTTGTTATGAACAAATCAACGTAAATGGTGAAATTGGAGAAAAAAGTGTGAAAATGGCTCAATTCTAAAAGATACAAATTCAAGGACTAAAGTGAAAATACTCCAAAGTTGTGTAGGACTTCACAATGAAGATTTGAGAGTATTAGTACTCGCTTAGATGAAAAAAGAAGTAAAAAAGGTGAAATATAGTCAAAGTACTCTCACAAACCAAATTTTCAACCGAAAAGGTTGTGCTTCAAATTTTCATTGAGACTCATATTTGACATAGCAAACGTTCAAATTGAAAAAAAATGTTTCTTCTAGAAGAATTATTACATTTTGAATTAGCATTCCAACGTACATTGAATCACCTCAATCGTAATTAAAAAAGAAAGATATGATAAAAACATTGATCGCTCCTCAAAGATAAAATTGCGCACGCCCAGTTTGTACAAAGCGCATGGCTCACTCCAAACCATCTTGTCTGAAGCTAAATTCTCATTTCTAGGTGTGTGACTCACCCTCAACTAGTAAATGCCTGGAAGAAAATCTTGTTTCATTTTCTTTGTTTGGCAAGTATTGAATTGATTTACTTTTGCATTCTATATAACCTAAGCTTGCTCCAAAACATCCACAACCTAGTTTTTATCGTAGTTTGAGTCTAGTAAGAGGAATAAGTAAATTTACATCAAGATTTGAAGGTACAAATCTCGGATTGAAGATTGAATTACAAGAAATTGAGTTTTTAAGTTCTTGGTTGATTTCTTTACTTCGGGTGATGCCTTTCATATTTTTTTGTATAATTTGGAAATGACAATGTTAGGCTATGTTTTATGTGTATTGGATAAGTTATGAAACCTTTTAATTAATATTTTCAATTCAATACTTGAGTAATTTTAGTTGATTCTTGTGTTCTTGAATAAATATGTAGGAGTATTGTATTGTTTGAATACTTGATCACCATTTATACAAATTGGTTACTTATTTATAGTGTTTGGAGACTCACAATAAGTAGAACATTTTATATTTGACATAGTAGGTGTTAGAAATGACATTTATGTCTTATGCAATCGTTTGTGATAATCACCTGATTGAATGCTTGCTTTGCATAGGAATTCAGATTATGAATAGGGTACGGTCATGCTTAGGATAGATTTAATATATCTCGAAAATGAATATTAGATATTAATGAATTATTGATTATCATGAATACTCGAAGAATGTTAATTTACACGAGTCTATAATTGAAAATAGAGATTAATAGGTGAATTCTGAAATTCAATACATACATCTCATTAATTGATAAAAAAAAAAATCCAAATCTTTATAGCATTCTTAGTTTATTTTACGAAAATTACAAAACAACAACTCATTTGTGTCACATTGCTCGAATTTGATTAGAACTAGTATACTATAGTTGGACGTTATTCCTCGTAGAACGATAACTAAACTCCCTACATTATTACTTGTCAACGATCTTGTACGCTTGTGAATTTTCATCGAATAACGGCTATCTAGGATCCATCATCCATCCCCACCACCGGACTTGCCGAATATATTCCCGAACAGCCTAATGCCCCACCACTACTCTCTCTCGCCTGTGTAGTCCCCTGCACGGTACCTACTGATGGAAAATGTTGTTCAATAAATCAATAAACACATGTGTGGAAATAAAGAGGAGGTGGGAGCCAATACTTTGGCCTATGTGACTGCATAGGCCAACGGGCCATGCGGTCGCATAGCCTTTAATCGAAACTTGGAGGCCGGATTTTGTGAAAACCATGCGACCGCATACCGCCAAATTTGAATCAAAAACCGCCTCCAATGGCAAAAAAAAAAAAAAAAAAAAAACTACCATGCGACCGCATGGGTGCCATTGGAGGCGGATTTTGATTCAAATTTGGCGGCCTTTAACTTGTACTTTGGCACCACTTCGTATAGCAATGTTTCAAAGCTATAAATAGGTGGTTAATCATCATTCTAATTATTAAAAAATCATATTACAAACATATGATGAACATTCTTTCATTTCACAAGAAGAAACCAAAGTCTTCTTCATCCATATTCAAATTCCCTTAGTGTTCTTGAAGTTCGAGTAGAAAATCATTTGTGTTTTTGTGATTTTCTACAACAAGGCTTGGTCAATCCTTCAAACCATTTGCCACGAGACCCTTTGAGCACCAAAATTATTATCGAGAGGGGACAAATATCATTTGAGGACAACGATATAATGTCGTGTTTGAGCCTTTCATATTCGGTTTGTTCTTCCCGTTTATTTCATCTTATTGGTCACTTTTCTATAAGATTTTTTCTCCATAACCCCGGTGGCAATAATTTTCCAACAATCTCAAACGATATTTGGACGATGGAGAATGAAACCACTTTGGCTATGATCAAGTTGATGGATCGAGATTCTTTTTCGTGTGGATCATTTGATGGGACGAACTTCACAAGATGGTTCGATTGGAAGAAAGACATGAATCCAGATTCTTGCACTTGGATTTGGTAAATTATCATTTTTTGCATTTTCCAAATATGATTGTATATTCGTATTTGACTTGCATTGTGCGCATGACATCAATCTTTTAAATTGTTGTAATCTGGACCTGGTTATATCTCAAACAGTGTGATGGCATCTTTGATGTCGGGACTGCATTAAAGATACCAGGATTATTGAGTGGGTTCAAAATTAAATGATGAAATGGCCATGAAAGAATGATGATGAAAGTGAAGTATTATATATCAAATGAATGGTTGCAAGTCCAGTGCGTATTTTTCATAAAACCAGTTGGTTTTTTTTGAAATAATTTTTCATTTTATATGCAATTTAAATCAGTTATGGTGGCTATTATTTTTGAAATATACATGACCGTGGAAATGCATAAGATCTGTTATAAAATTATGCCTTCCATTTATATATGGTAAATAATGGTGATCTTTCATTTTAAATGCAAACAATTGTGGTGGCTGATGAATAATAATCATATAAGAAATTTCATTTGTTATACGTTTATTGTCTAAACAGTTTTGGCACGTGTATGCATAATTTCGGTCTTTGAATTCTGTCATAGCATGAGATTAAATTTCTGGAAATAAGAATTATGATTGCAGAATTCAGTTTTCTTTTCGGCTAATTTGCAATGGTACATGTCTGATGGAAAAGTTGTTTGTTAGAAATAAATCATGAGAATTTAATTATGCATAATTGGTTGCATATGTGAAATCTGGGAAAAGGCTGAAACCAATAAAAGGCACTAAACATTAAAAATTGTATACATGCGGTAAACTGTGAATATATATGTTTCAATTGCATGAACCTAGTCACTAAAGGAATATAGTGGCTGCTTTATTATTTGACTTTATGCTCCACCAAAATGAAAGTGACTGTAAATCTTTCATTTCTTAAATCTTGTGACCTTTTGGGATTATGAAGCATGAATTATTTGTCATGGCTTGCGGCTGTTTGCCTGCATCTTTGAATGATTCCAGGCGTTAATGACTATTTAATGATTAATGGCATACCTAATGGACATTATGGCAGATGGAAGCTGCCAAATATCTCAAAATGGGTGTGTAACTTTCACCTGTGTTGGAAGAATACTAGTTGATTTTGGAATTATATGACGCCAGTTTTAGCATTGTTATTTAAAATCAGTGTATTCCTGTGGAACATGTCCCAAATCAACAGGCTTCAAATTTCTTTAAACTCTTGGAAGAAGCTGACAAACCTATTTGGCTTGGATATAGTAAGCATACCAAACTTTCGACAATAGCAAGACTCTAGAATTTGAAGTCTGAATCTAATATACCTATAGCTTGTTATGATCGCATATTGTCCATAATTAAGGAAATTTTGCCGGAAGGTTAGTTAGAAGTAAAATTTTGTAAAACAAAGAAAATGTTGTAGTCTTGGCCTTGGAGTAGTGAAGATCAATGCTTGTATTAATGATTGCATGTTGTACTATAGAGAAACAGAGAACATGACATAATATCCTAAGTGTGGTAGTCCACAGTATAAAGAAAAGGTATCTCGATCAAGGCATAGAGTTCCACACAAGGTGCTGCGATATCAACCTTTAACCCCCTTAGGCTTCAAAGGTTGTATATGTCAAGGCATAAATCAGAGCAAATGATTTGGCATTCAAAGAACCAATTAATGCAAGGTAAAATGTCGCATCCTGTACATAGTGAGGCATGGAAGCACATTGATCCAACTTATCCTTATTTCAGCCTAGATCCACGTAGTGTACATCTTGGTTTGTGCACGGATGCATTTAATCCTTTTACCATGTCTAATGTGCAGTACTCTTGTTGGCTAGTTATAATGACTGTGTATAATCTACCACCTTGGATGTGCAAGAAACAAGATAACATGTTTTTTAGTATGGTTATCCGGGGACCGAAGAGTCCTGGAAAAAATCTTGATGTTTATTTGCGTCCTTTGATAGATGAGCTAAAAATATTGTGGGATGAAGGTGTTGAAACATATGACATGCATGCAAAGCAGAATTTTCATATGAAAGCTGCGTCGATGTGGACAATTAGTGATTTTTCGGGATATGGTATGTTGTCTGGATGGAGTACACATGGTCTAAAGTCTTGTCCATATTGTATGGGTGAAACTAAATCATTTACACTTAAAAATGGAGGAAAGACGTCTTTTTTTATTGACATTGTAGATTCTTGCCACCCAAACATGCCTTTAGAAAACAACGAGACAAGTTCTATAAAGGTAGAGTTGAAAAGGATGAGGCACTACTTCGGCTAACTGGTGATGAGTTGCAATTTATGTAGAGAACCTTCCAAACATTTCAAGAGGAAAATTTTGTAAGAAACAAGGCATAGAAGGATTTGGTTGTGCCATAATTGGCTGGAAAAAAAGCATATTTTTGGAGTTGTCTTATTGGTATACGAATCTCATCAGACACAATTAGATGTGATGCACATGGAAAAGAATGTATTTGATAATATCTTTAACAAAGTCATGGATATAAAAGGAAAAACAAAAGACAATTTCAAGGCCAGAAAGGATTTAGAGCTTTATTGTAATCGTTTCGAGCTTCACATATATGAGGATGAAAGAGGAAAATTGTATATGCCAAAGGTTGCTTATAGCCTAACTAAGGAGCAAAAACGAGAAGTTTGCACATGGATTAAAAAATTAAGAATGTCTGATGGTTATGCGTCAAACATTGCACGGTGTATCAAAGGTGATTGTGAGTTCTACGGAATGGAGAGCCATGATTGTCACATTTTTATGCAGAGATTTCTCCCAATTGCATTTAAAGATGTATTGCCTAAACCAATTTGGGAAGTTTTAACTGAAGTAAGTCATTTTTTAGAGATATATGCTCTACTGTTTTGAGGGTGAAAGATATGGAATGGTTAGAACAAAACATTGTTGTCATGTTGTGCAAGCTTGAAAAGATTTTCCCTCCATCATTTTTTGATTCAATGGAACATCTGCCTATTCACTTAGCATATGAAGCTAAAGTTGGAGGTCCTGTGCAATATCGTTGGATGTATCCTTTTGAGAGGTCCTAATACTTTACTTTTTATATTATCTTTTTCTAACATTAAATATGAAAATATATTTTAATACTTATACTACAGGTTTCTACACCACTTGAAAAAGAAGGTGAAAAATCGAGCTCATGTTGAAGCATCTATAGTAGAGGCATACCTTGTAGAGGAAACATCAACATTTTGCTCACTATATTTTGAGCAAAATATTGAAACAAGATTGAATCATGTACCACGGAATGATGACGGAGGGTTTTTGGATCCCAAAGGATGTCTATCAATTTTTAGTACGCCTGAACGACCACTTGGTACCCAACATTCTAACTTTAGGTTAATGACAGATAAAGAATTCAAGGCAGCTTCACTTTATGTTCTCTTGAATTGCCAAGAAGTCACACCTTTTGTGGAGTAAGTAGTTCTACTCATCTATGCCTACCTTCACATGTTTATGGCACATGTAGTTGCTTATACAGTTTCTCATTATTGTATAGGCAATTGGATAAACATATGAAAATGGTTTATCCTCAAGTTTTTGAGGCACAGTTTGATCGTTTACGTGATGAACGTTTTTCTTGTTGGTTGAGGGAATATGTAAGTAATGTTGTACTTTATATCTTTACTACTTTGACAAAGAATTTTCCAAACGGATGTTCTACTGCTAATGATTTCTTATCTTCAGGTTTTGGATGATAACAACATAGTTGATCCTCATATAAAAGCTATGGCTTTGGGTCCATCTCGTACAATGAGATATTACAACAGATACTTTGTAAACGGTTTTAAGTTTCATACTTTAGATTACGGGAAGCACAAGACGACAATGAATAGTAGTGTTTGCGTATTAGGAAGCTATCTTAATGACTATGAATTTGACTACTATGGTTTGATAACTAAAATACTAGAACTTGAAATTTAGGAGAACTTGGAAAAAAAGCTTACTTTATTCAAATGTGAATGGTTTGACAATGACGGTAGGATTAGTGTGCATCGACGATTTGGTCTTGTCGAGATAAATCATAAAAAAAACTAGTTACAGATGATGTATTTATACTTGCTCATCAAGCTCAACAAGTATATTACACGAGTTCCCCTTCGAAGACCAGAGATAGACTTGATTGGTGGGCGGTTGTGAAAACAAAAGCAAAAAATGTTACCAATATACAGGAAATCAAATCAAAGAATGAAGAGTACAATGTGTGGGTAGAACTTGCATCTCAAGAAGATTGACCACTTTTTAGTCGGCAACCTGCTCGAGTAACTGTAGATCAAATTTGATTTGATACACACCAATGAACGAAACCCTGGTGAAATTTTAGTCATATTTTATTGGAATCGCGTCAATGAATAGAACTCATGTGAAATTTTAGTCAAATTTGATTGGAAATGCACCAACAAAAAAACACGCATGCAATTTTAGACAAATTTGATTCGAAATGTTTCAATGAACGAGCTGATAATAGTTTTCTTTCTGATATATTTATTAAAGGAGTTGAAGGGTTTATTGAATTTGCCTTTTTACAACCAAGAGTTGGAAATAAAATTAAGTGCCCTTGTTCTAAATGTGACAATCGGAGGTTTCTAGAAGGAGATGCTGTGAGATTTCATCTTTACAAAAATGGATTTAGAAGTGGTTATACGCAATGGATAGCACATGGTTAACCATTCATTAATCATACATCAGATGTTTGTGAATCCTCAGTAGCACAAGTTACAATAAACTATACCCTTCAAAATATGGTAATGGATGCAATAGGCCCTGAAATGTTCAACAAATTTATCAATCATGATCAGTGTATTCCTGTGAACATGTCCCAAATCAACAAGCTTCAAATTTCTTTAAACTCTTGGAAGAAGCCGACAAACCTATTTGGCATGGATGTAGTAAGCATACCAAACTTTTGACAATGGCAAGACTTTTGAATTTGAAGTCTGAATCTAATATGCCTACAGCGTGTTATGATCGCATGTTGTCCATAATTAAGGAAATTTTTTCAGAAGGTGACCAGTTAGAAGTAACATTTTATAAAACAAAGAAAATGTTATCTAGTCTAGGCCTTGGAATAGTGAAGATCAATGCGTGTATTAATGATTGGGTGTTGTACTATAGAGAAACAGAGAACATGACACAATGTCCTAAGTGTAGTAGTCCACAGTATAAAGAGAATGTATCTAGATCAGGGCATAGAGTTCCACACAAGGTGCTACGAATCTGCCTTTAACCGCCAGGCTTCAAAGGTTGTATATGTCAAGGCATACATTAGAGCACATGATTTGGCATTCAAAGAACCAATTAACGCAAGGTGAAATGTCGCATCCTGTACTTAGTGAGGCATGGAAGCACTTTGATCAAACTTATCCTCATTTCAGCCTCGATCCACGTAATGTACATCCTGGTTTGTTCACAGATACCAGAATTATGCATATCGTATATGTAATATACCATATATGTAGTTTACCGTATTTACAAGCAGCTTACCGTATTTGCAGCCTACCGTATTTGCAGGCAGACTACCGTATATGCAACTTACCGTATATAGTGCTCACCGTAGTTATAGCTTACTGCATATGCTATTACCATATTTTGCAACTAACACATACCGGATATGCACTTACATATACCAACATGTAGAAATATTGTATTTGCATTCACTAAAATTAATATGTCATTTGCCTAGGGGCTAGTAAAAGAACGCTGAAAACCCCTTATATTTCACTCCAAAAATTTCCTCACAATCCCAAAAATTCACTCCAGTTTTTCACTATGTCAAATCCCTAAAATTCTTCCTCCCAATTTTTTGTACAATTCCCTCCCAAATTTTCATGTATTCTCTCATTTATCTTTAAAGTGTTTCAATCTCTTGATATTTATAAAGTTTCTCTTACATTTACACTTTAAACTTTTCAAAACTACTGAAAAATCAATATTTTTCCCTTTCATATATGTGAAAATTTTATCTATATCTCTAACCCTATTGAATATAAGATGTCTACAGTATGATGGCCCTCCAAACATTGGCCTCATAGACCAAAAGATAACGAAGATGAAGAATGGGATCAATATGGGTCTTAACCGTCACTTTCTATCAAGGAAGAGGTGGGCTATTGGAAGGACAAGGAGTGGTTCTACTGAGGAAGAAGATGGTTGTCATATTGGAAGGACAAGGGGTCCCAACCAAGGTAAAAATGTCTCTGTAGATGGCTCAGGAAAGATTATCTTAGAATAGGATAAAAATAAGTAAGTCAGCATTTTTTGTTGATTATTTCCTTTCTTTTCTATAACACTTAATAATTCTATAGTATGTACAAATAGAGTACAATAAAAACCACATTGTTAATGATTTTTTAGTTTTTGTAATAATGTCTCTGTTGCAGTTTTTTTAGTTTGAAAGGAACTAAAATGAGTAAAAACATATTTTCAATTTGGTACTTATATTGGCAAAAAATATTCAATATTATCATTGTTGATATGAATGTATTCATATGCTTGGAGTGAACTGAATTTTATAAAAATAAGTGTCAACTGATCAAGATGGAGCAAAATTATCTTAAAAAGACAACATTAACTCATCTGGTTTTTAAACCTTCATTTTGAAGCATCAGAATTTTCAATATCACGTGACATTTGTCAGAATTAATTGAATGCGGGTTTATTACCGTATTCGCATCATGTGACATTAGTGCTACGATGTCTTGGAGGGCCTTACTTAACCTTTCATGCAGTACCAAAGGCAACAAGAACGCTCTTTTGGAAACAATTTGAGGTTTTTTTGACCATTCATTGTACCAGTTGTGTTGTAAAATCTGTTGATGCATTATAGTTATAATATCCTACCCTTTTTGAAGCATCAGAATTTTCAACAGTACTAGTTAGTTCTCTCTTTTCAGTATATATTGGATTGCAAATGAGATTTTTTGGAATTTTTGTGTGATTAAGTTGTGAAAATTGAACAGCTTTCAAAATGCACTTAATATCATGATGCTATGAGTCATATTTATTTTTGTGTTTTGTCTGTGAATGAGTTTCATCTAGAAATTTAGTTGGTAGCAGAGTACATAGTACAATTACTTGTTATCCTATCCGACCCCTTTCGAAGCATCATAACTTTGAGCAACACTAGTTTAGTTGGATTCTAATGTCAAGTTGGTGAAAATTGAAACTTACAGAGATGACAACACTAACATGGTGTGTTCAGTTCTTCCTTTATCTATTCCATGTCCTTCTCTTGCTGTTAAATTATTGATCTAGAATTTTTTCGTGTATGAGAGTTTTAAATTGTTCGAAATGGTAGTTTGGTTACCAAGAAGTTTATTCACAAGATGTTTGTCTTTAATTTTTATTTACACACACACTTTTACTATAAAATCCACAGCAAATGCATACTTACGCAACTGTAAAGAGACTTAGATAAATCAAATGCACAAAACAATTTTTCTATATGTTGTCAAATGCAAGTCTGTCAAGTTTTGCTAACGTAGAAAAAATCTAACGAACCTTATATAATAAAGCTAAACTAAGTGAAGAACAAATATTTGCTCCTTCATGTGACTGGTTATAAAACAAAAAAAGCTACAGTTTTGTGTTTCTTATCACTGATTTATTTCTCATGTAATTCTTGTTATTATATTAGAATAAATAGACTTGGGATGCAGAAAAGCAAGAGGAGGTGAAGATAGTATGGTTAGTTGCCTCAAAGGTGCAACTTAGGGACATGTTTTGTGAGGTAGAGAGACACAAAAAAAAAGAAAAAAGAAAAAAAAATGTGGTTCTAAAGATGCGGTTGATTGGAAGGGACATGGACCATAGTGGTTAAGCCTTGAGCATTGGAATGAGCTTGTAGAAAAAAATGGAACAATGATGAATGGAAGAAAAAGTCCAAATCTGGACAGGATAATCGGCTAACACATAAATCAGGAACAGTGACTAAGCACATATTCGGTTTGATAATAATTGCCGTGCACAAACATAAAATGGTAGGTCTCTTTGAATGTTTTTGATACACAACTAATTAAATGTGTATGTTTTTGCTTACTTTATTTGTTTAATATATAAATTGGTGAATGTATGATCTACTATGATATATTTGTTGTTGGAAGGGACATGGACCACAGTGGTTAAGCCCTGAGCATTGGAATGATCTTGTAGAAAAAAATGGAACAATGATGAATGGAAGAAAAAGTCCAAATCTGAACACGATAATCGGCTAACGCATAAATCAGGAACAGTGACTAAGCACATATTCGGTTTGATAACAATTGTTGTGAACGAGTATAAAATGGTAGGTCTCTTTGAATGTTTTTGATACACAACTAATTAAACGTGTATGTTTTTGCTTACTTTATTTGTTTAATATATAAATTGGTGAATATATGATCTACTATGATCTATTTGTTGTTGGTTTATAGCGCAAAGAATTAGGTCGACCACCACATGCTTTAGAGTTGTTCAAATGTGTACATAAGCGAAACAAGGGACAAGGAGAATATGTTGATAATGAATCATGACTTGTTTGTGTAAGTATCTATAAAATATATTTCTATTACATGTTCATATAGCATAGATTATGACATATTTGTTTTTGTAGGAAAAGTATGAGCTTTCTATGGAGTTAAAGCATGGTTTAGAGCTATTATCACAACCTGATATTGATATTGAATTGTGGTGTGAAGCAACCCAAGGCCCAAGTAAAGGTAACCATTTGTATGGTCTTGGTACTTCTCTATTGGCTTCAAGTACATCTTCTAGATCTAAGTTTGTTCCATCTATGGAGTATGATGATGGAGATGTTAGCTTAAAACAGCATATTCACAATGCTTGCGAGAAGATTGATGAGCGAACAAAGGAAAAAGATGATATGCATCGAGAGATAGAAGAGGTAAGGCGGGAGCGTATAGAGTTTGAAAAACAAATGTAAGAGAAGAGGCATGAAGATGAGAGGAAGCATATAGAGTTTGAAAAAATGATCATGAGTAGGATCAATGGATGGCAGACTCCTTAATCTCATCAATCTTCTTGCATGAGCTAACAAAGGAAAAAGATGATATGCATCGAGAGATAGAAGAGGTAAGGCGGGAGCATATAGAGTTTGAAAAAGAAATGGAAGAAAAGAGGCATGAAGACGAGAGGAAGCGTATAGAGTTTGAAAAAATGATCATGAGTAGGATCAATGGAAGCCAGACTCCTTAATCTCATTGTTAAACTCTCACAATGATCTTCAAAGCCTCGATAATGTCTATATTAGTTGGCCTATGAACTATTTTTTGTTATTTTGTTATATGTTCCAAGGATATAATTTGATACATCTTCGGAAGGTTTCTGTTGAACGCAAGTTCGTAGTAACTATTTTAAATCTTTTTGTAGTTTGAATCTATGAAATGAAGAATTCAAATCAAATTACTCGTAATTCTGTATTTTTTTGTGTATATTTTAATAATTTAAATTCACTACAATAATAAATCAATATAACAATTTATGCCGTTTTCTTTAAATTTTAAGCAAATTTGCATCAAATCTATTTTTGTAGGAAATTTTCATCAAAATTAGGGAATACTGTAGGTATATATTACCAACGAAAATGTGCAAAGGAAATGTTGTAGGTAAATTACCAACGGAAATAGAAATGAAAATATCCATATGAATTTACCAACGGAAATAGAAATGAAATAAATCTATTGGTAGTTCCCTTGAACTAAGGCATCGCTATATTTGACGCTAATAACATTCATCCAAATCCGTCGATGTTTTTGACGGATATGTATTTGAAGGCAAATCTATCGATAATCACCGACGGTTATGTTTCCATCGAAAAAACTACTGACATGACTTTCACCAATGGTTTGTGTCGACGGAAAATTTTCATCGACAATTAGGTCTACTGACGGAATATTTGCCTTCAGAGATGAAACTTTCCATCGCTAAAGCCGCATTTTCTAGTAGTGTGTAATATGTGATTAAATTTAATTATTGATTTTAATACAATTTTTTTATCAATAATTTTTAGCTAAATTAAAAGGGTTTAGAAGTTGAGTTTTTTTTAATAAAAGAAAGGGTGTAATAAAATTGTCAATTAGGAACTTCAATGTTAAAAAATGAATGTTTTAGGACCAACTTGATACCATTTGAACAGGTTGGGGACCTTATTTGTAATACTTCTGGCTAATCGTTTAGTCGCATAAAAAATAGCCCACCAAGATTTTCAAAATTTGAAAAATAAATAAACAAGACATGAAAGAGAGAGTCTAGGGACACTTGTCGCCTTCGCGAAGCATCAAACTGGCGAAGAACGATAATTTGGGCCCGTTTGGTAGCAATTTTTCTCCCAAAAAAATCAAAATTTTTTCGTTATTTTACTATTCCAACTGTCATTTTTTACTTATTCACTCACAGGTGGAACCTACTTTTCTCTAATGGTCAAAAAATCAATTCTTATAATTACTATCGAACAAGCTATATTTCTCTCTCCATATAAACGGTAATGCCGTTTCTATCTCTTTCTTTTTTCTATTTCTTTTTTTCTCTCCATTTTACCGTGTTGTCAGTGACTTAAAGAATGGGTGGATCTCCAAGGTTTTGCAAGAAATATTAAAATATTTTCAAAAAATATGTCCCCAAGCTCCGCCCTTGATTTGAAGTGCAAAAATTGAATTTAGTGTAATTTTGGACGTATTTGGGATATTCTTCGTGTGATTTAAAAGACAATGTATTTGTTTTAGTTTTGTTGTTTTGTTATCTTTCTTTAAATTTTTTTAATATAGGTGTAGTCTTATAGGTTTTAGAGATTGAAATAAAATTTACCATATTTTTGGAGTCTTGTGTATTCTTCGTGTGATATAACAAAAAGAAATTTGTTTTGATATTTTTTTTGATAGTTTTCTTTAGAAAATTGTGATTTTGGTAGAGTTTTTTAGTTTCTAGAGTTCATTGAATTTCATTTGTGCTTGGAAATGGCAATAATTGGGGTTTAGGTTTTATTTTCTGGTTTTCGTTTTATTTTTTATTCTCAATTTGTTAATGCAAATTGGGTTTAGGGTTTTATTTTCGGTGTCTCTTTTTATTTTTTATTCTCAATTTGTTAATGCTTTTTTTTTTTTTTTGACTTGATGAAACTACATTTTGAGACAGATGTTGGCTATTCTTCGTGTGATTTAGTTTTTTTTTATTTGGTTTATTTATTTTTTGTTAGTTTTCTTTAGTAAATTTAATTTGGGTTGAGTATTTTAGGTTTTTGGGGTTGTTTGTTCACTGAGTTTTATTTGTGCCCAGAAATAGTTACGGGGTTTAGGGTTTAATTTTTTGAGGTTCACTTTCATCTTTTACTCTCAACTTGAAAATGCTTTTCCTTTTTTTTTTTTTTTTTTTTTTTAAACTTGTGTGCTAAAGATGAATTATGGATATTTACAATATTTTTGGGCATAATTTGTGTGATTTAAAAGAAAATTATTTTTCCCTTTGTAATTTTTTAGCATATTGTTAGTTTGCTTATTGTTATTTAGGTCTATTATTTTAGTTAAAATTATTTTGATTTTAACTGTATTTAATTTGTGCTTGAAAATAGTTATTATTGGGGATAAAGGTTTTTTATTGTTGGCAACATTCATTTCGGTTTACAAGCCCATCTAAAATCAATTGAACAGTGACCGTATTTTTAGTATACAGAGATTTTAAAGCAATTTTGAGGCGAATAAGAGAGGGGTGTTAGACGTTCCCGATGGAAGGAATGATGCTATCGACAAGGCAATTTTGGTAGATATGTTACTTTTTGTTTTAGACAATTGTCAGTGATCATTTATCTTGTTAATCTCGAAAAACATACATTTTGCACTTGCACTTCATATTCTAAACCAACATAGACACACAATTATCGTTGTTATTCCATATTGAGTGAACGTCTCGTCCACTCTGAGGAATGCAGGCTGCTATCTATGGGACTGTTCTAGCATACCCATGGGGAATGGTTTGTACACAAGGATAAAATAGCGGTACCTCTGTAAGCAAGAGTGACGTGTATCGATTGAAGTTGTACATGTATGATCAAGAAAATCTTAGTTGGAGTGGAGTGATCGGGTTATGAATTTAACTTATTTTTTAATGTGTACATTGTCGAGGATCTATCCCCAAGGGAAGCATTCAATAATCAAGCCAGCATTGGAGAATTTGATAGTAGGTCTATTCGATTTCGATGGCTATTTGATGTACTTTTTAACGGTCTTTATGTTGGTCTAAATTGTAATATAATTCCTTTATCTTTTGAAAAGAAAAAAGATTTAGAGTATTAGAAATTGTAAACAATTATGAAAAATAATGTTTAGTGCACTCGCCTAGTAGGACTCTATGAGCAAGAATGACGTATGTCGATTGGAGTTGCACAAGTATAATCAAACAGAAAATCTTAGCTGGAGTAGAGTGATCGAGGTATGAATTTAACTTATTCTTTAATGTGTATATTGCCGAGAATCTAGCGCCAAGGGAAGCATTCAATAATCAAGCCAACATTGGAGAATTTGATAGCAGACCGATTCAATTTCAATGGCTATTTGATGTTCTTTTTAACGATCTTTATGTCAGTGTAAATTGTAGTATAATTCCTTTATCTTTTCAAAAGAAAAAAGATTTAGAGTATTAGAAATTGTAAATAATTATGAAAAAATAATGTTTTGTGCTGTTGCCTAGTAGGACTCTATGAGCAAGAGTGACGTGTGTCGATTGGAGTTGCACAAGTACAATCAAGAAGAAAATCTTAGCTGGAGTAGAGTGATTAGGTTATGAATTTACCTAATTTTTTAATCTGTAAATTGCTGAGGATCTAGCGCCAAGGGAAGCATTCGATAATCAAGCTAACATTGGAGAATTTGAAAGCAGACCTATTCAATTTTGTTGGCTATTTGATGTACTTTTTAACGGTCTTTATGTCGATGTAAACTGTAATATAATTCCGTTATCTTTTCAAAATAAGAAAGATTTAGGCCTCGTTTGGTAGCCATTTTTTTCAAAATGCATTTTTTTCTCTTCTTTTCAACCACACATTCTTTATTAAAATAATATTACACGTGAATAAAAAACTTTTCCTTATTTCTCAATCACACATTTCACATCAATTTACTATTCTAAAATGCATTTTTACATAAAAATGCCTACCAAACACTCCCTTAGAGTATTAGAAATTCCAAATAATTATAAAAAAAATAATGTTTTGAGCTCTCGCCTAGTGGGACTCTGTGAGCAAGAGTGACGTGTGTCGATTGGAGTTGCACATGTATGATCAAGAAGAAAATCTCAGCTGGAGTACAGTGATCGGGTTATGAATTTAACTTATTTTTTAATGTGTACATTGCCGAGAATCTAGCCCCAAGGGAATCACTCAATAATCAAGTTAGCATTGGAGAATTTGATAGCCTAGATATTCTTTTTCGATGGCTATTTGATGTACTTTTTAACGGTCTTTATGTCAGTGTAAACTGTAGTTTAATTCCTCTATCTTTTCAAAAGAAAAAAGATTTAGAGTATTAGAAATTGTAAATAATTATGAAAAAAATAATGTTTAGTGTTCTCGCCTAGTAGGACTCTGTGAGCAAGAGTGACGTGTGTCAATTGGAGTTGTACAAGTAAGATCACGCAGAAAATCTTAGCTGAGTGGAGTGATCGGGTTACGAATTTAACTTATTTTTTGTTCTGTACATTGTCAAGGATCTAGACCCAAGGGAAACATTCAATAATCAAGCAAGCATTGGAGAATTTGTTAGCACACCTATTCGATTTCAATGTCTATTTGATGTACTTTTTAACGGTCTTTATGTCGATGTAAATTGTAATAAAATTCCTTTATCTTTTCAAAAGAAAAAAGATTTAGAGTATTAGAAATTGTAAACAATTATGAAAAACAATTGTTTAGTGCTCTCGCCTAGTAGGACATTGTGGGAAAGAGTGACGTGTGTCGATTGGAGTTGCACAAGTACGATCAAGCAGAAAATCTTAGCTGGAGCAGAGTGATCGGATTATGAATTTAACTTATTTTTTAATGTGTACATTACCAAGGATCTAGCCCCAAGGGAAGCATTTAACAATCAAGCCAACATTGGAGAATTTAATAGTAGACCCATTCGATTTCGAATACTATTAGATGTACTTTTTAATGGTAAAATAATTCTTTTATCTTTTCAAATGAAAAAAAAAATTTATAGCATTAGAAATTGTAAATAATTACGAAAATAATAATAATTAGTGCTCGCGCCTAGTAGGACTTTATGAGCAAGAGTGGCATGTGTCGATTGGAGTTGCACAAGTATGATTAAGAAAAAAATCTTAGCTGGAGTCGAGTGATCTGTTTACAAATTTAACTTATTTTTTATTGTGTACATTGCCATGGATCTAGCCCCAAGGGAAACATTCAATAATCAAGCCAACATTGGAGAATTTGATAGCAGACTTATTCGATTTCGATGGCTATTGGATGTACTTTTTAACGGTCTTTATGTCGATGTAAATTGTAATAAAATTCCTTTATCTTTTCAAAAGAAAAAAGATTTAGAGTATTAGAAATTGTAAATAACTATGAAAGAAATAATGTTTAGTACTCTCGCCTAGTAGGACTCGGAGGGCAAGAGTGACATGTGTCGATTGGAATGGCACAAGTACGATCAAGTAGAAAATCTTAGTTGGAGTAGAGTGATCGGGTTATGAGCTTAACTTATTTTTTAATGTGTACATTACCAAGGATCTAGCCCCAAGGGAAGCATTTAACAATCAAGCCAACATTGGAGAATTTAATAGTAGACCCATTCGATTTCGAATACTATTAGATGTACTTTTTAATGGTAAAATAATTCTTTTATCTTTTCAAATGAAAAAAAAAATTTAGAGCATTAGAAATTGTAAATAATTACGAAAAAAATAATAATTAGTGCTCGCGCCTAGTAGGACTTTATGAGCAAGAGTGGCATGTGTCGATTGGAGTTGCACAAGTATGATTAAGAAAAAAATCTTAGCTGGAGTCGAGTGATCTGTTTACAAATTTAACTTATTTTTTATTGTGTACATTGCCATGGATCTAGCCCCAAGGGAAACATTCAATAATCAAGCCAACATTGGAGAATTTGATAGCAGACTTATTCGATTTCGATGGCTATTGGATGTACTTTTTAACGGTCTTTATGTGGATGTAAACTGTAATGTAATTTCTTTATCTTTTCAAAAGAAAAAAGATTTAGAGTATTAGAAATTGTAAATAACTATGAAAGAAATAATGTTTAGTACTCTCGCCTAGTAGGACTCGGAGGGCAAGAGTGACATGTGTCGATTGGAATGGCACAAGTACGATCAAGTAGAAAATCTTAGTTGGAGTAGAGTGATCGGGTTATGAGCTTAACTTATTTTTTAATGTGTACATTGCCGAGGATCCAGCCCCAAGGGAAGCACTCAATAATCAAGTCAACATTGGAGAATTTGATAGCAGACCTATTCGATTTCAATGGCTATTTGATGTACTTTTTAACGGTCTTTATGTCACTTTAAACTATAATATAATCCCTTTATCTTTTCAAGAGAAAAAAGATTTAGAGTATTAGAAATTGTAAAAAATTATGAAAAAATAATGTTTAGTCTTCTCGCCTACTAAGGCTCTACGAGCAGGAGTGACGTGTGTCGATTGGAGTTGCATTGGTATGATCGAGAAGAAAATCTTAGATGGTGTAGAGTGATCGGGTTATGAATTTATCTTTTTTTTTAATGTGAACGTTGCCGAGGATCTATCCCAGGGGAAGCATTCAATAATATAGCCAGCACTGGAGAATGTGATAGCAAACCTATTCGATTTCGATAGCTATTTGATGCACTTTTTAACGTTCTTTATGTCGGTGTAAACTGTAATATAATTCCTTTATCTTTCAAAATAAGAAAGATTTAAATTATTAGAAATTGTAAATAATTATGAAAAATAATGTTTAGTGCTCCCGTCTAGTAGGACTCTGTGAGCAAGAGTGACTTGTGTCGATTGGAGTTGCACAAGTATGATTAAACAAAAAAATATTTGCTTGAGTAGAGTGATCCGGTTATGAATTTAACTTATTTTTTAATGTGTACATTACCAAGGATCTAGCCCCAAGGGAAGCATTCAAAAATCAATCCAGCATTGGTGAATTTGATAGTAGACCTAATTGATTTCGATGGATATTTGATGTACTTTTTAATGTTCTTTATGTCGGTGTAAGCTGCAATATAATTCCTTTATCTTTTCAAAATAAAAAAGATTTTGTGTATTGTAATAATTATGAAAAAATAACGTTTAGTGCTCTCGCCTAGTAGGACTCTATGAGCAAGAGTGACGTGTGTCGATTGGAG
>NC_036241.1:7778091-7780580 GCF_002742605.1 Olea europaea var. sylvestris | reverse complement strand
CCGAAATTACAACTATTTATACTGATGCCTCCTCCGACGGGTTCATAATGGAGCAACCGGTAAAGAATGATGTGAAAAAGGAGAGAAATCGGACTACCGAGCTGGTGGCTTCAAGCGGCGGGGCTTTGGCTCTTGCGGTTTTGCTGAATAAGGCTCTGTTTCCGGTTAGGGTTCCGATTACTTTTGCACTTACGCCTCCTGTTGCGAGGTTTCTTGCCCGCAGGAATATTATCAAGAACAATGTATGATCTCCCTCTCATTGTTTTTTAGCTATCCGTTACCACATTATGTTCTGTTTTCTGTTATGTGGGTTGGAATAAATGCAGAGAAACATTCATCGGGCCTGTGAATTATGTGTTGGTGTTTAATTTATACATACGATTATGCATCTACAATTTTGGTGACTCAACTAAGTGAATGTTTGGTTGTGCTTAGAAGTGGCAGTGCCAAAAGAAGAATCTTAGAAAACTGCATTTAAGCACTACCAAATATCCTGTAATGGTATTTCCTCTGTAGTAATTCAAATTTGTAATGCTATGATCATGCCAGAGACAAACTACAAGTTTTCAGCAGTGTGCAGCGTCATTATTTCATGTTTATGCAAGAATTATATGTTTTGAAATCTGTGAAATGAATATTTTGATTTTGCAATTTAAGCTGCACTGTAGAAGTTGGAAAGCAGGGAAAACTGAAAGGTTGTGCATAGCATAATGTGGCACTTCTTAAGTGTTTAAGCCCGGATTGCTATAATTATTTGTTATTGAGCAGGTAAAAAATCTTATTCTCCATTAGATTATG
The DNA here is from genome assembly GCF_002742605.1 of Olea europaea var. sylvestris. Taxonomy (NCBI): domain Eukaryota; kingdom Viridiplantae; phylum Streptophyta; class Magnoliopsida; order Lamiales; family Oleaceae; genus Olea; species Olea europaea. The sequence continues at coordinate 7,779,782 of NC_036241.1, read as the reverse complement.
GGATACAAGTTTTGTTTTTTAACGTTGAAGAGAGAAAGAATGGGTCCAGATCGAAGTTTGTGTGTTAAGAATGAGGTGCAGATGGATGTTTGTTTGAGTTCTGTTGTTTCTTGATAATAATCAACCTTGGATGTTGGAGTTGAGATGAATCCAAAGATTGTTGTCTGGCTTGATGGTTTTGAGCAGTGCTAAATAGTTGTGCAACCACATTGGGTAAAACCGTAAAAGTAGAATCACCCTTAAAACCAAATTTTAGGATAGGAGTCCAAGTGGTTCTAAGCCCACAAGCTAAACTTAGCAATGGGACACAATTACAGTCATTATATTCTATCCCCCTTTCATGAGCCGAATTATATGGCAGTCCACATTTCCAGGTAGGTGACTTTGAGGAACCAATCTTCTATTGGTAGTAGACCTTCCAAAGTCACCCACCCAAAGCAAGGATCATCACCCAATACCATTTGTTACAACTACATTGGGTAGAAGTTATCTTTAAAACCACGCCGTAAAGAGAGGGTGCCTAAGTGATTATGAGCCAAAACTTAGCGGTATGGGACAATAATTACAATATTTATGAGTTTGTGGACTTCCCATCTTCAAAAGCTTAGACTTTTTTCCATTGAGGTCTATCAAATCCTGAGAAAAGAATTAAATAAAATTCAAATCTCTCGTGTTCAAACCATTGATGCATTTCTTGGTTAGTTGGACTGGAANCAAATCCTGAGAAAAGAATTAAATAAAATTCAAATCTCTCGTGTTCAAACCATTGATGCATTTCTTGGTTAGTTGGACTGGAAGAAGAAGATGCTGAACTCAATCACACCTAGTGCTATGACCAAAGTTGCCGAGGGATTATTATTATCCTGGAGTTGGGATGGGTAGTTTGTTTGTCTTAGTATGAGTTTGAAGTTGGTGATAATGGAAACAAAGATGGCCAATAGTTTTTGAATATCTTCGGTTAGTATTCAATGTGCCAAGTGCTAGAATATTTTGCTTCAACTTTTCCTGTTAGTTCTTAACTAATGGAGACTTGACACGTTGTATTACCTCCAATATAATTTATCATTTATGAATAAGACAACAGCAGCATAAACAAAATTGATATTGGGGGTAGTACAATTGGTTAAGTGTGTTTGTTAAGAGCAAGCTAGAAAGTTGACTGAGACAAGCCTTTATCTATTTCTTCTTATGGTGGGCTTTGGTAAATCGAGGAAGCGGCTTTCTTGTGCCTTAAATCGTCAAATATACTATGCTTTTTTCTATAACTGGAATCTAGTTCTAGAGGCATCAAAGTGGTATCCAAACCTTGCAAGGCTAAGAAAGGAAATTCTTTTCTTTGATATTGGTTTGCGATTTCCATGAAGGATATAATTGACAACTCGAGGTTGCATGCTATCCCTTTCCTGCAATAGAACCAAGGAAAAAAATGTTGCTAAATTTTGCTGTGTCATCTAAATGGTTTTTCCAGTGTAGTTTTATTTCTATTCCGTGTCCACAAGTTACTGGACTTCAGAATTTTTAGTGACCAATACTAAGAGGGGACGTAGAACATATTTATTCACAAGAATCGCTAGACAGAACCAAAAACTAGAAGAAAGAGGACAGGGCTTTTCTGTACTTTTGAAGTTTTTCCTTGTTAATATAGTTGCTTGTCCGTCGCTCCAAATTGTATAAAAAGTTCATAACAGTAA
>NC_036241.1:7776874-7778026 GCF_002742605.1 Olea europaea var. sylvestris | reverse complement strand
GCGTCACTGAAATCCTTAATTTTCCAATCAATCATGTAGTCATGCTACACAAGTAAGCTTGGTGGCAGGATACGTGGTGCAACATCATTGGACAGTTAAAAAAAACCCCTTAGCCACATGGGCAACACCTGTCCTTGCTCCTATTTGCAATTCCTATTTGAGTATCATTATTCTTCTAAACTCTCATATTTTTTCCGTCGAAAATCAGGTTTTAACTGGTCATCTCTGAATTATTCTCAAGGAAATTAGAAAATTGATTCAGATCAATGGATGCTGCTTCTTGAACAAAAGGTTTTCTTATGATTTCTGAGTCTTCTATTTCATGACTAGAAAATGGAAGGATATACATATCATATGCATTAAATTTATCTCATCTCAATTTATATTACAAAATAAACTGCAAATTTCTTCTCATAAATAGCCTTTTAGTCTATCTACAATAAAATAGAATGTCGAACGTGTCATAAGAATATTGACACTCAATTTTTCAATATCCGAAATTCCAAACATATGACATATAAATAAATAAATAAATAATAATAAAAGGAGTTTGTGAGTGAGTGAGTATTTATAATCTCCTTCAACTCTATGTTTTAGTTGTAAAATTAATATATGTTCGATTAATATTGGAAACAAACATTTTGCAATTTTGAAATTGTAAATTGCAAGCAAAAATCTATATAATCATATTAGAAATTAAGTAGCGCGCAAATTGGGCCAGATTACAAAATAAATAATGGGAAAAAGTGTAGTATTGACATGAAAAAGACGTGCAAATTCCGTATAAAATTTCATGCATCACCTAAAACTTAGAGATGGAAAATCAATGTAAAGAACCAGATTCAACACCCCCACCCAAAAATACAAGAGCTCTGCTACACGTAGTTTGATAGATGAATGCATGGACACACATTCACATATCATTCTACCTGTAGAGATTCAAACGTGAGAGTAGAATAATTCAAAATACAATAATACTTCGCTTAATTGAAGTTTATCAACTTGCATTTTTATGAAAGCCAGTTGAGAAATAATGCACATTTCAATGCCGTTTTCAACATAATACGCTACAATTAATTGCTCGTCAAATCTTATACAGCATACGACATAAAGAATTTCATCAATGGATCCCAAAAAAAAAAAAAAAAAAAA
>NC_036241.1:7769987-7775641 GCF_002742605.1 Olea europaea var. sylvestris | reverse complement strand
AAGTAATGTGACAGTGAGAACAAAGAACTCAGCCAAAATCAAATGTCTATGATTGTTCAGGAAAAATGATGCAACAGCAACTTGGCAGGCGAAAATGAGTTGAATTTGGTTTTTATCACCTTTGGAGGTTTCCGCATCAGATACATCATTGTCTTACAGTTCAACAAAAATGTATTCTCATTGTAAGACGACGAATTTTTCTACCCTTCAGCTGTCCCAATTTGTTTATCATATCCCGGTTCATTGAAATATGGCTTGGAATTTAGTACCAGTCCCTGGAGTGAAACCAGGACCTGAAGAATGCTTGAGGATGAAGGATCCCAGACCTCGTTTCCTCTGCCCGTCCATGTATTCAAAAGACTAAGACAGACCTTGCCTTCCTCGTATAAATTAGGATTTATTCGCCACCCTCCAGAATGATAATAAGCTGACTGCGAATAGAGCAATGAAGATATTAGGATACAAAATAAAACATCAGTATTAACAAAGAAGATGGTTTTGATGCAACGTGAGCAAGAGAAAAGCTAGATATGTGACACGATTATTTTCCAAGCTTCAAAGAAAGACATGCAAACAAAGCTATATCATGTTCTCTTACAGGTGGAATGTCAGGATAATCTGGTGGGAGGTGAAAATCAAAGAAGAAAAGCCCTTCTTGATAAGGTGTACCATAAGTTCCAAGTATCACCGCCCTCAAGAGATCCATTCTATCTTCATACACACGCACATATATCCCCTAAAAAAAAAAAAAAAAAGAAAGAAAGAGAGGACAACCATAGGGGAAACTGGGAGACATGCATAATTTCTTGTACTAATTCTTTCATTCTTTTTATTTTTATTTCGGGAGTGTGGTGGCTGTGTAACAAAATGGAACTCACCAGTCCATGTGCACCAAGAAAATAATGGTCATGAGGACCTCTAACAATATCAAAGCCTTCGAACCTAGAAGTGCCCTTGTCACATGGAGTAGGAGCAGTTCCTAGCGGTTTCAAGTTACAAAGAGCTTCAGCAATTTCTAATAAATCTTGGGCCTCTGCTGCATCATTTATGAGATGATTGTCAATATCACTAGGTTTCTGGGAGCTCGATTCATTGTTTGGGTCTCTTTCTAGAGTGGATCCCTCAGATTGAAGTTCATCTTCACTTCGGGAATCCAAATCCATTAGATCTGAGCGCTGGCGTCCCCTTGCAAATATTCCAGAGCCTAGTCTGGTCATAAACCCAAGTGCTGCAGGGGGAATTGATAGAGCTCCATTCTTTCCAGAATTTTCAGCAATAATCTCGCTTTCTTCAGATTCCAGCCTAATGTCAGTTGCATTTTCTGTACTGAGGTCCTACATACCAATGTGCAAATACAGCATATCAACAAAAATGAACAAAAAATATTCCGAAGTACAAATTATAGGGAATGTCATTTCCAGCTTTTTTATCACCAGCATATGAAGTAACTACAGACAGATGAAATTCCACAAGGCATAATAGCTATTTCTTCCTGGGCTTTGATATATAATATGCGTCTACACATTTGATATAACACAGCTGGAAACAAAAGTTTTTACATTAATAAGATTGTATAGCCACATGTTGCTAATTCTTTAGAAAGAAACACCATTAAGAAGTTAGCCAAAGTACTTAAACGATGCTTGAACTAATAATATATCACAATGCATTCTGGTCATCACATCTGGTAATTTCATTTACTTCAGAAATTTCATGGCTCCGACTCAAAATAAACCCCCAGATTTTTCATTTTAAAAGCACAGCAAAGATTAAATAGCTCTACGGTAGAAAGGACTTTCAAATAAATGGGGTGCTATCAGTTACTCTCAAATTGTGTCTAATTCTCCCAAAGAGGTTAATGTAAAATTTGAGAGAAGATAACTTTCATTGTAATAAAGCTTCTGCCCTTGGGAGGTTCAATTCGGCTCCTTATCAGAATACAGTTGTAGAAAATGACACCAAGGCCTAGAATTGGCTTGTCAGTAACTTCTTTGATACGAATTAAACAAAAACGGATAACACAAAAGAAAAGAAACTTCCGTTTTTTAATTCAATCAAATTAAGCAGGGCATATTAAGCCAGTTAGCTTGAGATATATACTAAGCCGCTTTCATAACCTAAACAGGCATGACTAGAAACAATTTTAAGCTTTGTAAGAAGTCGAGGCAAGACTAAACAACCTATAGTCTGCTAAAGGGAAGCTGATATTTAAAATTTCCATTGCAAGGCACTGTGGATTCTATAGCTAAGGATTTGAAATCAGATTATTTGATGTTGGGGCAGGTGAATTAATGTGGATGCATCCACAAAGGCATCAGACATGATAATTTTTATCACCTGGCTCGAGTAACACTCAGAAGGACCAAAGAATCCATAGAAAATCTATGTGTTGCCTATTTATTAAAAATGTTTTTGCATCAATCCAAAGCCAGGCGGAGATTGATATTATGGTTTTTCAAAGAAAGTGATTTGGTAAAATTCTGAAGCTAAAGTAAATTAATTATTGGGGCATGCAAACCACAGTTCCAGCAGCCACTTGCCTGCTTGGAATTCTCAACATTTTCCGAATCATCATCCTCAACAGTTTCCCAGCTAGCTGCATCATCGTTAGCTTCACTTCCAGCGGCAATAGGCTCATCATCATCGCGACCAACAACATATATTGCCCGCGGACCAACCTGATATAACAACAGAGACTGTCAACCAAGAATGATGGAAAATTCTTTTCTTTTCATGGCAAAAGAAAATATAGTAAATCTCATCAAGATGCAGTGTCATAGCAGGCGTAAAAGAAATATAATTATCTACAACAAATCTCATGCATAAATTTAGATGGAACAAATGAGAATACAAAATTTAGGAACTTTGCGGTCACAGTTGTCACAAAAATTTAACTTCGTTCTTCCAATTCCATTCTCTATGCCCACAAGTATACAACAGTATAGTTGACTGATAACAATGGTAAAATAATATATGAAACCAGATAATATAACCAGAAACTTCAACCGCTCAAGTTGTGAAACATTGGAGAGAGAGATATATATGTATAAATAAAACAAGCAAAAAAGCTTTAAAATGTAACTAGACTCCCAATAAAAAACAGAGTAACATGGGAAACTTCGGAAATACCGTCGAGATCATCCCATCAGCCCAGGTAACTTCAATGTCACCATTTTTTAGCCCAGTGATGTTCCCAACCCAAGAGAGATCTGAAAATTCACTAGGCACATCATCAGCAGATGAGCTCTGTACCTTCTTACTTCTGGGATACATTTTCTTATCTTGGTTAGACTTATTTGAACTAATAATCTGGATTGGTTCATCAACAGACTCAATGAAAGAATCCATTTTTCCGGGTACAGAAACAGGCGACAACCGAACAACTACATCTCCATAATGATGGTCATAGTAAGGATGCCCCTCTAGCTCATAAACACTTACCACTTCCTCTCTATCAAATTCTCTGGGATCGTCCGCCCTGGCAACCGGCTTTAACCACCTAACACAAGCTGTCCGCTCTTTTGCATTGACACTTTTCACTACTCCAACACGTCCTATCTCAGCAGCATCGTCACTGTAATCAGCAGCCTTCTCCACTACATACTGTTCAGCAACAAACTCATGATCACCTGGACTATCGATAGGAATCAAAGATGTGGATTCCAGATCCTGCTTTATTGTTCCATCCTGCCAGGCAACATCAACTTTCGTCTTTGTATTGACAATCAAAACTGCCCTCTCAAAATTTTCTATTTTCTTCCAAGCTCTTTTGTCCCTCCTGACTGCAATTTTACGGATCTTTTTATGCTGAATGGACCAGGTCCCATGGACACCTTCCTTTGTAACAGACATTGAACTACTGCATATGTTCAATTCTTCAGGGGCATTATTCTCGAAGCTTTGACTGTTTATATCCAAAGAAGCATCTTCATTATTTGCCATTGGTTTACTGTTCCCATTTGATTCCTCTGAATTCATCACTTCTGCATCAGACTCATCCTCTGTTTCAGCAGACTCCAGTTCATCTTTAGCAGAACGGGGAGTCTCTAGTATCGATAATTCCTTGTCCAGGCATGTGGAGGATGATATCAGAGATGATGGAAGAAGGCACCAATCACCCAACTGCCAGTTTGCATGTGCAAAGCAAGATAATAATTTTAAGTTCTTGGGATTCTGCTCTTCAGCTGGAGTAGTAGCAGAGTCAGGCCCATACCCAGCAGATGCAATCCAATAAATAAACACAGATCCAACAGTAACTTTAGTGACAGTGCCCTCTAACAGATTGGCTTTCCATAATCCAGATAGCCACCTAGAATTTTTGAAAACTGAGGAGGAGCTTGCCTTAACACGCTGGCCCGGATGGTATGGGAAGTGTCCGTCTTCAAGAATGTTCTTACCAACAGGTTTTAGGAGGACTGGATCTGCTTTCATGACTTTACATACAGAGCGATCATCAAGCAAAACCGTTACATTATCCAAAACACCATCAACTCTACCTAGCCAGGGTCCAAGGATTACATAATCACCAATGGTAAAATCTCTTACGCGTTTCAAGTTTCTAGCTGATATATCTTTTAAAATAGATTTATCATGAGTTAATAAATCAACAGAGATATTGACATCAACAACGATACCTATTTGACCTGTCGGATCAGAAACAGAAGCAACATAATCCCCATCTAAAAATCCTCTATCTACAACTGTCACGTCAGTATTAATTTCTGTTGTTTCAGACTCATCCATCCAGAGAACTCTAACTTGGTCAGTGGAAAGAGGACTGCTCCTACTGTTATTATTGTCAGTAATTTCATCAGCACTTTCATCAAAATTTATATTATCCACTTCACCATCCTCATTAGAACCAACTTCGTCGTCGTTCTCCTCCTTCTCCCCATCTTTGTCGTCAGTTATGATGCTATCTGAATCTGAGTCACCAGCAACTTCAGTCACAATGCCTATCTTACTGTTAGTCTTTCTTTTTACAACATCTTGTCTGTAAATATAGGAGACGTCCGGCAAATTCATGAGAACCCGGCCTGGTTCCTTTTCATAGGTCGAGCTTGGATCAAAATTAGGTCCATTTGATAAAGAGTCGCCTTCTCTTACATTGTCTTCTTCAGTTGCAGCAGTTGTAGGTTTGTTAAAATTGGAAATATCAAAATGCTGTCCAGATTCCATCTATAAAAGCAAAAGAAGAAAACTAACAAAATCTTTACAAACACTAACTAACAACCTTATTGCATAAAATTAAGACACTATCCATAATGATAAGGTGGAGCAACAATCATGGTTCATTCCAACTGCAAGAAGCTCAACCGTACGCCAAAATTCTTAAGGTTTCAACTATCCAAAACACTCAAAGAATATGTATATCACAATTAGCCAACATTTCTAACCCATCCAAATAAAACGTAAATGCATACATTATGAAAACTTAAATCATAAAATGTCAATTAATTTCAAATTATACTGTATTTGGTGTCACGGAAATGGGAACTTTGGACTTTGAAATTTTGAAATTGCTTTTTCATGAATTCCAATTTAATGGCCCATTTTGGAGATGTCAAATCACCTACAGAAATATTATTTCATACAACAGAGATCTTTACGTTAACGAGAAAATAAAGATTTATTCAAAATACCCAACCATAAGA
>NC_036241.1:7680514-7769912 GCF_002742605.1 Olea europaea var. sylvestris | reverse complement strand
CAGCTACATGAAGTATTGTGGCATAAATGAGCACAGCTGTCTTACACTTGCCGCGATAAGTTACTTCCCTTGGTACAGAAATATGCAAGGTAACATTCGCATTACAGTGCAATAGTGTGACAGTTCTTTTACATTCATGGAGGGCTTGTTTGTGTAAATAGAAAGGTGTATATCTCAAGCGATTATATAAATCGTTTCTTCAAAATGAATAGATTTGTCATCTAGAATCCTCTTCAGCAGTTATAAATTTTGACAGCAGAAAGGATAACAAAAGGGGAAGAGAGCCAAGCTACTCGTACAAAACAATTGTGTACAGAAGTAGTACAGAATACACACATGTAAGGTTGGATGGCTTATTTTTTGTAATATTTTAACTCATCCTATATGAGTGTTTGTAAGTTATCTATGGATCATTTTTCTGTATTACTAGATTTTTCCTTTACTAGATTCTCGATCTAGGTGGATTTGACTAGACTTAATTTTGTGGTCCTAGGATTAGACCCCAACATCTAGTGTCCGTTTGATTGCAATAATAAAATTTTGGTGGAAAGAAAACGAATTGTAGAGAATGAATTGCCAAAAACTTGTTTTATTGGAAATTGTCAATTAAATGTGTTTGATTGGTATAATTTTTCATATGAAAAATGTTGAAATTTTAAATCTTTTGATGTTCGATTAGCTTTTTTATGAAAATTATCAATTAAAGGGATAAAATTTATTACAATTATAGATAGAATTTATTTCTATTGCCAAAATAAATAATATATATATATATATTGGAGAACACAATTCCCACCAAAACCAAAAGAAAATCAGTTTCTTAAAAACCAATTCCGTGAAAAATTTTGGTCATCAAACATACAATTTGGATGGAAAATGAAAACTTTCATGCAAAAAGAAGCCTATCAAACAAGTCCTTAGTTCAGTTCCCATTTGGCCCCCATTAATTTTCATTTCAATACATTTTATTTTTCTCTCTCCTATTTTCGACAACACAATCTTCCATTAAAATAATATTACACGTAAAATGAAAACTTTTCATTTCTTTTCAACAACTCATTTTTCAAAAAAAACATTATTTCACCCATTTTTATTTCAAAAAAATGGTGGCCAAACGAGTTCTCAGTTTTCTTAAGTATTTCATTTTAGTCACAGATTCCTAAAAATCTGAAGCTATAGATACTCTACGGTTCAAATTAAGGTCCCAACAAGAAAATCAAAAGCAAAGGATAAAATAAAAATAAAGCTCTAAATCAGCTTAGGAATTCACCAGACAAATTGATAGCCGCTTCAAACTTAACATAGAAATAGGAAGTTGAACTTGTGAGGTAAGTGAAATGCACAGAAAAAAAGATCAAGATTTAATTTTTTTTAATTAATTAATTTATTTATTTATTTATTTATTTATTTATTATTATTATTATTATTATTATTATTATTATTATTTCTTGGGTACTCCCAAGATTGCAACCCCAGAAGTCTATATATCATGATGCAATGTAATCAATTGTCCCTTACCAAAGTTAACTTGTTAATAGGGTTTAACATACGCTATATTAGGTGGCTTGGGACGGAGGACTTGGAGTCAAAATTTTAGAAGAAAATCACACAAACTTGTATTGAATTCCTTGAACCTCAATTTTGTATGTCCATCTCATGCTGCAAAGAGAAACTTGAGTGGGACGATCGCACCGTCACTATCAGAGTGCACCACCTCGACGGGTGGTCTACCACACACCCCCAAGTGTGTGGGGCATCCGCCAAGGCGTTGGGCACATCACTTGGGTGGTGCGCTCGCCCCACTGAAAATTTAATCCTTAATCCTTGTTTGAGCCACATTATTTTGGAAAAAATGCATTGTTGAATAGTATATTGATGGGAAATGTGTGGTTAAAAAATAAGGAAAAGTTTCGAATTTACGTGTAATATTATTTTATCAAAGAATGTGTGGTTGAAATGATGTTAAATCACTACTTAAGATGTATTTTTTAAAATAATGTGGATCAAACAGAACCTTAGTCCGTGCGGCAAACAAGCTATGTGGAGATTATTTCACATAACAAAATTACCCATTTTTAATGAATATATATATATTAGAAGACATGGCTAAAAAACAAAAACAAAAAAAGACTGTTAATATGATTCTCAAAGACATCAGAACTATTGCAAGATAGATAACTTACCTACAAACAGAATAACTCAAATCGGATTACCATATATCATCCTGTTCAATTAATTAAAACTTCTGGATTTTAAAAAGAAAGTGAAACAATGGTGTGCAAGGCCTCCATATAGTTCTGTAAACGACAAAGGAAAACTCTGCCTGAATCAATATCATGCCCCAGTTGTTATGCCTGTCAGTTTACCATAACGCCCACAAAGGTAGAAATAACCAAAAAATTATAAATCAATCGGGTAAACGTAAAAAATAGAATTAAAAAAAAAAAAAAACTAACCCCTAATATGTCAGCTCATCCAAACTAGATACAGCTATAGGTTCTCCCGTCAAAAAAAAAAAAAAAAAAAAAAAAGGAAGTTAAATTCATGCTTTAAATGCACAAATTTCACAAGAAAGAGATCAAATCATATCTCCGCATATCAAATAAAATGTCCAATAACTTATTAAAAATTAAAACATAGTTCCAAACAACATTAAAAAATAAAATAAATATATACACAGACACATATATAATACCTTCGAAATCGGAAAGCGCTTAAACGGAGAGAAAATCGAGATTCGGAGCAAGTAAAATGAGCGGCTCTCTGTATTGTGTTTCAATGATCTTGAAACCAAATTTTTATTTCAGAAAGTAAAGAAAAGAAAAAGGCTATGTTAAATAGAGGAGAAGTGAATAAATGTTTCTTGACATAAAAGTTAAATGAAGAACCAAAGAGAGCATGCATAAAAATTCTCTCTCTAAATTCTAAATTTAAAAATGATCACTGCTCTTTTTAAGGTCTGTTTGGGAGCGATTTTTCCTTCCAAAAAATTTATTTTTTGATTGTTATTTCACTATTTCAGTCGTCATATTTGACTTCTTCTCTCACAGGCGAACCCCACTTTTCTCCTAATTGTCAAAAAATCAATTCTAAAAATCACTCTCAAACAAGCTCTAAATAAAGAATCTCATGTAGATGCTTTTATAGACTAATAACTGAGTGGTTAGGGAAATTGTTGTCATTTGGTGCCATAGAAGTGAATTTTTTTCTTTTTTTATCTGATGCATGCATGCTTAAGAAATTAATTAGAAATATTTTTTGATTTTATTTTCATTAGAATTTTGACTTGTCACATTTGCAAAAATATATATATATTTTTTAAGGCTTGTTGGGGACAAAAACTCCCTACATACTAAACATGCTGCAAAAAACCTCCGTACCTTTTGGAAATAGCACAAAAGGTCCTCGTTTGAAACATTTAGTACAGAATACTTCCTATCATCTATTCTTTCAATAAAAATTGTGAAATGAGTATCATATTTAAATAAATTAAAAACATAAGAATAAAAAAATAAATCTAATTGTAACCCCAAATTTTTTTAGAAAAGTACAAACAAATTCACATAAATTATTTATGTATAAAAATAAATAAATAAATAAATAAATAAATAAACTCTCTTATCTTTCCACTACCCTTTTCCTCTTCCCACCACCATTCCATCATCATCATCACCTCTTTTGCCTTGGCTAGTCCTTCCTCTTTCACGTTGGCCATTGACTCTTTCACAGTCATTCCTCTTTCGTTGTTGCATCAATTTTCTCAATTATTCTCTCTGATGGCTCTTTCGAGATTAACTTTTTGCCATCAATGCGGTTTCCATCGTTAATGAACTAACCTATCAAATTGAAACTGGAGAAAATGAGATTATATCAAAGGCATTCAAGAAACCCTTCTCTTCTCCTTGGCCAAAATTCTTTAATTCAAATTCACATTCTCAATTGGATATTTAATCTCTGGGCTCCCCTTTTGAACCACGGGTCATTAAGAATTTCATGAATGGTACTTTGGGTACTCGGAATCAAGTCTACTATCCGAATTAAGAACCGCTTTAGCTCAAGTGATGTCTATTTAGGCTTGAGTGTTGTTTGGTTTGGGTCAATTTTGACTCCAACCCGAAATCAAAATCAAATTAATTTATTTTGATGAATTTCAACCCAAATCAACACACTTTAACTCTTAAATCAAGTCGATCAAACCCAATCTGTTCGATTTGGTTAGTCAGTTTGCACATTTAGTCCAAATTGATTTTTTTTTTTTTTTAAATTGTCTGAATTTTGGATCCACATTCTTCAATACTCTTCCGTATTTTTTAACTATCCAGGTTTTCTAGTTTAAATCTCGGTGGAAAAACTTGATAGTAATCCGCTGGGAGATTAATTGCTCGAAAAGGTGATTACCACGATGACGGCGGCAGTAATGACGATGATGAATGGTGGTGGTGGGAGAGAAAGAGAAAGAGAGAGTGAATTTTTTGTTTTGTAGTTTTTATTTTTTTTAATTATTTATTTGGGACTTATTAATTATTTATTGAAAATTTTGGGACCATGGTTTTAATTTGTACTTTATTCTTTTAATTCTTTTGTTTTATTTAAATGGAGAGGGTATATATATCATTTCACAGTTTTTTGTTAAGAAAATGGATGGCAAGGGGTACTTTGTACTAAAAGTTTCAAATAGGAACCTTTTGTGCTATTTCGAAAAGGTATTGGGGTTTTTTTCACAGATGTTAATAGGTAGGGTTTTTGCCCCCAATAAGCCATATATTTAAATTCAGCCCATGTGTTAGATTCCATTTAAAAAAAAAAAAAAACCAGTTTTCTCTTTCTTATTTTTAACTATACATTCATCAATAAAATAATATTACACGAAAATTCAAATATTTTCCTTAATTTTTAACCATACATATTCCAAAAAATCACTATTTCAAAATACATTTTTTCCCGAAATTTATTTTTAATGGAACCCTAACATGGACTCGATCTTCAATATGCCTATGAAGCAAGACCCAAATTTTTTAAAATAAAAATTTGACTTTTGCTTAATTTTCATAGAGTTAAATGTGCTCGTAAATTGGCAACAACGAAACTTAGATGCATATCCTTTTAATTTGACTTTCGTTTTAATCATCTCAACTAAAAACTTAAAGTCTCAAACAAACAGAAAAAACACGTATGTTCATTTAAATATGGTCTGAAATCTATACTCAGAATGTTAGGTGTAAAATTGTTTGCAACTCGATTCTATATTAATGTCATACAAATGTTTGTTTAATAAAGTATATTGAATACCATTAAACAATATAAATCCCTTTTTGGTTTGGATAAAAATAAAAAATAAAAAATAAAATATATATAGTAAATTTTAAGACAAGTTCATGAAATATGTGATTGATAAATTAATTAAAATTGTAGGATCTGTATGTTTGAAATGAGTTATAAGAAATGGGAATAAAATATGGGCAATGAATAAAAAAGTAGATATGAAAGATGGCTAGTTCGGAAAGAAATCCATTGATGGCAATTGGTATATTAGACTAGACGTTTCTAGATTTTTTTTCATCTAAAAGTCTGAACTCTAGAGCCTATTTGAGAGTGATTTTGAGATTTGATTTTTTGATCGTTTGAAGAAAAGTGTGGTCCACCTGGGAGAGAAGAAGTCAAATATGACGGATGTGATAGTGAAATAACAGTCAAAAAATCAAATTTTCAGGCCAAAAAATCACTCCCAAACAGGTTATTAGAATTGTGACAAGAATTTTTTATTTTTTATTATTATTATTATTATTTTTTAGTTCAACACGTTACATTATGTGTGGACTGAGTTATTTTTTCTTAATACTTGATAACGCTATTTATATATAAGGAACAATGAGGTTTGAATCGATTTTTTTTTCTAATTATTACTTTAGTATAACGTTTAACTATTTTGTGTAAGATTTAAGGCGTTAAAGATGAAAGAAATTTATTTATTTAAATTATCTTTTCGACTGGATCATTTATTCAAGATAATTTAAAATGTTGAATTCCATATAAGTTTTACCCTCTCATAGAAATATTCTAATTTGAACTTAGTATTGTGATCAAGCAAAGTATGATGCTTTCTTAAAGAAAGATACAAGGAGAAAGGTACAACTTCAAGTTATATGCAATTCTTTAATTTTACAAACTTTATCATGACGTTAAAAATTTATTTAGATAAAACTCAACTCTAATAGAGGAATCATGATTGACGTCCAATCCATATTCTAAAATGTCCGTTAGGCCCCAACTAGGTGAAAAACGTCTCCCTTAGCGCCTTGGGAAAGAAGGCGATCAACGTAGAGTTCTTTGTCTAACGCACTTTAACAAAAAATAAAAATCGGATATGTGTTTTTGTTTAAGTGATATTTTCTTGATTTGATATATAGTCCAACAAAATGTTCAATCATTGCTAAAACATTAAAATGAAAAATAATGCTATTTTGACAGAAGAAAACTAATAGAAACAGTGCCAGAAACCTAGGTGGCGAAAAGTGAATGATAGAAAAGATAATTATGTTTTAAATAGTCCAATGATAGAGTGTCGTATGATATTATATCAATCATTATGTCAAGTATTATAACACTATAGCATGAGTAATGCTATTTGCAATTCACACTATCGTAGTCGTCCTATATAGCATACATGTGATGAGTTGATGATTTGATACATTCTGTGGTAGTTTTTTATTGCCTTATACAACAATCACTAACCGTCACATGTATGCTACGTAAGATGACTGTAGTAGTGAACAACTATAAATGACATTAATCATATAGCATAGTATGTCACGTAAGACGACTGCAAATAACATTAATCAGATAGCATAGTTGTAAAATGAAAAGAAAATTATATATCATACTTTACAGAAAATTTTACATTAAGCTGACATGGCAATTTTTTTATCCGAAGGTAAATGTTTTTTTGTACATGATTATTTACTTAATGTTTTACATAATGATAAATTGTCAAAATGTAAGTGGGGAAACAATCATGCTACATGAACAATGATGGTTGAAAATATTTGTTGACAATCATAATTTTTTTTAAAAATTATGCTATGTATACATTAGAGTATCCATAACGATATCCATCCCCTTCACATGGAGGGGGATCCACTTCGAATATGTAGGTCCCCCCCCCCCATGTGAGGGGATGGATACCGCATCATTTACAAGCAACATATTCATTTTTTTTTTTTTAAATCAACTCCAAATTTTGCCACATCAAACATTGTCAATCATTATTGCACAAGTAAATTAATTCAAGTTGTTATGTACATTGAGCACAAACCCTTAGATGATCCACATCCTGGTGGCTTGATTTTGATCTCCAATTATTTTTTTTAAAAAATCCCCAAAATTTTTTTTCTTTAAGCCTCATTCTCCATTTTCCTCATCAAAATCTCAATCTCAGATGTCGGCAAATTCGACACTGACAACATCGACATGAGTAATTTTTTTGTTGTGTTCATGCGAAATTTTGAAATAGGTTCCATTTTTCCTATATCATTTTCCCTCTTTTTAACCAGTTATTGTTGAATAAACATCCACCATCTCCTTCTCCACCACTCTTCATTTATCGATTCAAATAAGTAATTACTACTTATTGGATACGAAAAAGAGTTGCAGTTTAATAACTTTTATTTTAATGCTCTTCTTTATTAATCAATTTATCGAACAGTTCTATAATTTCTCACGATTTCTATTTTGAATTTGTTTTAAAGAACTACCATAGGGGCGTTGATACAAGAGTCACTCAAATGGTTTCTTTTTATCCTTGGTTGGCTGACATAGAGCCTGAGATGGATTTTATTTGACTAGAACATTGATTTGTAAGTAAATCAAGTTGTTTACCAATTAGTGATAACCATAAATAAAGATTATTTTTTTCTATGTGTTGATTTACTGTTTCGTAGATTTGCTAGAACCTTGACAGTTTGGTCTACGCAACTAGCAATTGTTTTCACTTTTCTTTGTTCAAATCAGTCATTGGGCTTTTATTTTTGATTCACTTTACGTGGTTAATGCAACTATGTACTCAATTTGTTCATCACATTTCTCACAATTTGGAGTGTCAACGAATCGAGTCGAGCCGGCTCACTAGCCGAAATTCCCAGCTCGGGCTTTCTTTTTATCCTAACTAATCCAAGCAAAAGCTCGGCAAAAAAGTTAAAGCTCAACCCAAGTTTTCGGCCCGAGCCTTACCGAATCGAGCCGGCTCGATTTTTTTTCTTCCTCTCTTCCCTCTCTCATGGCTGCCGGTTTAGGCAGCTAAATAGTTGCCTCAACAGACAGTTTCATAGGTGCCATAACTGGCAGAAATGCTGCCTGTTGTTTTTTTTAAAACCAAACCAATCGATTTGGGCCAAGCCACACAAGCCGGCCCAAGCCTTGACTCAGTGCCTTCGAGTCGCGAGCTGAGCCGGCTCAGGCTTTTCTCAGCCCATCCCACAGTTCTATTTATCCATAATTTCTATTTTTCGAAGCTGTTTCTCACCCAAGATTATGAATGCGAGCTTTTGTGAATTCGTATTACATCTATGTAACTGATTAACAGTCTGATGTGAGAATGGTGCTCATTGCTTATCTTCGAATCGAATGTGAGAATGGCAATATGATGTAAGTGACACATTCTGTTTGTATGTTACTGTTAACTTTATGCCTCTTTTTTCCCCTATTTTATTTTTAAGATTGGGACATTGAATCTCTACATAGAATACACTGGTACTCTTACATTATTGTTAGTTTATGGCCCCGATGTTCCCATTCTTTATTTTGAACTATATATGATTGTTCTCATTGTGTTCTTATGATCTCATTTCATCAATCAAAGTTCTAACTTAATTCAATCTATTCTATTATATAGTCAATCCATAAAATAAATGACAACTTTCATGATTCTTGCGCTTAAAATATATCAAATCTCAAGCGATCAAATATCTAGTTAGTATAGTTTCATTACTTATTAAGGCTCTATTTGAGCCACATTCTTTCAAAAAAAAAAAAAAAATACATTTTTAAATCGTGATTGATATCATTTCAACTACACATTCTTTAATAAAATAATAATACAAGCAAATCCAAAAATTTTCCTTATTTTTCAACCATATATTTTCCATCATAATCTATTCAAAAATATATTCTTATGAAAATAATGTGGCCCAAACAAGGGCTAAAAATCCATGAACCATTAACAATTTCAAATAATCATGTTCATTAGTTGGGAAGGCTACTAAATTCCCATGAATTGGTTTGATGAGATCACAAGAGACAATGCACCAAAGTTTGCGCCCAATAAAAAACTTTTCATTCATTGAACCCATAAATTGTAGTTGGAACCAGTCAGAGTGGTGCTAATGTGTTTGGAGATATCAGTAACAATTGAAGGAGAAATTTATGTTTTATGCATCATAGAGCCAGAAGATAGGAGTAAAGGGAAAATTACAAAGAGAACAATGATCTTTCAGAGGTTGAAGACTGGAGTAAAGGGAAAATTACAGAGAGGACAAGCCAGAAGATATTTCAGATGCATCTACGCTCTGATACCATGTTAGAAAACAGAGACGAAGTATGAAAACTGAAAAATTATATTTCTGAGTTGTGTTTATAATACAAGGTGTACGTCCTATTTATACAAGAGAGCCTATGCCATAAAATGGGTAAGATACAATAATTCCTATGATTAAGCAATCTGTAATCCCCATAATTAAGCAATCTCATTAATTATGCTACAATCACACAAATTATGCTAACAGATATTTTGTTATTTATTCAAATTAAGACTTAATAACTATTTATAGAAGAAGTGAGCGACTAAGAGTGCAATATTAATTAAGCTTGCGGTTAGGTTTGCATATAAGCCACAATGCCAGTACATTTTTTTTTCTTTAGGTTGAATTTTGATATTAATAAAATATTACAAATAGTTTTATCTAATTTCTAAGACTTTGTTAGAATCAACGATTTTGTCGATTAAACTAAATTCTCAATATTTGTGTGGTAATCTACTAGTCTTGATTGTCATTTTTGAGTATCAACATGAATAAATGGATTTTGATTTTAATCTTGATCTTCGATCATTTCTCAATATTCAATTGAAATCAATGAATTTTGAGATTTATGTAACATTATTGATACAATGATCTTGTCTACGAACTTGATTATTTAAGGACAAAAATGATAAATCAAACATTTCTTATCTATTTCCACATTTTATTTTTATATATATGGTAATTATAATAAAATTATATAAGTAGATGAACATTGATTATAAGTGAAGCTCATGTATATAAATAATAAATAATATAATATATATACATCTACATATATAATAACATTATAATATATCAAGGGTGTCATTAATGATAGATTAAATAAAATTTGATTTCATGTAGTCTCCTTCTAGTATAGAGTTCATTTTTCATATTGGAGTTTAACCTCTTAAAATCAAAGCTTGTCTACATATATAATCATATTAAAAATATAATAAATATTATTTTATATGATAATTAATCTACCATTATATTAATGCAACCTTTAATATATGTTATTATATAATTATAATAAAATTACATCTATATATATGTGAGCTTAGATTTTAAGTGGTAAACTTAATTTAAACAAGTAAACAATGTAAGTTAAGTAATTAAACTTAATTGGATTAATGTAAGATTTTAAGTATTCCAATATAAAACAATAAGTATTACATTTAAGGACATTAAATGAAGTTAAATTATATTAAATGGTACTATATTAAATATATAAGGGTAAAATTGGCATATAGCTAAAAATATAAGGAATTTTTATTAAGAGCATTACTTCAATTTATTCAATATGAAATTGAAAATTGGGTTATCTTTTAAGGAACTCAAATGATGGCTTTAAATAACTATTTATAGAAATAAAAAAAAAATTAACTTAATTAATAGCATTACACTTAAATGGATATTAAATGTAGTTAAATTATATTAAATAGTACAATATTAAATATATAAGGGTAAAATTGGTATTCAAAAGTTCCTCCTCAATCCACACTTTTAATAAATTGTAGATGTAAATGTAGATATGTAAAGCAAATACACAAACCCAAAAACTTTATTTCCTTTCAAAATATTTTGAACCATGCAACTTTTTGAAAAGATTGAGATATTGGAGATGAAATAAATTTCTTTATTTAAAATGCGTAGTCAACGGTTTAGTATACTAGTTTGAAGTTTGAACATGATTTTAGCAAAATAAAAAGAAAAAAAAAATTTTGAAATGTTTCGGGGTGTTCTCAACTAAGATTTTAATGAATTTTAAATGATTATAAATTCTAATGAATTTAATGATTTGAATATATTCTTACAAATTCCATAAGAATCTCATCAAATATGGTAAAATTTCAAAAGATTTACTTATATGTACTTTTAAACTTGAAATCTATCTAAATCTTTTAAAATCCTTCTCTTCATGAAATTTTTATGAATCCACCAATTATTGAGGATACCTAAATTTTAAAAGATATCATTAAAATCCAATAAAATCTCAATTGAAGACATCTAAATTTAGAATGACTTTTAAAATCTATCACAATCCCAATTAAGGACACCCTCCTTTGTCTATCATGGCATCCAATAAAGATCAATTTAGTCCGGCTAAACTGGGACACCTGGGTTACCAAAAAAAAAAAAAAGATCAATTTAGCCTATGAAAAATAATTTATTAGTATGTTTAGCGAGATGATTGAACGGCATTAAATTATACTGGAACAATAAAGGAAAAATACATAATATAATAATTTCATATTTAACAAACTTACAAAAATGTTTAAAAAATCAGATAAATCATATTAATACATTTTATACTTTTAAGATATTATTGTAAATGAAATTTAGTAAAGTTAGTTAATTTAGGATATTTTCATCAATAATATCATATCCTCATATATATCACATACTAATGTTTCTCGCACCTCGTACTTTCTTTCTTTACACCCTCTACATTCTCTCTTTTACAAATTCTCTCTCGGCTACAAATTTATAGATTTGTTTTTCTTTCTTTCTTTTTTTTCAAAAATTAGGTAGTCGCGTTTTGTGACACCTTATAAAACTTTATGATCTATAATTTAGACCACCGTCACCACCCTCCCTTAGCTGCTCCATTTGTATGACCCCGAACATCATCGAACACCTCTATTCTCTTTTCACTATCAACTCTTTGACTCAATATAATGAGTAGAAGAGTCCTCATTGACATCAACAACGATGGCAATGACAAAGAAATCGACAATTGAACAGCTAAAATTGATTTTAAATACGAACCTTGCAAATGGGGAAGAAAACATAAAAAATGATGTTGGAGTAGAGTGGGTGGTATGAGGGTAAGATTCATTTTAGATAACGAAAGCATTCCATTACTACCAACCCAAAGAAATACGACCTCTCCAAGATATACAATTTATGTCGAAAAGGTACGAAGTTGGACTAATTTGGAAACATTGGGCAATTTTATTTTATATCTACTATTCCATCTGATTTTTGATTCCTAGTCTTATTTTATTAGTAGCCATGATTGGGGCTATAGTACTAACTATGCATAGGATTACTAAGGTAAAAAGACAGAATGTATTTCAACGAAATGCTGTTGATTTTAGGAGGACTATAATGAGGAGGACGACAGACCCACCCATGATATACTAAAGGGCAAGTAGCTTGATTAATTCGAGTCCAATTCGTAAGATGGTAGTGATTTGATCCTACATCTCGTATAGTATAGAAAGAGTGACAATAGCATAGGCTAGAAGCATAAAGGTCCAACTAATGAACGCTCTTATTTTTTTCCTCTTCTCCATAAGGGAATCGATGAGAGATGCGAACAAAGGTTTCATAGGCATGAGTATCAAAGCTTCAGTACCAGCGTAAATGTCCCTTATGGTTTCAATACTAGTACCAATATCTTCCCCACTACCCACCTTGCCTAAAATCTATTTAAGTTCCAGTCGAAAAACCACCATGCCGATTATTGACCCAGTGACCAGGGTAGAGCTAGTTGGAGATATATTACCTAGCCTTTTTTTGGGCATCTCATAAATAAAAGCAACTTCCATCTCTTTCAACAAATATTAATTGAGGCCAGGTTTAATTATGATTAAAATTTGATTTTAATCTAAATCTAAATCAAAGTCAAACAATCAATATTAACTACATATTTCATGGGTCTCATAACTTTTCAACCACACATTTTAAAAACTTAAATCACAATCTACCAAAAAATCTAATTTTAATCTCCACCAAACATCCTCTGAATCAGATTTCCTATCAAGCTCCTCCAATCTAATTCAAAATCTAGTTATTCGACACTACCTTAGTAATAGAGGGGGGTAGAAATAACTCATTTTTTATTTTTAAAAAATAAAAAATTACTCAAGCCTTTTTTAATTAAAAAAATAAAAATTGATAGTCAATATGTAGGTGGTGAGGTAATTTTCTCAAAAATAAACTCATATAACTTTATCTATCAAACCGAGTCGAGCATATAAGAAAGTGTTCAAGATTATACTTTAAACGTTTAAATTATTAAGAAAAATGATTCGACCGTTTATGGTAAAAAAAAGTATATAAAAAAGTTCTAACTAACAACATTATTTATGTCCATCAAGCATTGGTCGAGACGTGTTAAGGCTAGGACTTCAATCGCATGGAGCTACATCCCAAATTTCAAAAGTCTAGATAGAGCTTATTGAATAATTGTACCAAACAATATTTGGGGCACGATGATCACATGCATATGTAAATATTCATTGCACCAAGAATATTATTACATTGGAATTTTTATTTTTTTCTACAAATTATGTTGCCAATACTCTACTCCCTTGTTCAAGGGCAAAATAAAAAATTCATCGAAATTTGGACAATTCTTAACTACGAAAGTAATGTACTTAACAATATTAATGATAGAATGTGTCTGTCAAGCATTTTTTGTTAGCAACGCTCTTAGAGACACTTTTAGGTTAACCAATCATGTATTTAATACAAAATGAAAGAGAAATGGGAACATTACCTCCTATTTATCTTAAAAATCTCATTGGCTCTCTTGGCCACCACATAAAGCGATTATCCTATAAAACAAAATGAACTGAAATTTTTGTTTTTATATGCAAAAAGAATAAATAAATAAATAAATAAAATTACAACAATGTAAAAGTTTTGTTGTGACAGAAATAATATTCCATTATTTATTTAATATTAAAAAAACAATTTTTGTCCTCCTCAACTCTATTCTTGGCGTCGCAAGACAAAGATTCCTGTCACGCATAGGAATCATAAAATTAAAACAGAGACGGAATTATAATGTATGACAAGAGAAAGGCTCATGCCATTTGTACATAATCTTGATGCTCATCCTTTCGACAGATCAGTGTTGTCAATTTTTGATTGGTGCAAAAATTATCATGTTTTTCTGTGAAGTATACAATTTTTCTGTACAAGTAGCATTGGCCACGAAAATATTATTTTTCTTCGGGCCAAAGATTTTTATACTTAAAATTCAAGTTTTAAGTAAATTTTCCATTTTTGCTTCGAGATGGGTTTGAGTATGCTAGTTTCTTTAATTAAAACAAAATTAAATACGATAATTAATTCCAAACTAAGTATTTATACATTGAACTTGGAAAATTTAGATGCTAATATTAAGAAATATAATAAAGATGCTGAAATGCTTTTGACTTATCTGAAAAATAATTAAAGATTGTCCACACTTATCCAATGTATCCTCGTTTGGAAAGTTTAATCTAAATCAAAGCCAATAATTAATTTTAATTATATTTTATGTGTTTGACAACTTTTTAACCACATATTTCATTAATATTTATTTAAATCTGCTTTTACCCAACAAAGGCATAATAAAGATTACATAAATGATCCTATAAAATTATTGGAATTCCAAGGCACAGCTAGAGTTAAACACCCCCCACCCCTTCTCCGTTGAATTTCCTCTGCTAAAATACAAATCTCATAATCCAAAACCTTTCTGCATTTGAATGGCACTCCCTGAAACCGAACAAGAAGCTGCTGAAACTCTCCCGGATGCCTGGGACTACAAAGGCCGCCCCGCCCTAAAATCCTCCTCTGGCGGCTGGGGTTGTGCCGCCATGATTTTAGGTCGAGTACCGCATATACCAAACATGCACTGTGCATCCAGGGTCTATTTATTTAATCCCGTTTCTAATATTTGGCTTGTTATCCATTTGTGATCAGGAGTCGAGGTTTGCGAGAGGTTGACAACCCTAGGAATAGCTGTTAACCTGGTGACATATTTAACTGCTAACATGCATTTGGGCAATGCTAGCTCTGCAAATACAGTTACTAATTTTCTTGGTACTTCTTTTATGCTGTGTTTACTTGGTGGCTTTGTCGCGGATACATTTTTGGGAAGGTAAATATAATGTTTGAAGATTTAATTTACTTACATATATATTATTCTTAATTAACAATTTTCTTTTGTTCATTAAATTCGTTGAATTTTTCTTACAGGTACTTGACTATTGGCATCTTCGCAACTGTTCAAGCAATGGTTAGTTTATCTTGCTTTACTGAACCCTTCTACTTGTCTGAATTTTCTGGAGAATATTTTGTATAATTCTATAATATGAAATGATAAAGCGTGGTTAACTTCCAAGAATCTGGCTCTGTGGACTTTTTCTTAAACTTAAGACTTTTTTCTGTGAGATATCTTGCTAAGACATATCAATTAGTCCATGAAAAAATCGATCCAATTTGTTCGAGAATACTATTTTTATTTCTTGTGATGAGGAAAATCGGAAGAAAAAAACGAAAAAAGAATGTACTAGAACTAAAAAAGTAAGAGTAATTTCAACAGTTCTGGCTAGTTGTGAATTTATTATACAATCTGAATATTTTATATTGTTTTTATGATTAGGGAGTAACAATCTTGACAATCTCAACTATAATTCCAAGTCTTCGACCTCCAAAATGTTCCCCGGGCAGAGAATCGTGCATCCCTGCTAGTGGAATGCAACTAGTTGTTCTTTACATAGCATTGTATCTAACCGCCCTAGGGACCGGAGGCCTAAAATCGAGTGTTTCAGGTTTCGGGTCAGACCAATTTGAGGATTCGGACAAGAAAGAAAGAGAACAAATGACCAAGTTCTTCAACTGGTTCTTCTTCTTCATAAGCATTGGATCACTTGCTGCAGTGACAGTTCTTGTTTACGTTCAAGACAATTTGGGGAGGGAATGGGGTTATGGAATATGTGCATGTGCCATTGTTTTTGGTATAGTTGTGTTTTTGGCAGGCACAAGACGATATCGTTTCAAGAAACTTGTGGGAAGTCCTTTGACGCAGATCGCCTCAGTGTTCGTGGCCGCATGGAGGAAGAGACACATCGAGCCGCCGTCCGATCCTTCCCTTCTATACAATGTTGATGATATTGAAGTGAATAGCAAGAAGAAGAAGCAAAAATTGATGCACAGCAAAGAGTTCAGGTAATTTACTTTGCTGTAACAACTGTCTCCTAGTAATATATTTCTTTCAAGCGAGGTCATTAAATATATGAAATAATTCATACCTTATAATCTAATTAATTCATACCTTATTTCTTTCAACCGTCCGATCCTTCCCTTCTATACAATAAATGATTGATTACTAAAACAGGTAGAAAAATCAGAGTCAAATAAATTGTCATAGGTCTTATAATTATTGACCAAAATAATAATATAAGACATGCTTAGCGTACAGTATTCAACAAATCGCCATAAAATATAAGAGACAAAATTTAAACTTCTATGTTTAATTTTTATTAAAATCTTCTTCTTTATTTAATAAGACATGCCTTGCAACATTTACATTAAAGTTTATATAAGGGATTATGCTTACATGACACCCTATCATTTGTCATTATAAAACACTATCAACTTTTTCATCCAATCGTTTCCCTCGGCATTATTTTTGGAAATCGTTTATGTACCATTTTTTATGTACAAGTAGCAAATTCATATATACCATGGACAAGTACGCATAATACCATGACTAAATTAAACCAGATAAAATTCAAGATCGCGAGCCACTGGACAATTTATCGCCTACTCGATCACGATCCTTGTCCCTTGCATCAATATAATTACAAACACACATATAAAATAGTTAATACCTTCCCCATATATGACTAAGGTTTGGTGGACCCCTGTTGGTCATCAGATGAGACAAGAAACTCTCAGCATAAGATTTAGATAACTTGGTTTCATAAGGATAACTTGTTTGGCATCGAAAAGTTAAAAATATTGCTTTTTGTGTTCTAACATTTTATTTATTTTGGTTTCAAGGTTCCTCGACAACGCAGCAATCAAAGATCCTGAAATATCTGTGGTGAGTAAGTGGTATCTTTCAACTTTAACCGATGTAGAAGAAGTCAAGTTGGTGGCTAGAATGCTACCCGCATGGGCCACAACAATAATGTTTTGGACTGTCTATGCCCAAATGACCACATTCTCAGTGTCACAGGCCACCACAATGGATCGACACATCGGAAAATCGTTCCAAATTCCGGCTGCCTCCCTAACTGTCTTCTTCGTCGGTAGCATTCTCCTAACCGTCCCAATTTACGATCGCATCATTGTTCCAATTTGCAGAAGGATTATAAAGAACCCTCACGGTCTCGCTCCATTACAACGTATAGGAGTCGGCCTAGTACTATCGATACTAGCCATGGTTGCAGCTGCACTTACTGAAATCAAGAGGCTAGACGTGGCGCGTAAACATGGTTTAACGAATGATCCAATGGCCAGGGTTCCGTTAAGTGTGTTCTGGTTGGTACCACAATTCTTCTTGGTGGGGGCTGGTGAGGCATTCACCTACATTGGACAACTCGATTTCTTCCTAAGAGAGTGTCCTAAGGGAATGAAAACAATGAGTACCGGGTTGTTTTTAAGCACACTTTCACTAGGGTTTTTCTTTAGTTCTATTTTGGTTACTATAGTACACAAAGTCACAGGTGACAAGAAGCCATGGTTGGCTGACAACCTTAACCAAGGAAAGCTTTATGACTTCTACTGGCTTTTGGCAATTCTGAGTGTTCTGAATTTCATAATATATATGGTTAGTGCAAAAGGGTATGTGTACAAGGAGAAAAGGCTTGCTGAAGAGGGGATTGAATTGGAAGAAACAGATGGACCAAGCTGCCATTAGTTGCAGTTTTCGTGTCTAGTATCATTATGTGTGGTGATTTTCAGCTCAAATTACAGGGTTTACAACTTTTTTTGTTGTGTACCTTGAATTTGTAACTTCGCGCACACTCTGTAGTTGTGCACATTCTGTCCTCGACAATAACTAAATTACTTTCTCGTTAATTACAGTTGAATTTGTCCTCTCATTGCTACTATAGTTTAATTTTCAGGAACCATTCTGATATCATTTCGATCAGTAATGTAAAGATTTGATGTTCTATTATAAAAGATTAATATTTGTTCCTTACATATTATTTATTTATTTTATATTTAATCTTGATCTGGAATTTATTTCTTAACATGTTTCGGATTGAGAACATCAATTTTGGAATCTTGATGCCAGATCGTATTGCTCATGTCAGTATAATGGAATATGATATGATATAAAGATAGAAACTCTTCATAGAGAAAATTAAACACACATTGCTTGAATAGACAAAGCTATATTAATTTCGATTCGATGTGTGCATAAGAATTCAAATTTATTTTTGCATGAAATTTCTTGTGGTTGCGACTACATGGAGCGGACGCAGACATTTTACATTAGGGGGTCACAATTAAACTTTTGAAAAAAGTGACGAAATTTTTTTTATTACTTTATATAGTTTATAAATTGATATACTACTTTTTCCTCTTAATTATTTTTACATCTAAAAAATATTTATATAAAAAAAATTTTGATCATTTTTAGAATTCTTTTAGTATTGTTACGTTTTCCTCTCAATCAATTATTATTTTTTAAATAATCTAATAAATTTCCTAATAAAATTTTTGACGTCATTTGAAAAAAAAAAAATTAATTGATCGAGAAAAAAAAATTCCTAAAAATAACTGAATTTTTTTTGTATATACAATTTTTATCATATATAAAAATAATCAAGATGAAAAGTAGTATAACAATTTATAACCCCTATGAAGTAATAAAAATTTTATTGAGAATTTTTACGTCCAAAAAAAATAAAATTTGACGTCACACCACATATAAAATTTCCTAATAAAATAATGTAAATTATATTGAGAAATTTTTCCCACAAAAATGATAAACAATAATAAATAATTGATTTATACGCCTCTTTTCAGCATACTTGTTCGACGTACGTTTAATTATTTTCGATATTCATTTAGATCATTCGATATATTTATGATATAGTTCTCGAAATAAGCTTCGAGGGGATATAGAAGATTTATGGATATGACTAGCGTATAATTATCGAAGAATTTTTGAAATTAACTTGTTATCGAAATTTCTGAAATATTAGTTTGGAACGATCTATTTTGACGAGTCGTAACATTTGCTACGATTGGTCATTTCGCACACCATTAACGACGTGAAATATTAGGTCGTGAGTACTTTAAAATGTTATTAAGAATGTAATATTTCAATTTCGTTTAATTTTCCATAATGAGCTCGGAAAAAAAATAAATAAATAAAAAATAGAGGAAAAAATTGGAGGGTCAAGTTACCAATGGGACCCCCTTGGTTCCGCCCAACAGAATCCTCCTTTGTACATACATAGATTATCATAATTATTTCATTTAGATGCGTTTATAAGTAGTTGAATAATATTCGATTGAATTTTGTTGTTGTGGCAGAATAATCCTCTGTACATTCAGAGCTTTACGGAGGCAGAAGATGCGCTCAAGCGTCATTATATAGTCCACTGCTCTCTTGACGTAGTTGACGGAAGGGGTAATCATTTAGATCTTTTGATTTCGCCTTTACTGTTTTCATTTATATATGGAATGAGTAATGCCCTTTGTACCCAGGCGTGTAATGCCCAGTTATCCTGCCCCACTGCCCCCCTCATATGGGGCGAGGTCCCACGTCGGGGCCCACACGTGGGTACCGACCCCATGTGAGGAAGGCGGTGGGGCCAGGTAACCGGGCGTGTAAACGCCCAGGTACGAATAGCATGATCTGTATTACTAGCTAATTCAAGATCAGGTAAATTGACTCTGATTGAGTCCTGTATCACTAGCTAATATAAAGCTTGATTTGTGCTTATAAATTCTTCAAAACACTCTACTTAGCTGGGAAAATTGACGGCATAAGCATCGTTTCCAAAATAAAGGATGGAACGTAATGATTCCAATTGAATCCCACATTGCTAAGTTAAGACTTGATTTAGTACGAAACAGTCGGCTTACAAACTGGTTTTATCGCTGAGTTCTACTCAATGTAGTGAATTTGCTTTAAACACATTATTTCAAATCCCAATTTAATAGTGGACTGCATTGGTTGGCAGTCATTAAGAGCAAATAAATAAATGGGATCGTGCCTCCGGGCATAATCCAGTGGTGTAAAGAACAGGAGTGAGGTTATCTCGCACTTTACTGATAGCCGTAGTGTAGAGGTTCAATTCCTGAAACATGGAATTGGGCTCCTTGCAGGCACAGTGTACAGACAGCTCTTGTTCCTTGGTCTGTTGGGTTACATCCTGCGATTTACATCCCTCACAAAGCTCTAGGGGCGGGACGGTGAGAGCCCTCAAAGTTGGGGTTCAACCTTTTTAAATAAATGGGATCGTGGTTTCTGAACCTGGAGAAGAGATCAAAGTCTGTCAAATAAGTGAAAGTGATTTAAACGAGTCCAGCTGTGGTGATTTGAATACACTGTATGATGATTTATATGAGTCCGAAACAGTGGTGATTTGGTAGAATATAAGGTATCTAATCGGGATAAATGGCTCCAACTGTTCATAAATCTTAGCTCAAACAATGATTGAAATGTGTTAAAAGCTCTATTTTATCAATGATCTCTTTTAGAACTTGCTAAATATATTTTACAGAAATCATGCTGTCACCTGGATTGTTTTAATTTTACTTTGCGTGTTATTTAGTCAGTGAACAATCCAAAAAAGTCTGGCCCAACATTCAATGAAACATTTCTTGGTTTGCTCTATCCAACTGAAAACTACAAAGTGTAAGTATATTCACTTGCTTAACTTCCTATTAAATTTACTGATGAAAATCGGATAGTATAGGATGAATCTCATATCATCAATTATTGAAGATGAAAATATTTTGTGGGTGTAACTTTCATGTTTCCTCTTGCAAATGCCCTCTGTTCTCATATTCTGCTTGTTATCAGGTATAGTTATTTGACTAACACCGAGGTGAAGTTCATAATGGTGACAACAGATATGGACGTCAGAGATGCAGATGTGAGAAATGTAAGCATTACAAAGCACTGATGAAGTTTCTGTTTTATTGATTATTAAACTTTGATGTAGTCCATCATGAATTTATTGTAGTCCATCATGAATTTATTGTTCTTTTCCTGTGAAAATTGCTGGGATTAATTTAAATTTCTGGGTTGATCCCCATTTTTTGGTTTGGTAACGATAATTTGCTATGAAATAACATGAAAGAGAGAACCTTAAAATTAGAAAATGAAAAGTAGAACTTATTATCTCTCCTTTATTGGAGCTTTGTAACTAGTGGCCGCTTTCTCGTCGCTAGAGCGTTTTCTCAGTGCGTGCATGACCAAGGCCATGACCAAATTACCTCCCACTCCCAGATGGGGAAACTCATGCCCTTATCCACTTTAAAGGGTTTAGGAAGAAAATCCTGAAGCTTTACACAAACACGGATGCCATAATTACAGCACTTACTGAAGTGTTTCTCTTGCTATCTCATTGCAGTCCAGCCCAGATTTTGTAGTAAAATCTGATCCCAATGGCATAAAAGTCACTCAGTTGTGAAGCACATAACCTTTTACGAGTCCCTAAACTCAATTTGTTTTGCAACAGGAGGGTAGCTTCGAATTTTTTTCGACTTTAGAGTTCATTATATAAAGTTTCATCTGTAGATGCAAATATACGTTTTCTGCAATAATTTGAGTTGCTACTTTACGAATGTCTATGGATACACTTCAGTCTTAAAATTTGGCAGCTAACTCTCCTTCCGTGTTCTTGGTAATTTTAGTTTTTCAGGAGGTTCCATGCTGCTTACGTTGATGCAGTTTCGAATCCATTTCACGTTCCAGGCAAGAAAATAAATTCCCGAACTTTTGCTGAAAGATTCAGCACGATTGTCAACTCGTTCAGATTGAATTCAGCTGGCTGAAAAACAATTTTTGCTCCCACTTCTATGTTTGAAGCTTTTCATTTTGTTTACTTTCCTTTAAAGGTGGTGTCCCTAACTGGATTTTGGAGCTATAGCTCATTTGTTGAATCCTTTTTTACACGGACACTTCAACTAAGGTAACGTGTCCGTTTAGATCACATGTTGCCATGTTGGTACCAACACTCTAGCATAATTATTTTTCTTTTTTATTAGAAACACTATATATTTTTAACTCAAAATTATTAGTAAACATCAAACTCATATTTAAAAGAATTCTACAAAAAAAATAATAAAAATAAAATAAAATAAATAATTAGTATAAAAATAAATTTATACTATATAAATGAAGAATTGTAAAGAACTTAATCAATGTATCAGGAATGTGTCGTGCCATAACTTTTTTGAAAAATTGCGTGTCGGCGGACATACGCGTCCGTATCAGTACATCATAGGTTGAATCTCATTGCTTGAATATTTGACTTCACAGGATGAGTAGACTTTGTAGAATCTACCGTGTTTTGAAGTGAAAAATGAAACTATATTCTTGATAAAGATCATTGAACGTCATACACAGTGACCTAATATTTGCGTCAAAAATTTCGGTGCCGCCTTTTCTGCTCCTGAAGTTTGGGTGATCCTAAGAGTGTGGTAGCGTTGAATTTGTTCGCTTGTCTACTTTTTAGCCCATTTGGAGATGTAAAGGCCTCACAGATGTGAAAATAGTACGTAGATACAAAGTTTTTCAGTTTAATTTGTCATTTTTCTTTCCTCATTAGTGCATCCAACCTCCTCCCAGTAAATTCTTGGATGCACAGGGTGTAATGGATCTATCTTTGTTCTTATCTCATATTAGAGGTAAACAAATCAAGAGGACATGATTCCACAATTAATAAAAAAGGGTTAAACAATTGCTTGGACATAAATGAGAAAACTCATATAACAATGGAAAACAAAGACAGTCTTGAGAAAATTCAAAATTCATCATCGTCATCCTCAGCTATATGCTTGGCAAGCTCTTGCTCTTGCTGTTGTCTCTCTCTTCTCTTCTCTTCTCTGCACTTTCCTTTTCTTTGTGGGAATTAGGTGGAAATCGAAGGGCACGCACTGCCTCGTTATGCATATTCAGGCAGAAAGCAATTCTCGAGTTGAAAGCAACTTGAGGCTCATTTGTAGAGTAGATATCCCCAGTCTCCTTTGACACCGTCCACCCATTAGCATGATCTAATGTGGCATCAATTGCACCATCTCGGATTGCTTTGGCTACAATACTCTCAGCATCAGCTATAGGTTTTGGAGAATTCAATCTCAGCTTTTTTGCTACATCAGCTAGTGAGATCCTGGAGTACGAGATGCTGATGTTGCGGAGCCCAGTCCTAATGACATGACGCAGCCGAACAATTAAATTGTCAGTCCGATCTGTGCTGAATGTATTGGAGAACTTTTCAGCCACTGTTTTGAACAACTTTCCAATTCGAACAGCCTGAAGACCCATACGTAAGAACAAATCAATTGCATAAGCTTAGAATATAACAAGTTGCTTTCCTTCAGAAAATATTATCCAGTTGTAAGCCAATATACAGGATCTTTCCTAGAATACAAGACGGTGGAAGCATTCACCAGAGGCAAGTTTGAACAAACGCAAAAATGAGAATCCCAAGGCTTGCATCGAATGAAAAGGAGAAAAAAATTATATATATATTCCTAAATCTAGGATTCCTGATATGGTAAGGAAAAATTTTCAGGTTTAATTGTCTTTACTTACATTTGTAAGTTCAAAGTATGGCCTCAAAGCCTTTTCCATTCCTTTCTGCATAAAAATAGTTCTTTCAGGAATCTCTCCCAGCGATAATCTGACAACTATAGCCCACTTGTTGCATATAACTCTGAATCCAAGAGCAGCATCAGGTGCTTTCCTAGCGGCTTGGAGGAGGGACTCTTTAGCATCAGTATATTCCAACTGAATTGTCCTAATTTTTCAAAGGTAAAAGAGGAATCTGCAAAACTGGAAAGGATACAAGCCATGGTGAGAACTGAGAACCATCCGACAGTAATAAAAATTAAAACATCTTGGCACACAAATTCTTACTCTAGCCTCACCAGAGAAAAAAGTGTGACGAGAAACAAAATAACGAATAAAATTAAGACACCTTAGAACAGAAAAACACAAAATATAATTTTTATTTTTTTTTTAATTTTTTTTATAATAATAGAAGTGAGAGAAGCAATAAAAAAATATTAACTATATTTACAGTCAATGATTGGAAATATAAGCAACTTAGATGGAAAGGAAGTACAGTTGTTATTCATGCAAATAGTTTTACAACTTCCATCAACAATATCCTCTAATGATATTTCAGGTAGATTATTGCATATTTACTGCTCAGCATGTACCGGTAACAGTTTAAAAATTTGGCATCACCTGCAGAGACATATTAAAAGTTCAATTAGAAATGATACTTGATCCTGCTGCTATTTCTAAAGGACGGGCTAAGATACATATAGTTCTGATTCTTCCATTAAGAAAGACAAGTCTCCTTTCTGTACATAAACACAATATTTAGCCTTGTTTGGTGGGGATTAAAATTAAATTTTTATAAGATTTTGATAGAAGTTCTTGAAAGTACGGTTGAAAAGTTGTAGAACCATGAAAGATGTGGATAATATTAATTGTTTGACTTTTTCTTAAATTGAAATTTGATTTAAATCAATACCAAATAGGGGCTTAATATTTTTGTCACCTGTCTTCTCTTTGTTTTAACATTACAAACTCCATCTTAAGTTCAGGTCTAACTGACAACTCTATTAGAAGGCCATACCAGATGAACTTGGATCAAACAAGATTCACAGACCAAAGTTATAGAAAAATTGATAGCGTGGAATCATATGCCCAAATACTCCCAACTAAAAGAAGAAAAGCAAAAAAAAAAGAATGAATTAATATATGCATAAAATTAAGCGATATTTTATTGATTATTGAGAATTACCTGCTGGTTTGAATGAGTTTCAAACCGCGGAGCCTTCAATCTCAGTTTTTCAGCTTGATCGTATAAGTTGTAATGCAGGTAATTCCTCAGTAACAGATTGAGAAGTGTTTCCTGCCATATACCATTGTCAAGCAAGAGAATACGTCCAACCATAAATACAAACTAATTGCACATGTGATCAGCAACAAACCTGTCCCAACTCATCAGACGCAATGTTGCGGTCCGGTGTAATGCCAGCAGATTACTGTTAACAAAAGAGTCTCCATTAGATGTAAAAGACCACAAAAGAGAAAACCAATAAGATATTCCAAAAAATGGCGAAAACAACATTCAACACCATTTGTTCTGTCTGCTCATGTTCGTTTAGAAGAGCCAACAGGAATACATCTCCAACCCAGCACCAAATTTTGCACTAAATTTTGCACCAAATCTTGCACCAAACTAAAATTCATCTCCAACCATTACACCAAAAATTACACCAAATGAACAGTATTTAACCATTTTCTTCCATTTTTTTATTCTTTATAATCTACTTAGTTGAAATATTATTTATTTAATTATTTCAGAAATACATAAATTACTAAATAAATAATTAATTAATCGTGTTTGATGTATTTTAAATTATTTTCGTCTTTTAATTAATTAATTAATTATTATGTCTTACATTTAAAATTTATTTTAAACACAAATAATTATTAATATTAATAAAAATAATAATAATTTATTATATTAAAAAATATACAGCAGAAATTACATAAATACCCTCAACAAATTTATTTGGGAAATGTAAAATAAGGGCAAAATTAGCATTTTACACTTGCACCATTTTGGTGCAAAGTGAATAGTGTTGCACCAAATATGGTGCAACACTATTCACTTTGCACCATTTTGCACCAAAATGGTGCAAAGTTTGGTGTTGGGTTGGAGCAATTTTGCACCAAAAAATGGTGCAAAATGGTGCAATGGTGTTGTGGTTGGAGATGGCCTTAGTATTGAACAAATAATTTTTTTTCTAATATTCATAAAGATATGGTCCAATTTGATTCGGTTCTAGTCATTAGAATTGTATAGAAATTTTCAATATTTAATAAGTGGAACTATTGGGTTTAAATTTAATTATAGAATTGCTCAAGTTCCGTTTAATTCGATTCTCAAATTCTCTACTATAATTAATTTTTTAATATTTATAAAACTACATTAATTTTACTAATGACGTGTTCAATTTTAGCTCTTACAAAATAATGTAGTCCAATTTTATATATCTTTTACATCTTTTTTTGTTGAGTTCTTCACAATTTTGATTGTTAAAAATTACAGGAAAGGAAGACAAACAAGCCACAATAATTAGGAGAGACGGTGTGATAAAATAATCTAGCTTATTTAAAATAAATAAAATAAAAAATTTAGAAAATTTGATTTTTATTTGATTTTTGATTTAGAATTGAGAACCAAACCGAACCCATCGATTATTGATTCTGGACTCATTCGAGTATTTAACTCAAGAAGAATCGCTCAGGGCGATTTGGTTTGATTCGAAAGTTTTGCTCAATCCTAACTATTCCAATTCTTGGGATAAAAAAGAAAAGGTGACATGGCCAGCCCGAGGGACTCTTTCATCATTTTACTTACCTTCAGGTAATTAAAGCAAAATTCTACTAGTCTGTCTCTGTTACGAAAAAATAATATTATTTGTATATATTAAGTTATATAACGGTTTATATATAAATAGGGTGTCCAAAAATGAATGGAGAAGTTTTTTCTTCTTCTTTATTTTTTTGGTTGAATAAATTCCGATACAATCATCTCACTGTATCATGTGTATGTAATCTATTATACACATGTAACACAACCGTGTACTACCTTTTATCCTTTTATTTTGGTAAAAAAACCTTCATGAATAGCCCAAACCTTGTGAAGCATCCCATAGCATCCATTCAATTCTTTTAGGGCATCTTTAAGAAGCTATCTATTTTCAAAGAGTCTATTTTGTAATTCAGAAAGCATATTCAAATTTAAAGGATAAAAACTTTTGAGTACTTCAATAGGCTTTATCTTTAACACTTGATCCCGTTTGGCCCCCATTTTCTAGAAATGAAAATGAGTGGAATAGTGTTTTTTTTTTAAATGAGTGATTGAAAAAGAAGGAGATTTTTTTTATTTACATGTAATATTATTTTATGGAAGATTGTGTGGTTGAAAATAGGAGAGAGAAAAATAGAATGTAATGTAATTTAATTTAATGGGAACCAAATGGGGGTTATTATTCTCAAAAACATATACTATTTTTCTCTATCTTTTATTTTCATTAGTTTCCCTTACATTACTTTCCTCCGTTGAAATATGAAATACTTTAAATGCAAATAATTATGAAAGTAGATTTGACTCTTTAAATGTGGATAGTCAAACACATTTCACACTCTCTATTTTAAAATATTAATTTGAAGAGTCTCTTGAAACATTAATTTTAAGATTGATTTTTCAAAATAGAGAACATCTTGTGTTTAAGGAACACCTCATTAAATCCACTTAAAAGGGCCATAATTAAAATGACATATTTGCGGCTCTGGTTTCACACATTTTGTTTTTTGTAGATTATACTCAAGTCTTTCTTTTATGGCACAAATTCCCAAACATTTCATTTTATATGCAATAGAAGCACAAATCGACATAGTATTTATTTGGCATAACTTTTCAAAAGTCAAATGGAGCTTTTAAGACCCTAAAGCGACTTTTTATCCATTTAGCTAATTCTATAAAAATATTTCTTCTAATTAGAATAGTATTTAGAGTAATTTGATCTCAATGTGGCTCTCTAAAAGTAGGGGTGGGCATGGTCTGGTTCAGTTCGATTCTAATGAATCGAACCCCAAAATTTTCGGATATTTAATAAGTGAAATTGTTGGGTCAAAATTTAATTATGGAACTATTCGAATTCGATTCCATGCAATTCAGTTCGATTCAATTACCAGGTTTTGTATTATAATTAATTTTTTAATATTTAGAAAGCTGTATTAATTCAATTATTGACATGTCCAATCTTAAATCTTATAAAATAACGTAGTCCAAATTTATGTCTTTTGTAAAATCATATTTTTATATTTGAACTAAATTAACTAGTTAGCAAATTTATTTTAAAAAATAAAATAATTTGACTTGCTTCAAATAAATAATTAAAAAAATAAAGGAGGTTCAGTTCTTCAGTTCTTGATCTAAAATTGAGAATCGAACCGAACCCGTTGGTTCTCAATTCAGACACCCGTTCGGCTATTTAACTTAGGAAGAGTCATTTGATTCGATTCAGTTCGGATCGAACCCCAACCTCATTGCACAATCCAAATCAAAACCAAATTTGGTAGACAATCACTCCATCAACACGCGGTACCTGCCTTGAGTATATCCTAATGGTCCTGCTATATGTACATTATGGGTTTTAGCTTGATTTAGACTCTTCCATATGATTTGATCTATACCATTGATTTTCCCTAATTTTCCCATCAATGCAAAAATTCTACCCTTGTAAGGGGAATGCCATGCTAGATTATTCATATCCAAAACAGTCAACGTAGTTGATGCAGCAACAGAATGTCTGAGTCTTCGCCCAATTTGGATTCCTAAACCCAGTCACATAGCCCTGTAATTCATGGTGCCAATTAAATCATTAATTACAATAGCAAATTATTGTTATTACTAAATCAAAACAAGTACTTTTGAGACTGTTGGTTGTATATAGTGAAAATGAAAATATATTCTGAAAGAAACACTTGCTTGAAATATAACACAAATTGCAGAAAATGAAGAACGCCAAATGAAAATGGTAGACTGGAGTTAGAGTTTGACTCTATCTCTTTAAGACGAATTTTGTCCCTATGATGTGCTCAGGGTGTATTGACAATTGTTTCTCAAAATACAACGATCTTCTTCTTGTAATAGAAGTATTCAAATGACAAGAACAACGAATTAGAAATTTGTTTTGCACTCTCTACTTGGAATGAGATTTTATGCTATGGAGAGTTTTGATGAAATGTAAAGAATACTTATGACTCTAAAAGAATAAGGGGAATGTAATCAATTGGGACTTTTGAAAATTTTGATGGACATTTTTTAAATGATGACTTTTGTTAATTTCATGAATCTTTTATAGATTTATATAGAATTAGTGAAAGCCTTTCCTAAATTTCTATAGACTTTCATTTTTAAATTTTTATAGATTTTCATAGAATTTGAAAGACTTTTGAAAACTTTCATTTGAAATAGAATTCACGTGGTTCTAGTACAATGGTGTCAAAATTCTACATATATATGATAAACGATAAATTTAATATTCAATATTTTTAATATAATATACATCTAAAAATGAATAAAAACCAATATACTTAAATTTAATTATAAATTTTTCATATTAAATTTTATAATTTAATAAAAAAAATAGATATTTTTCACAAAAAAAATGAATAAAAAAGAAAAGAAAGTTACATGAATTCAATTTAATTTTTTTCATAAAAAATAGAGATAATCAATAAGAGAGAGAAAGATAAATGAAAATAAATATAATCAATAGAAAAAATAAATTTTAATTATAATTCTAATGTTCGGAGAAGGAAAAAGGAAAGAAACACTAAAAAAAAAAAAAAAAAACATTTTTTCTTGGTGAAAGTTTCCTAAAATCTCGTAATTAATAAAAGACAAATTTTGAGATTTTATATGAGTACTTTCTACTTAAAATTTAGTATTCTAAAGATTTTTATACAAGTATTTAGAAGTCATCAAAATTTGAATACACCAAAACTTATAGAGATTTCTAAAAACAAAAAAAAAATTAATTGAAAACATTGTAACTTTTAGAGACTTTTTAAAAGTCTAAATTAAATACAACGTGATTTTTAGAGATTTCTTAAAAGTCTATAAAAATCTCAATTTGAATACATCAATACTTTTAAAGAGTCTCAAAAAATTCACATTAAATATCTCTAAATTTTTTAAATCCCAAAAAGTCATTAAAAGTTTCAATGAATACACACCCCTTAATTTCAAGGGGGAGATCCAGTTTATAGAGGTTCAAGGATTGTAGCCAAAGAGACATGTCCCAAAAATTAACAAGTTCACGAAAAGCTATGTCTATTTGCAAATCACTTGTGTAGCAACACCCAAACAGCTCAAGCGATTTTTTCAGAGGTTGACCGCTCATCTAGCACCAATAGACAGCTGGAACTTACGCCCCACGCGGTCGCATTCGATCCGTCCCGATAGAGGCCGCAAAACAGCGTGGACAGCACGCTTCAACAGGACGGAACAACTTGCGATAACGGATGTCGGCAGATTGTTTTGGGCAAAATGCAGGCTGCCTAAATCGTGCAGTTTTTCAGCACATTAATGAGATTTTTCAAAGTCCCGACCCAGCCATTTTGGGTGGAAAAATACATGAACATGCAGCGGGATATTTTGGGGATGCAAGTGGGCAACTTGCACAAATTGTCCACTTATGCCACTTACAAGATATTATCAAAGATGCAAGCTAAGTACGAGTTGACAAAGATATAAGCTAAGCACGAGTTGGCAAGGATAATAACAAAAATGCAAGCTAAGATAGAGTTGGCGCCAACTTGCAATGAAAGTTGTAAGCTTATCCACTTGACGACAACTAAGCACAAGTTGTAACCAACTAAGCACGAGTTGTGACCAACCAAGCATGAGTTGTAAAGTACATACAACTTGATCTTAAGGAGGTTTAAGTTTTGATTATAAATAGAGATGAAAGTCTCATTTGTAAATCATGTAGAGTTGAGTGAGTTTATTCATTAGAAAGATTGTAAAGTTTTCCCTTTCATTTATACAAAGAAAGTTTCCCCCATCCTTACTTATTTTCCATATATTCCTTACTCCAAAATTCTCTTCTCAAAGTGTGTATAATTTAGCCTCATTGGTTAAATTATTTGTGAGTGTGGAAAGGCTGACTTGACGTTTTCTCGTGAGGTGCGGGAATTGTCAAGCGTTAAGGTCGTAGGGTTCTAATTGTTCGGGTGTAACGAAACTAGGTCCGTGACAAGTGGTATCAGAGCCGCGTTTGTAGGCCGTTGTAATGGCGGAATCTCAAGAAACTGTTGATATTGAGATTGAGGATAGGGGTCGAGGTGCTGCTCAAACTGAAGTAAGGAAAACTAGAGGCAAAAGTAAGGTGAGGGCAACCACCAACATGGAAGGTAAACTTGACCAAATCATCTCAAATATGAGTGATCAGGTCGAATATCTTGAAAGCTCCTCCTAGGCGTTGGAGGGACACGCCATTGGAAAGCTAGAAACTCTACAAATTAATGTCCAAGAGGTGATGGACACACAAGCATCGTTGGAGAATGATGTCCAAACGATGAAAGATGATGTTCGAGCTGTGGTAGCCGGACAAGCCGCGGTGATGGATGATTTTGGTCATCTCCAAACCAAAGTCTTGGATGCCGTTTCTGCCATGCATGGCCAAGTTAACCAATTGGTTGTGATGATGGAAAGAATGAACAAAGAGCTTGATCAATACAAGCACTCCACTCCCGGTACAAGTGGAGGTGCCGCTTCAACTATTGTTGCCCCGAGGATTGAATACCCGAAGCCTAAACATTATGATGGGCGACAGGATGCCAAAGATGTGGAAAACTTCCTATGGAAATGGAAGTCTACTTTGAAGGCATAAATCTTGTTGATGAAGCCATGAAAGTTCGGACTGCTTCTATGTATCTTACCGACACCGCATCTCTTTGATGGCGTCGTAAGCATGCCGATGTTGAACATGGAGCCAGTAGAATTGATACTTGGGACGAGTTCAAAAGGGAGTTAAAGAGGCAATTTTACCCAGAGAACATTGTGTATGAAGCCGACAAGAAACTAAGGGAATTGAAACAAAAGGGACCATTCGTGACTATGTCAAAGAGTTCACGACCCTTATGCTTCAAATCCCGAGCATGCCGGAGGATGTCTTGCTATTCTATTTCATGGATGGATGTACAACTTGGGTGCGGTAAGAATTACAACGTCGTGGGGTCAAAAATGATGAGGCAATTGCGGTTGCTGAATCGTTGATGGAGTTCCAAAGGAGTACGGAGTCGTAAGCAAGGACTTTCAAACCAGCAAAAGGGAATTTTGGCAAAGGTGGAGGCGATATGCGAAAAGATAAACAACAGAGTAAGCCGAATTGGAGGCTAAATCCCAAAGTTGATTACAAACCCGGTGGCAACAAACTAACTACTTGGCGAAAGGAGTATGATGATAAAAAGAGGGGTAATTTTGCTCCTCGTAGTTGCTTCATTTGCAAAGGGCCACATCTCATGAGGGATTGCCCTAAACTTGGATCCTTGGCATCTATAACGAAAACTCAACCGGAGGTTTCCCATGACAAGGAAGAAGGTGCAAGTCATATGGGTTCATTGCAACTTTTCAATGCTTTGAATGCCAAAACCGTTCCGAGGGTGAACGAAGAAAAATGATTGATGTTCGTACTTGTCAAAATCAATGGGCGGCAAACACGGGCATTAGTTAATACCGGAGCCACACACAATTTCATCACGAAGGATGAAGCCCGAAGGCTTGGATTGAACATTCACCATGGAGATGGATTGATGAAGACGGTAAATGCAATCGCAAGGCCATTAGTGAGCGTAGTTCGAGGAACGAAACTACGATTGGGTTCGTGACTTGGACCCATTGATATCTCTGTGGCCTCGGTGGATGATTTCCTAGTATTGGGCTTGAATTTCTTAAGGAAGGTTAATGCCATTCCTATGCCTTCCTTTGGTTCGATGTGCATCTTGGAGAAGGGATCATCATTCATGGTTCCTACCGTTTCCGTGGGGACGGAAGCAAGACAACTTTCGGCTATGCAATTAGCGAAAGGATGGAAGAAGGGTGAGCCGACATTCATTGCTCAATTGTCGGTAACAACCGAAGTCACTACAAATAATGATTATTTGCTGGATATTATTACAAAGGTCCTTGAGGAAAATAAGGACGTGATGCCCAAGGAGTTGCCAAGGAAACTCCCGCCTAGGAGGGAAGTTGATCATCGAATTGAGTTGGAGCCCGGTGCTAAACCCCCGGCCATGGCACCTTATCATATGGCACCTCCGGAGTTAGAGGAACTTTGAAAACAACTTACGGAGCTTGTGGATACGGGAAGGATTAGACCATCCAAAGCTCCCTATGACGCCTCGGTGTTATTCCAAAAGAAGCCGGACGGGATATTAAGGATGTGTGTTGATTACCGAGCACTAAACAAGGTGACAATGAAAAACAAATACCCTATTCCATTAATTGCGGATTTATTTGATCGACTTGGTAGCGCTAAATTCTACACCAAGGTTGATTTGCAAAAAGGCTACTATCAAGTTCAGATTGCGGAAGGAGATGAGCCTAAAACTACTTGCATTACTTGGTATGGTTCCTATGAATGGCTTGTCATGTCGTTCGGCTTGACAAATGCCTCGGCCACCTTTTGAACCTTGATGAACAAGATATTTTATCCATAGTTGGATATGTTCATGGTGGTTTATCTTGATGATATTGTCATCTATAGCAACACGTTGGAGGAACATGTTGAGCACTTGAAAATAATCTTCCAAGTGTTGCGGGAAAATGAATTGTACAACAAGAAGGAGAAATGTTCATTTGCCAAAAAAGATGTGAATTTCTTAGGACATATCATCGGGCATGGTCACTTGAAAATGGACGGAGCCAAAGTAAAAGCAATCAATGTGTGGGAGCCACCTACTAAGGTGACGGAGTTGCGGTCTTTCCTTGGATTGGTAAATTACTACCGACATTTCATTAAAGGCTACTCATCTAGAGCAGCCCCTTTGACGGACTTGCTCAAAAAGTCTCAAGGATGGGAGTGGACCGTGAAATGTCAAAGAGCCTTTGATGATTTAAGGGCGGTGGTCATGTTAGAGCCGGTGTTGGCCTTATCAGATTTCAACAAAAGTTTTGAAGTTCAAGCTGATGCATCGGATTTTGCTATTGGAGGTGTGCTCATGCAAGAAGGTCATCCTATTGCCTTCGAGAACCGCAAGTTAAATGACACGGAGCGGTGTTACACGGTGCAAGAAAAATAAATGACTGCCATTGTGCATTGCCTACGGG
This sequence comes from Olea europaea var. sylvestris, assembly GCF_002742605.1. Taxonomy (NCBI): domain Eukaryota; kingdom Viridiplantae; phylum Streptophyta; class Magnoliopsida; order Lamiales; family Oleaceae; genus Olea; species Olea europaea. The sequence continues at coordinate 7,735,504 of NC_036241.1, read as the reverse complement.
TATGGCACCATTATCTTTTGGGTTCCCATTTTGTGATCAAGATGGACAACGTGGCTACAAGTTACTTCCAATCACAAAAGAAGTTGAGCCCGAAGCAAGCTAGATGGCAAGATTTCTTAGCGGAGTTTGATTATGTGATGGAATACAAACCCGGGAAGGTGAATGTAGTGGCACATGCACTTAGCCGAAAGGAGGAACTTGCGGCAATTAGCCAAGCCACGGGCACCTTGTTGGAGGAAATTAAACAAGGATTGGAGCATGATCCCATGGCGAAAACATTGATGTAAGCCACCCGAAAAGGCAAGACAAGGCGATTCTGGATTGATAACGGGTTGCTATACACCACTGGGCAACGGGTATTTGTGCCTAAGTGGAAAAATTTGCAACGTGATGTGATCCGGGAATGTCATGACACTAAATGGGCTGGACATCCCGGGATAGATCGGACATTAGCTTTGATTGAATGAGCATATTATTGACCATAAATGAGGGATCAAGTTGAGACATATATCTGGACATGTCTTGTGTGCCAACAAGATAAAGTGGAGAATAAATTACCGATGGGACTTCTTGATCCTCTTCCCGTTCCGATCAACCATGGGATGTTGTCACCATGGATTTCATTAGTACCTTACCAAAGTCCGAAGGGTTCAGATCATTAATTGTTGTTGTTGATTGATTTTCTAAGTATGCTACTTTCATTTCAGCCCCTAAGGATTGCATTGCGGAGGAGACGGCAAGGTTATTTTTCAAAAATGTTGTGAAGTATTAGGGGTTGCTGAAGCATATTGTAAGTTATCAGGATCCTCGCTTCACGGGGAAATTGTGGACGGAGTTGTTTAAACTGCTTAGATCGGATTTGCACTTTCCTAGTAGTTTTCACCCCTAGACGGATGGACAAACAAAACGGGTGAACGCATTGTTGGAATGTTATCTTCGACACTTTGTTAGTGCTAATCAACGAGATTGGGCGAAGTTGATGGACATAGCCCAATTTCCCTACAACTTGCAGAAAAGTGAATCTACGGGACATAGTCCATTTGAGCTTGCAACAAGGCGACAACCTATAACGCCCCACACATTATCTATGGTTGGTGATTCTAATCGAAGTCCCGGAGCAATCAAAATGGCTAAGTCATGGAGATATCATGTGGACTTAGTAAGATCTTACTTGGAGAAAGCCCGGAAGCAAATGAAGAAATGGGCCGATGAGAGACGAAGACCATTGGAATTCAACCTTGGAGATCAAGTGCTTGTGAAAGTGTTGCCTCAACAATTCAAAGCCTACCGCAAAGTTCACAAGGGCTTGGTTAGAAAATATGAAGGTCTGTTTCCCATCCTAGCGAAGGTTGGAAGAGTTTCCTACCGGCTAGATCTTCCAAGCACTTTAAAGATCCACCCGATTTTTCATGTGAGCATGTTGAAGCCATATAGGTCAAACTTGGAGGATCCAGGGAGAAACAAATCAAAGAGAGCGCCTTCCATTGTCACAATATCTTTTAAGAAAGATGTTGAATCCATTTTGACGGATCGAGTGGTGAGACGGAGAGGTGTTCCCCCTTGCACTCAATACTTAATCAAATGGAAGGGATTGCCCGAGTCCGAAGCTACTTGGGAAAATGAGGGAGATCTATGGCAATTTGAGTCCAAGCTTCAAAACTAAATGGCGACGAGGGCGTCGCCAAATTCGGTAGGGGAGTGACTTACGCCCCCTCGTGGTCGCGTTCGATTTGTCCCGATAGTGGTCGCAGAACAGCGTGGACAACACGCTTCAGCAGGACGAAACAACTTGCGATAGGGGATGCAGGCAGATTGTTTTGGGCAGAATGTAGGCTGCCTAAATCATGTAGTTTTTCAGTACATTAATGAGGTTTTTCTAAGTCCCGACCCGGCCATTTTGGGTGGAAAAATACATGATCATGCAGCGGGATATTTTGGGGATGCAAGTGGGCAACTTGCACAAATTGTCCACTTATGCCACTTGCAAGATATTATCAAAGATGCAAGTTAAGCACGAGTTGGCAAAGATATTATCAAAGATGCAAGCTAAGCACGAGTTGGCAAGGATAATATCAAAGATGCAAACTAAGATCGAGTTGGCGCCAACTTGCAAGGAAAGTTGTAAGCTTATCCACTTGACGACAACTAAGCATGAGTTGTAACGAACTAAGCACGAGTTGTGACCAACCAAGCATGGGTTGTAAAGTAAATGCAACTTGATCTTATGGAGGTTTAAGTTTTGATTATAAATAGAGTTGAAAGTCTCATTTGTAAATCATGTAGAGTTGAGTGGGTTTATTCATTAGAGAGATAGTAAAGTTTTCCCTTTCATTTATACAAAGAAAGTTTCCCACATCCTTACTTATTTTTCATATATTCCTTACTTCAAAATTCTCTTCTCAAAGTGTGTATAATTTAGTCTCATTGGTTGAATTATTTGTGAGTGTGGAAAGGCTGACTTAACGTTTTCTCGTGAGGTGCGGGAATTGTCAAGCATTAAGGCTGCACGGTTCTAGTTGTTCGGGTGTAACGAAACTAGGTCCGTGCTATCTATTATCCTTGGAGTTTTTGAATTAATTTTTTTAAAATATAATACTTATTTATTTTATTTCTACAGAAGAAAGAAACTATATAGGCTCATAGCTAAGTCTATCTAGCCAGGACCAGGATCCTAACCTATTCCAAGTCGGTCGGACGACGTGAACACTCCTATGGGCTTTGGATCGCCAACAGGAATCAGATCATCCTCCCTTCAAAGAATATCAATATCTCTTGAGGCCTAAACCCAAGTCTCAAAGTAGGAGGTAATAATTTAATCGTAGTTTTCTTCTTTTTCCTATTTAGGGCAAAGTTAATTCTTTTGTCCACCTATTCCAATTAACAAATTTCAACAACCTCACTTTATGTATTAATTTTTCATTCATTCGAAAATAGTTTCTTGAAATTAAATATACTACGATTATATACTCACTAAGTAGAACACGTTTGACTATTCAATTTCATTTGCATAAATTGAATAATGGAACCCACTCAAATATTTGGTCAAAATTGACTAAAATCAAGCCAATTTCCAACACGGACCAATATTCTCAAATGCACATTCATATTCTGTATATGCGTGCATGTACAAGGGCATTTTTTAAAATGCCCCGCATAAGGGTATGCGGGCAATAATGTGGTCAATCCATTTTGTTACATCAAAATATGAATGTATTTGTTTTAAAAATTGTGTCCAAATTAACCTAGCAAAGCCAAGTTCATTTTCATAACTTAAAAAATGGTAAATTCAATCCAACAAAAATCATATTAGCCCAAAATTATCCAAGCCTATGAAAACAACAATCTGTAGAGTTTTGACATTTAAAAAGAAAAATCCAAACAAAATTTTCGTAGAATTGCAAAATATCTATGTCGAGCACAAATCTCCTTCTTCTTTGATCTTCATCTAATTTCATTGTTAAGATCTTTATCGAGTTGCAGAAATTTGAAGGTACATTTTTCATTTTTATATTGCTTAGTGCTTACCTAATCATTATTGAAGAATATGTACAAAGTTCAAAAAATATATTATTTTATTTATTATTTCTTAATTTAAAATATTAAAAATAATATTAAAAATTGAAAAATGCATATTTACACATATGCTTGTAATGCTTGATAGAAACGCATTGTCAAGCATTAAACATTTTAGAACATTAGTTGAGATTGAAATATCTTTGACAACAAATATGAGGCGAGTTAATGGATGTTGTTGAGATGAAGAATGAGGTTGCAGAGTGAAATTTTCCATGAAATATGATGAATGTCGTTGCCATCTCAAAGTAAGTAGTTACCACTTTCTTTGCTAAGTCTACAAATTGTAATTGTACTGTCTGCAGAAATGGAACTTCTCTCTCTCAAATCCTACAATAGCCTCTTCTACCCCATGAATTACATGTATGGGCTTTTCCAAAGAGCAACTATATAGATGAGAAGAATATCTATAGGAATAGCATACACAAAAACCAAAAGGCAGCTTGGGACTTGCCACTACAGGTGGTGGCGCTCTTGGGTTTTGATTTAGGTAAGGGGTGGGCGTGGGGGTGAGTGATTTGGGGAGGAAAGAAGATGAAAAATTAATTCCTTTTTTGTTATGAAAAGAGAGAAAAAAGAGGAGAAAATAAAAATCAATAGATTTGTAGGTATTTTATTAAGAACTAAAGCCTATATTTATAGGGAAAAATCAGAAATACAACGGTAATAATTTATAGGATTGCAGGGGTATATTTTTCATTCACTAATATATTTGTCATTCACTAATAAACTTACTATTTATAACACTCCTCCTTAAATAGCTATTTATACAATAACTATCTCATTGAACTATTATTTGGCAAAAAATCCAGTGAGACAAAAATGCCAACAAATAAAAAATAAGTATAAATAATTTGGAGTAATAAAATACTTCCTCGTAAGAACCTTATTAAGAAAATTCAGTGGAACAAACTTGATCGAAGGAAAGAGTACAGCTACTCTTCCTGATTTCAATAAGTAAAAAATTCTAATATCAAGCTATTCATATCTCGTACATCAATGTCTTCAATATTACAATTTCTAGTAAAGTATGCCTCATGTTGTTTTGCATAGTTTTCAAATAGCACCATCTTCATAAGAGATATTTTATCAATCTTTAATAACTGTAATAACATAATGATTCAGAAATAACTCTGTTGATCTCTTTGAGAGTCTCATATGATAACCCAAGAATAGTTGACTAAGAGGGGGTGGATTAGTTATTAAAAACCTTTCAAAGATGAGTCTAAATTTTAACAAATTTAATAGCAAATAAGTTAATCAAAAAATATTTCAATCAGTTGGTTACTAAAAACTTTTTGAGAGTCACAAACCCAATAATAACTAACCAAGAAGGGGATGAATTGATTATTAAAAACTTTTAAAAGATAAGTCTAAATTTAAACAAATTTAATAGCAAATAAGTCAATCAAACAAATATGCACAAATATGAAAACAATAAATAAAAGGGAGGGAGTGTGCAAACGATGTAATTGTGGAGATTCGATCTCAACAAATGATCTACGTCATCTGTTACCAAGCTCTCCATCACGAGCAAGGTCTTTTTTATTATATTGATCTTACGGTGCAATTCCATCCTTTTACAATGCTTCTGGTGACTTACAATCAAGGGGGCATCGATCATATTATAATAGAAAGCTTTATAGGACCTCTATAGAATCACAAATTCAAAGAGTAATTGAGTTTACAATTTAAACTTTTCTCTTAATAAATCATATAATCAAAATTAAACACCAAGAGAGAAGTAGGCTAACACTTTAATGAATAGCAATGAATGAAGTTCAAATGTTAGGTAAGAAAAACTTTGATAGAAGAATGATTTCCAAAAGTTAATTCAATCTAAAGTTTATCAAAATATATGATTTGACTCAATGAAGATAAACAAAGAGTGTAATAATTTTGCTCTAGAGTATCTCACTTTAATGTTTATAAAAGTCTATCTATAAATGGAAATTGAGGTGGTATTTATAGCAGTTAAAGCATCAAAGTTCTAACCAACCAGACATCTACTCCTGAACCGGACACTAAACCAGTCGTTGTTCGTCGGAATTCAGAACGGCTAAAAATTTGACCTTTGGACGAACCGGACGGCTTGGATAGTGTTTTCCCGGATTTTTCTTTTATTGATTGTTTTGAAAAATGTAGACTTTTGAAAGATATTTTGACTTAGTTTTTCAAGGTAAGTGACATTTGTGAGAAATTTGACTATCAAGTTGAGATTCTTACCTTTAAAAAATAATTTTATGTAAGCATTTTTAAAAATTAATATTTTTAGTGCATAAAAATTCATCTTGAGCTTTTAATGATTCATTGCTAAGGATTAAAACATTTTACCTTTACACGTGAGTCCAAAAACATCTAAATTTAATGTCTTCATTGTTTGGTCGTTGAAGTAAGTCTTCGATTTTATTTGAATGCTTGGCTTCCATCTCGATTTTCATTGAACATCAATTGCAATTCTTTCGATTGCAATTTTCTTGTCTTTAATTGACCAATTTTGCAACAATAGATTCAAATTCAATTGTCAGAAATAAAAACAATTTATTTTTATAATCAAAACATGAAATCAACCATTGGTCAACAATTTCCTCATTTTTTTATTATGACAAACAAAAGATGATTTGCAGCAATTTTATAAACAAAGGAACTTGCAACAATTTTCTAAACGAACGAATACTTTAGATATGACCTATAGTTCAGATATTCCCCCTATCTCTTATATATGTATTCCCCCTATTTATTGTACATATATTCCCCTTATCTCATGTATCAATGAGTATTATTTTTTATATTATTTTCCTCCTTTTGGCATGAGCAAAAAGAATAACAACATGGGAATACAAATGCACAAGCAAAAATCAACCATAAGCAAAAGCTGAAAATTTTCATTGAAGATGCCACATATTTTTCTGAACATAAAACTAAACATCATGATTGAATTCATAATTCAAGTTATATAAACATGAAAAGATAGCTAGAATATAGTAACAAAAAGAAATCAAAAGCTAATATTGTGGCTCCGGAAGAAAGTGGGCATAGAAATGAGCGTAGTAGGCATTATGTTGAGCCTACATCACCACTTGTTGCGCTTGAACATCCTATTGTGGTTGGATTGACGCTTGTTGAGACTGCAACTAGAGAAACAATCCACCAAGGCCTTCAACAGTCAATGTAAGTGAATCAATGTGCCCGTTGATAAGGTTATAATGATCCTTGGTAAATGTGAAGCCACCGATCGAAGAGCAAGGAGCATTGGAGCTCGATATATCGTGCGGAGAACTTGGAACATATGGGACATCATCTCCTTCCTCTTCTTCATCACCTCAAAGGGTAGAGTTGAGGGACACAATTTGGGGTCGGACCGTTTGGTGTGTGCTAACCATTGACCTTGTTCTTTTACTATTTTTATCTGTTTGAGGGTTTGAATGTTAGTGGTGTCGGTCAAGCTAAATTTGACAAAAGTCTTACCATGTAATGGAATATCAAAATGTTTGAAAATTTTTGTTAGAAGCATACTTTATGGTAAAGCCTTAACATGACGCATAGAATGCACGAGCTTAATGAGACCTAATGCAATTTTTGGGAAATCTAATTTCCGATCAGAAAGGAATGAATCGAGAAGAAAAATATCAAAATGGTTAACATCATCTCATGCCCCTTCCTAAGGAGAATGATATGTGCAATGATGTTTTTGTAAGACTTTACATGGAGAGGTTAGTTGATTTGCACTAATTTTCATAATGTTCTCAAAATTCTTTCCAATAACTCAATGACATACTTGGTTCGGGTCATAACTTTCCAATGTTGGATGAGTTTTATGTAGAAAGATTTAAATTTCACACATCTCAAGCTCGAGAGTATCATCCAAATGGGGAGAATAACCATATTTTGTAAAGATTTATTTTGGTTTCCTATACTCTACTCGTACCAACATGAGTAACTCCTAATGCATGCCAAATATCATATGTGGAATCAGGTGTGCTAGTACAATTAAATTCATTTATATCTAATGCACAATATGGTAGGTTTTTGGCTCTAGCATTTAGGGATAATTTTCTTTTATTCTCTTTATCATATTCCTTTCTAGTTTTAGGAATAGTTTGATCGGGTTTGCCTTCAACTTAACAGTCTTAGTAGGCACATAGAGACCATATTCAATAACTTTTCAAATATTGTAATCTATTGATTGAATGTCATCATCCTAACTTTTCAATAATTATAATTTATGCCATCAAAGAGGGGGACGATTTGTAAAATGTCCCTCAAGATTTTGAATATTTGGGTTAGTCATTATTCAAGATTGTGAAATCTTTGAAAATAAGCACCTAGCTCTGATATCAATTATAACCCAAGAATAACTTACCAAGAAGAGCGTGAATTGGTTATTAAAAACTTTTTCAAAGATAAGTTTAAATTTAGACAAATTTAGCAGCAAATAAGTCAATCAAATAAATGTGCACAAATACGAAAACAATAAGTAAAAGGGAAGGGAGTATGCTAACGATGTAAATTTGGAGATTCTTTCCCAACCAATGATCTACGTCCTTCATTACCAAACTCTCTATCACGAACAAGGTATTTTTCACTATATTGATTGACTTATGGTGCAATCCAATCTTATACAACGCTTTCGGTAATTTACAATTAAGGAGCACCGATCCTTTTACAATATAGAATTTTACAGGACCTCTATATGATCTACAAATTCAAAGAGTAATTGAGTTTACAATTTGAACTTCTCTTTGAATAAATGATATAATTAAAATTAAGTACCATGAGAGAAGTAGGCTAACACTCTAATAAATAACAATAAATGAGGCTCTAGTGTTTGGTAAGAAAAACTTTGATGAGAAGAACGATTTCCAAAAGTTAATTCAATCAAGAAAATTTCAAAATAAATTATTTGACTCGATGAAGATAAACAAAGAGTTAATAATTTTGCCAAAGAGTTAATAATTTTGCTCAAGAGTACCTCACTTTAATGCTCATAAAAGTCAATCTATGTATGTGAAGTGATGTGGTATCTATAGCAGTTAAAACACCAAAAGTTCTGACCAACTGGATGGTTCAATCGAATGTCCGCTTCTGAAACGGACACTAAACTGGCCGTTGTTCATCAGACTTCAGAATCCTAAAAATTTGATCATTGGGTGAACCAGACATTAGCTTGGACAGTGTTTTCCCGAATTTTTCATTCTTTGAATGTTTTGAAAAATGCAGACTTTTGAAAGACATTTTCACTTAGTTTTTCAAGGTAAGTTGCATTTGTGAGAAGTTTGACCATCAAGTTGAGATACTTACATTTGAAAAACAATTTTATACAAGCACTTTTAAGAATTAATTTTTTTCGGGCATAAAAATTTATCTTGAACTTTTAATGATTCATTGCTTAGGATTAAAGTATTTTACCTTTACATGTGAATCCAAAAAATCTAAATGTAATGTATTCTCGTTGAAGTACTCGTCTTTGATTGATTTGATGCGAATGCTTGACTTCTATCTCAATTTTTATAGAACATCAATTGCGATTCTTTCGATAGCGATCTTCTTGTCTTCAATTGACCAATTTTGTAACAATAGCTAAAACGAATCAAATTCAATTGTTAGAAATAAAAACAATTTGTTTTTGTAATAATCAAAACATGAAATCAACCATAGGTCAACATCATACATATAAGGTATCATTTTGAGAGTAAATATCTTACATGTTATAGACATTCGTTGTACGAAGAATATGCTCATTTAAACCTTATTATGAAAAACCCCATGGAAAAAGTTCTAATGAAGGAAAAAAGTGATTATTCTTTTGAATACGTTACAAAGGTTAACTCATTGAAAACTTTGCTAGGAAAATTCAATAGGACAAAACACTGGTTAAGGAAAAAAGAGTACAATGCTTATTTACTCATCCTCATGATAATATCACTTGAATTATGTTTCAAGCATATTAAATAATTCAAGGATAAATTAAATTTATGTAATATAAATTGACTATAATCACATTTATTATATACATATCGAATTTCATGTATTGTTATGCTAATAAGGTAGAGACATGTGATTACATTCATCACATAATAACTTATCTATTTATACAAAATTTTGAGACATTTATTATGTAAAGAGTCGTACATTTCATATTACAACTTTATTTTTTTGTTTTCATTTCGTATAAGTATATACCTTTTGGTGTTCTAACTGTAGATCTAGAAATTTCAGATTTTCGTAATAAATTTAATTTAAGATTGTGTCTCTTTTATTTGGCCAATCATTATTTCGATATATATATTTCGATGCATTCATTTTGATTCCTCGTTATATGATGCAAACATGCAGTACATCATGTACAAAATTGTTGTCAAATTTTTTTCTTTTCAATTCTATTTCTTTTCCCATAATGATATAACTTATTGAGATATCTCAAGTTTTATTATTTTAGGTACCTGAACCTCTTTTGAGGTTTTTATAATCTATTTTGTCTATATATTCATTAAGAATTTATGCCTCCTTAATGGGACCATCTTCGTAAATTGCTCCATTTTCATTTGGAGTTATTTTGTATTAGATTTGAGTACCATCACTCTATAGGCGTGCCATAAATATATGAAATATAATGCTATCAAATTGTAATCCTGAGACATCAATTCGTATTGGAGCATTTAAAATTTATGAGTGAAATATTATTGATCTCTTTGATTAGTAAATGTATATAAATAAATTATCTCTCAAACTTCTAGTTCTAATGATCTTTTGCGAGGATTTAGATAATAATGCATTGGTACATTATTTCCAACTTCTTAATTCCTTTACGCCAATGCTGAAAGAATTGTCCAATCAAATTGATAATCATTTTTCCAGCGTTACAAAACATCACCCATTTGAGATAAGGGTACAAATTAAGTATTTATTTTCAACATTCTTTCTTTTCTATCTCAGTGCATTATGATGGATCAATTTTATATATACTGTACTATCAAAATAATTAGATAAAAAAATTAGGTTATGATCATAAGTCAATTATAATAGGGAGAACTATGAAAATAATTAGATAGAAAAATTAGGTTATGATCATAAGTCAATTATAATAGGGAAAACTATGATATTGACATGATGTGTAATAGAATTTTCTTTAAAAAAAAAAAAGAGAAGTACTTTATTCTCAATTAAATTAATTGGAGGTTTTTCACAAACAATAGTGTTAAATCATTTATCGACATCCTAGCTAACAGTTATTAAAATGTTGACATTTATGTCCACTAGCATAAACAAGCACAATTTTGATATATAATCTAAAAATTATGCTTATAATTTAAAATTTGAGCAATAATTTCACAAATTTCAAGTTGCGAACACCATGCAATCATCTAGTATATATTTAAGTCTATTAGATGCAAATAATATTTAGATAATCAACGTAAATGATATGGGTCATCATTTATCACATTAATTAATTTTTAAAAAATAGGAAATTTAGACCCATATTTTAGCTAGTGATGGTTAACGAAAAAATTTCATAAAAGAGAACAAATATCATATAGAATTGAATTGAAAAATCTTCTGATTCTTCATTGAATACCCATTTGAATTTTTAATTCCTCATTATTATTAATCCAGTGATGATCCAAATTATCATGTCAAACAATAAAATCAAATTATATTTCTGGTTCAATATAAGATATAATTCAAAGATTTAATTTCGAAAAATATGATTAAAACTTATATAATCATATATCATTCAAGTAGTCAAACTAATTAATGTCCTCATATATTAGTTATATGTTTTTCTTCATGGATAAAAATGAATTCAAAATGATATATTCTTCAAAAACGTACTACTTCGAGAGCACATTATCTTTAATTATTACTTTTTCAAGAGCAATATGTCAATATTCTTCTGAAATATTAAAAATTATAGTTTATGCTCTCTAAGAGCGATAAATTAATATTCTTCTTGAATATTAACATTATAGAAATTTAATTTCCTTTAAAAATTACAATCTAGTATTGAGTTGTTTAATTTGTGTCTCTTCATGAATACAATGAAATATATATTATTCACGAAAATATCTTATGATTTAAAACCACCGCAAGTGTACGGTTCATTAACAAGTAATAAAGTAAATGTGAGTCCAAGTATTATTCCACAAGGATCGATTTAGTTCAATTTTTATTACCTTGACCTTAATCGAAACAAGAATAATGAGAATGTGTTTATTGTTACGAAATTATAACTAAAATAAACTATGTATACAATTATGAATTAATTAACTAGATTAGATGTAAGTGGTGTTTAAATACAAGTTAAAGTGTTCTAATGAATGATAAACGTACTAGAATTGTGAGTCCTCATGCAATAATCCTTTTTAATCTTAATTTTACACTTTGACAATACGATTGAATATTGAAGAATTAATATTTATATTATATTTAACAATCTCTCTCGAATAATTTTAAATTTATTCTCATATATGATTCGACTATATTTTTACGACGGATGCATACATACAAGAATGCGTGAATTTTTATGAACGCTTAAAAATTCACATAAAGTATAGTGATACATTTCTATCTCCTATTAGATCCTATGATGATTTATACCATGTCGAGCTTATTTTCCTTCTTTCGAATGCATGAAACAAACCGTCAAATTCACACAATTAAATGCACAATAATTGTAGAGAAAATAAATTCTTATAAACCATTCAAATTTCAAAAACATATTTTAATGTCAAGAATATAAAATATAAAATTAAAAAGTTATATAACACGGTTCATCATTCTCCTAATACAAACAAATTTAGCCTAGTATGGTGGAAAGAAGAAAACAAACTGAATATTGAAGAAACGACATCAGCAATTTAAATCTTGAATTGAATCTTCATATCTTGGGACTCGATCTTCCTATTTCTTACCTCCTTCTATGCTCTACAACCCTTATGAATATGCTATAATGCATGACCCCTTCCTTATCGATGTCCCTACAGCTTTAAAAGATATTACAAGATTTGTTTCCGTAAGAATTTCAGTCAGATAAGAGAATTAAAATTTTTTCACCGTGATTGCACAGGCAAAATTTTTTGCCTCGATAATTGCTCCTTGTGTTTGGGCAGTCGTCCACTCTAAATAATTGGGCGGTCACCGAGTTATAAAAACTTTCAAAAATTGCATTTTAGTCCCCCAAATTCAATTCTTGATTCGTTTAAGTTCTTTCTCTTCCAATTTCAACACTTCAACTTTTAATTGCATCCAATTGAACCCGCAACATCTTTAATCTTCATTTTATAGTCCAAATCAACTATTAAAATATTACAATTTAGCATTCATACTTTGGATTTCCCCATTTTTCTTTTCCACTTGCATTAGAAATAGGTCCATCATTGAAATAAACAAAAATTAACACAAGTAAAAATCAACATTTTCAGGATATAAAAACTTAATTATATAATCCAAATAAGTGCACAAAATGCACTTATCATGCTATTTCGAAAGTACGTTATATTTTAGCATTGTTTTTTCGAGAGCAATAGAACAATATTCATCTATAATATTGAAAATGATAATATTATACTTTTCAAGAATAATAATATATTATTGTTTATAATAATAAACTATGTAAGAATTTACTCTTCAAGAGTTAAAATAAAATAATATTATTCATCGACAAGAAAGTTATAACCATAATAACGTTGAACTTAAACAAATTTGAACTATACAAAAATAAACATATGAGATGGGAACAAATTCAAGCCAACAACGATGGTGGTTTGAATATTTTATAGCCTCGATGGAATTACGGCAGGAAGTGGTCACCAATTGCTGCATAACATAACATAGCAGTAAATTTTGAAATTGACTACTGGTTTAGTTTCCACTTTCCATAATATAGATATCACCAATTGTGCCCCCAGGGCACATCTCCAAGTGGTAAAAGGGAAGGGTGGAAAAATTCAGCTTTTTTTGAGGCTGCCGCGTCAAGGGTTCGAATCCTGAAATATGGATTTGGCTCTTGGGTAAATGCAAGTGTACAAGCAGCCTTCCTCCCTATACCCTTGGAGGCATAACCTGCGATTTACCTCCCTCATGATACTCTAGGGCAGGGGCGGTGGGGGACCCTTAAGGTTGGGGTTCAACCTTTTTTTGATATCACCAATTGCGTGTATGAAAAAGGTACTTTTGACTAAATATCATTACAAACAAAAATAAATATGCATACAATTATAGGCACACGTAGCTTTACATGCATACAAGTAGCTTTATTCTACATACAATTATAGGTATGCAAATTGACAAAAAAAATTACGCAAATAGGCACGTAAAAATAGATAGAATTTTGAAAAAGTAATGATTGTTGCTAATCTTGAAAGCCTCTAGATTTTGCGAAAAAAAAAATTTGCTTAGCTTTTTTTTTTCTAAACTTTTTTTTATTAGAAGATACCCCATAAATTTTATTTTTGACCCCCAAATCCAAATTGTCTGGATCCGCCCCTGTAAGTAGCCAACACAAAAAGTAATGATTTTGTAAAATAAAAGGAACCAACATGCATTAAAATAGTGATTATCTACACATAGAATTGTTTGTTTGATAATTAATTGAGCCTCAATTGTGTATGTAGGTACTAGCCAATTAGTTGAGCAAAAACACGCATCACTCATACATTTTTTCTCAGAAAAATAGTAATTAGATAAAAGCGCTTGTGCTAATAATGTGTTGTAAAAAAAAAAAAAAAAAAAGAAAAAAGAAAGAAAGAAAGAGAGATAAGATAACTAAAATCAATATACTTATTTGCATTTTATTAAAAACCAAAAACTTATATTTATAAAGAAGAATCAGGGATACAACGGTAATAATTTTTAGGACTATAATGGTACAATTTTCATTCATTAAAAACTTACTATTTACAATACTATTCATTTTTTTTCCTTTCATTATTTTCTATTATATATTTTTAAAAGCTACAATTTTTCCATTTAAAAATTAATCAAAAAAGGTCAAATTTTTATTATTTTGGTCAACTAATGACGGAATGGACAGATTTTATCGAGTTGTACTTCTGCTATAGTGAAATGAAAAGTTTGGGACCACAAACTAAAAGGTTTGAGACCATATCTGCAATTATGTATTTTAATTTTGGCCCTTTTAAATATATTTAACGTCTAAATTAATGAATTGGACAGCTGAGGGAATTTCTCCCCTAAAATGAAAGGATATGGAGGTATTCCGAGGCAAAGGTCAGGAGGTCTTGTGTCAATTACTCTTTTTCCTTCTATTTTCTCGTTAAGATAATCATATCCATACCACAATTTTTATTAATTACACCTAATTGAAGTTTTTAATCTTATCTTAATATAACTTTATTTTACTATTTGTTTCGATGCATTCTTACACTCAACATTCCATTAATTGGTACTATCTCTCCTTTATAATGATTTTCATCCAAAAGGTCTGATAAGTGAATGCGAAATGACTTTTTTGTTCTAATATTTTCAAAATATAAATGCGTCAACAAATTATTTTTCACATAAACCATTTTCAAGGACAAAGTGCTAATTTATTTAATGTTGAAGAAAAGAATTGAATGAAAAATGTTAGGGACATAATAGTTATAATACAAAAAGATTGAGGATTTTAAGTACAATTAAAATGTGATGCATTAACTTGAATATAATTTGAATATATATTAATTGGATGAAAATGTTATCAAATCATCTAAGAGTAAAGCCAATAGAGAAGAATTATTTGTATTTATTTAAATCTTATTTTTACATGTTTTCCATGTACAAACCGATTTTCATTTTCGTTAAAGGTGTGACATGTAAGCATATTTTCCAAATACATCGTTGCTATGTTTAAAATGGAGTTGTTTACCTAGTTCTAATATAAGATTATGTCATTTTATTTAAAAGCTTAAACGGTCAAAAAAATATATTTCTCCCTATTGATGAAGTGCAAGTGTTTTAAGAAAATGAATTCAGTGTTCGTTGATTCACGTGGAATGTTAAGAATTGACAATAAATACATTCATTTGATGAAGATTCACTGCCCTCGAAGCTAATGTCGTAGTCTCGTTTGTTATCTCTTATTGTTAGAAATTTTATTGCTAATTGTTGACACACTAAAAGTGCAGCCCAAATCAAATAGCCCAAAGAGTGAAGTCCAATTGAGGAGTCCAGGATAAAGGTCCAAACAGGATTATTGATAAATGCAGTGGAAGCCCACGAACACAGTGACATCATCGTCCAAGCTTGCAAGACTCCCAGAATCTGAACGAATAGAGTGCCTTACGGTCTCCCAGAGCGATGACCCCGTTCTCGCCCAAACTTTCGAATCGCCTAGGATCTTAGCAAACATAAAATATTATGGTTGTCCAGAATAGTAGTTATTAAAGCAATTATTGAGTAATCTTATCACATTTCACGATTCAAGGAGCCCAGTTGAAGGCGGTTGAATGACAAAGAGTAATGACAGCAGTTAGAGATGACAGTTCTACGACAAGTTAGCCACCATAAAGAAAGTGGGTAGTTATAAAACAATCAAGCAGTTTCCAAGCAGTTTGTCACGAGAAAATCATCAAAGAAATATAAAAAGGAAGAGAAGATATAGAATAAAGGATCTCGAATCAAACACTCTCAAACAGAAAATATGTAATTTTAATTACACTTTATTTAATACTCGTGTGCTTGCGCCCCTTGAATGCATTCTGTTTATTTCCAATTATAAATCATCGCCAATAAAACACCCCTTTTTGGGACTTTGTCTCAAGAGGTCTGTTCCTTACACAATCGTCTGAACCCTTTTTTAATTGTTAGCGACTACTCGCGCGAAATAATTTGGCACGCCCAGTGGGACATTGGTGTTTGGTGTTGAGATACAAAAAGTGAAACAATATGCTTCACAAATCTGATAAGGAAGCAGCAAGTCAGGGGAGGAGTCCAGTCTGTGATCAAGCGATATGAGAAGCAGCAAAGCTCTCCACGAACAGAGGAACAGAGTCAGAGCAGTCATAGTCGTTACGAACCAATGACAGAGTTGAGTCCTCGAACCATACGTGCATTGCTTGGAGAACTCACACAGGATGTCGTTGAACAGGTAAATCTACGAAATGTTCATAATATGGAAAGATTTACCCAGAATGGGAATGCACATTATGACAACATGGCCAAACAACTGAATACATTAAATGAAATAATGAATAAGATAGTAGGCCAAATTTGTCAGCCAGTTGTGCCTATTACAAGTCACTTTTAAGTTAGGACACTTGTAGGACATAATTTCCTAGTCTTAAATCCAAATCAAGGGATAGAACCACCTTTTGGTCCGTCTACTTCAAATCAGGGGGATGGTTTAAAGCCAAATCGGAATAGTGGTAATGGTACATCTAACTTGGGGGGTAACCTAAATGTAAGAGACAATGTCCTAAATAATGGACAGAATACCCCACGTGTTAATGATGAAATAAATATTCAGGCTAATGGTAACAATGGCCCAAATCATGGCAACTTTGTTGCCAACCAAGGACCAAAAATCAAGCCTCAGGCAAATCAACCGATTAACCAACCTATAGGAATTCTATATGACCCCAACGTCATGTTGAGAAATCAAATTATGGAAGTAGTACAGGATCAAATGGCTTTTGGGGTACGTCCTGTCATTAGGCCGACTTATACAAAGCCATATCCTGATTGGGTAGACCAAGCATATCCATGGCCTAGAGGGTATAAAGTACCAAAATTCTCATTATTTACCGGTTTAGGAGAAATGTCTACTCTAGAACACATAGGGCGATTCACACTGCAAAGTGATGAAGTAACCGACTACCATAAAATGATGTTATTCCCTAGTTCATTAATAGGAGTTACTTTCTCCTGGTTCATCAATTTGCCAACGAACTTTGTTCAAACATGGCAACAATTGGAGCAATTGTTCCATGCTCAGTTTTATAAGATTGAGTCTGAAGTTACTTTGGCCAATTTGGCGAATCTACGTCAAATGCCAAACGAATGGGCAGAATGTTTCCTTCAAAGGTTCAAGACAACAAGAAGTAAATGTTTTGTACCTTTGCCAGAAAAAGAGTTTGTCAAAATCGTTCAAAGTTGTCTAAGCTTTGATTTGAAAAAGAAATTTCAAGACAGGGAATTTCCTGATCTTTTCCAATTGAGCACAAAAGTGATTAGGTATGAACGATTAATAAGAGAAGAAGAGCAAATGAAAAATTATAGCAAGGGGAGTTATTATAGAGACCCAAATTTTGATGTTCATACCATTAATGACGAGTATTACGATCAAACCGAAATGTGTTTGGCCGAATTAATCAAAGGAGACGCGTATGCTTGTCATATAATGGCTAAACCTAGATCGTTGGGTAAGGATGAGCCTATAAAAGATGAAAACAAAAAGGCTAGAATGTTCTCGTTCGATGTAACCAAAGCTGACCTCATATTTGATAAACTATATAAGGATAAGCAGATAAAGCTGAGCGATAAATATAAGTTGCCAAGCCCTAAACAAATCAAGGGTAAAAAATATTATAAGTGGCATAATGCATGGTCACATTTGACTAACAATTGTTTGGTTTTTCGCCATGTGTTGCAAGACGCCATTGAATCAAGACGAATTATGTTCGAGAATAAGAAGAAAATGGCAGTGGATGAAAACCCTTTTTCACAGCCACTTGGAATGAACATGATGACGACTGGTTTCAAAAACAAGTTGCCAAAATTCAAGTTGGTTATAGACGACGAAGAGGAGAACCCTGGGCCACACCCCAGTGTCTTTGAACGTATCAAAGGGAATGAGCCTAAAAAGAATGAAGACGTCCTGTGTGTAAGATGTAAAGGAGAAGTAAGTGCAAATACAAAGAAACCAGGGATATGGCAGCACCACTATCGCCCTAATTTTTTTCCAAACACTCAGCCTGTTAGAGGGCGAGGTACATCATTCTATAGGAGATAGCCTTTTAAGAGGCAGTTCAGGTCAATAAATAATGGGAGAACATTTAGGCCGCAACCTTGCCAACCAAATGTATGGCATTCATTCCAGTATAATGCAGGAATGGTGATACCTTTCAACGAGATGGCTAGAACCCAACAAAGGCGTTTTCAACGGAATTATGGATGAATGATGAGGCAACAACAGGGAGTGCCACGTCCTAAGGCGGCTAAACTACTCGAGGTAGCCAATCAAAATGTTCTTGAAGACAGTGAAGAGACTGGTACAGGTGAATCGATGGAAGAATTGCCAGAGAGTTCTTCTGGGAGATCGAAGTTTGAGCGAGACAGAAGGAATGAAAAAGATCCAGATCAGCCCCTTACTATTCAGTTCGGTACGTTACCTCTTGTCATGGCTAATAACTATTTACTAGCCAATGAGTTCAAGAACAAAGAGAAAGAAGAAGAAGAAAGGGAGGATAACGAAGAAAAAGCATGTGTGCTGGAATATAAAAAAGGCCAAACTTCTAGAGGGGCCTACAATGATGAAGAGGATATGGTATGACGAACATTGAAGAGGAAATTAATCTGGAAGCAGAAAGAAGAAAGAGAGGAGTATTGCGCAATACCCTGTTGAAGCAACTACATAGAGAAGGTGTTCGTGAAGTGGATTTGCTAGGAGAACCATCTGGGCGTTCTTTCGATTATTATATGTTGTATGGGACACCCAAGAGAAAAATGATAGTACCTCGCTCTGAAAAGTATGGGTCATCTCCAAGAATATTGTCTCCTTCCAAAGGTTGGGTAACCGAAGAAGAAGCATTAGAAAACAATAAAAAGGAAATTCAGGAAGCGGAAGCTCAGTGCGACATACTGCACGTTGACTTATCACAAAAGGATAATTCAACAGAGAACAAGCAGGAAGTGAAAATAGATGCTACCGAAAAGGTTATTTTTAAGAGACTAGCCATAAAATTAACTAAACATTTGAGGCCATTGTACGTTAAGGCTTTAATTAATGGTATACCTGTGGCGAAAGTACTTATCGATAATGGAGCAGCTATAAATATCATTCCATATGATGAGGAAATTTACAAAGACAGAAAGTGATATGATTCCAACAGAAGTCATCCTTACAAGTTTCAATGGAGGATCAACTTCAACTAAAGGGGTTATGCCATTGGACATAACTGTGGGGACAACTACTAGGACCACAGTCTTCTTCATAATAGATGGTCATACTAGTTACAATGTGTTATTAGGAAGGGATTGGATACACGGAAGTCGCTGCATACCCTCATTGCTCCATCAATGTTTGGTTTTCTGGAATGACAAGGGTGAAGCAGAAGTGGTGCAGGCAGATCATAGACCTTTTGTCGCAGAAACAAATTCAGTGAAAAGGTTCGTGTATGAAAGAAATTACGGACCTGTCAGAGTAGTCCAAGATGGAGAAGAAACTCAAATTGTCGCACAGAGCGAAGAGCCATTTTCAGTAGATGCACTCACTGAAATGTTCAGTCAAATGAGGCCAAATATAGTGGCCCTAGAAGAGCCAGTAATTGGCAAAAAAGTAATCAAGGAGTTTTAAATAAATATTAAGCAACAAAGGCAAATGGCCGATGTTCAGGCCTTCAAAGCCAAATTAATGGCTTTCAATGAAGAATATAAAGACAAGGCGAAAGAAGAAGCAGCCTTGAAAGCATTGAGAGACAAATTGGCAGTATTCGAGTTGGAACAAAGTATTGGCCGAGAAGTCAACAAAGTGGATTGTTTAGAAGAAGAAGTGCCTATAAGGAAAATGGATGATGAAGTAATGAGGATCACCAAGCCTGGATACGCTCAAGTACAAGACCTTTTAATTAAAGTGAACATTGGCAATAAAGGGGAAGATCGCCCAATATTCGTCAGCCAGATGCTCGATCAAGAGGTTAGTGATAAATTAATCGTTTTACTAAATGAATATAAGGATTGTTTTGTTTGGGAATATGAACATATGCCTGGTTTAGATAGAGATTTGGTGGAACATAGATTGCCAACCAAACCAAATTTTAAATCTCATAAGCAATCTCCTAGGCGCTTTGCTCCTAATGTACTTCCTGAGATTAAGAAAGAAATAGAGCGATTATTAAAAGCAGGCTTATCAGAACAGCCAGATATGTTGAGTGGTTGTCCAATATCGTGCCAGTACTAAAAAAGAATGGTAAATTAAGGTTGTACATAGACTTTAGGAACCTAAACATAGCAACACCCATAGATGAATGTCCAATGCCTACGGTAGATTTTTTAGTAGACTCGACTGCCGGACACGTAATGTATTCCTTCATGGATGGGTATTCAGGATACAATCAAATTTATATAACTGAGGAAGATGTACACAAAACTGCCTTTAGATGCCTTGGATCTCTAGGATGTTTTGAATGGGTAGTTATGTCTTTCGGCCTGAAAAATGTAGGAGCGACTTATCAAAGGGCAATGAACTTGATTTTTCATGATATGATAGGCAAATTTATTGAGGTGTATATAGATGATATAGTGGTCAAATCCATTAAAGAAGAGGACCATTTTGAACAATTGAGATGTTCATTTGAGCGAATGAAGCAATATAAATTAAAATTGAATCCCTTCAAATGTGCATTTGGTGTTAATGCAGGAAACTTCCTTGGTTTTTTAGTACACAAAAGGGGGATTGAATTTGAAAAAAATAAAGCGAAGGCCATTTTAGAGGCCAAACCACCTAGCAATAAAAAAGAATTGCAAAGGTTTCTAGGTCAAGTAAACTTTCTAAAATGCTTTATTTCTAATTGTGCAGGGCGAACTAAAGATTTTTCGTCACTTTTAAAACTGAAAAATCAGGACGAATTCGTTTGGAAAGAAGAGCATCAAAAGGCTTTTGAAAGCCTAAAGACATATTTATCAAGTCCACCAGTGTTGGTGTCACCAATCCAAGGACAGCCAATGAAAGTGTATATATCGACTGAACAAGAATCAATAGTTGGGATGATCGCGCAAGAAGAGCAATTTGGTAAAGAAATGGCGATTTACTACTTGAGTAGACGATTAACAAAATGTGAATATAATTACTATGCCATTGAAAAATTATGTCTTGCATTGTATTTCACATATACGAAATTAAGGGTTTATTTACGGCCCGTAACCGTTTATTTGATTTCTAGAGTAAATTTGGTTAAGTATATGTTCTCTCGCCCTATTTTACACCAAATGGTAGGCCTTTGGACTTTAGCGTTATCAGAATTCGAAATACAATACATACCCTAAAAAGCAATCAAAAATCAGGCTTTAGCTAACTTTCTGGCCGATCATCTATGCCTTGACATGCCTGAAGAAATTGAATTAGAAATCGATTCATTCAAATTAAAACCTTGGGTTTTATGTTTCGATGGGTCAAAAACTTCTAAAGGTGCAGGAATAGGAGTAGCATTGATAAATCCTTTCGATTTGTTACAAGTTCGCATTCACTTTGAATAGGATGTGCACCAACAATCAAGCCGAATATGAAGCATTAATCGTGGGCTTAGAATTAATTATAGATATGGAGAATGTGATTGTTAGAGGCGATTCTCAATTGATAATTCACCAATTGATTGGTGATTTTAAGTACCAAAGTGATTCCATTATAAGTCAATACGAAATCGCCCAAGAATTGTTGGAAGAATTCGACCAAGTAGAGCTTCAATGTGTTAATATGATATATAATGACATAGCAAATGAGTTGGCCCAGATGGCCTCAGGGTATTCAAAGGCTTTAAATTGGAAATCTACTTGTGAATATGGAGTAATATTGCCCGTAGTCCAAAGAAGGGCGAGAAGGATTGAAATTCATTGCATACAAGATGGAGATGTAATAGACTAGAGGGCAGAGATTAAAAGGTTCCTTAAAGAACCTAATGAAAGAGGGAGAAGTTACGTTTGCTAAACTATACATTGATAGATGAAGAGTTGTTTAAGAAACGTTTAGATGGTATATTACTAAAATGTGTAAGTTTGCAAGAAGCCAGAACAATCATGGCTGAAGTACATGAAGGGATATGTGGAGTTCATCAAGCTGGTCAAAAGATGAGATAGTTAATTATTAGGAATGGATATTTTTGATCCAAGATGGGAGAATCATGTGTTCAATATGCGAAGAGTTGTCTAGCGTGCCAAAAGCATGGTCCAATACAAAGGGCGCCAGCAAGAGAGATGACACCCATTATCAAACCCTGGCCGTTCAAGGGTTGGGCGATAGACCTGATAGGGAAGATTTATCCCCCATCATCCAAGCAACATACCTTTGTTATAGTTGCCACTGATTTTTCCACTAAGTGGGTAGAAGCGATACCTTTAAAGGAAATCACCCAAAAGAGTGTCATAAAATTTATTCGTGATCATATTATTTATAGATTTGGGATTCGACAAACTTTGATAGTAGATCACGGAACTTCTTTGAATGGAGATCAAGTAAAGAAATACTTGAGCGAGTTTGGAGTTAATTTAGCGAACTCCACACCATATTATGCTCAATCCAACGGACAGGCAGAATTTTCTAATAAGATTTTAAAAAATATCATAAGAAAAATGATAAATGAAAATGCCAGAAATTGGCACGAATGTCTAAACAAGGCCTTATGGGCTTATTGGACGTCGCCTCTGTCAAGTATCAAAGTTACTCATTTACAACTTACTTATAGACAGGAGGTCGTTTTGCCTATGGAAATCAATGTGCAATCAATCAGAGTGTGTTTGCAACATAAGTTAAGTGATGGTGAGTATATCGAATCACTAGTTCAAAACTTATTAGAGTCGGACGAATTAAAGTTGGACTTCTTAGATAGATTGCAAGTTCAAAAACAAATGATGGCTAAGTTTTATAATAAAAAAGTTATAGCCAAGTCATTTAGCGTGGGTGAATTGGTTTGGAAAACAATACTTCCTTTGGATAGCAATGATTCAAAGTATGGCAAGTGGTCACTCAATTGGAAAAGGCCATATAAAGTAAATAGCATGTTGCCTAATGAAGCCTATCATTTAGAAGATTTAGATGGCAACAAGCACATGAGGTTCATTAATGGCAAATATTTAAAAAAGTATGTTCTTTCCTTATGGGAAAGTGAACAAATAAAAGTGTAATCAATATAATTGCATTGAACGATCGTAGATAAATAAGGCAAGAACGAAATACGTTCAAATAAATTCCTTTGTTGTCAAATATTCATTACAAATTGAGAGATACAAAATACTCAATGCTCTATGAGCTACAATTGAGAGCAAACTAATTTCTCGGTCGATCGTCAAGTAAAAGGGTGAACCGGCCTTGATTGCCATCCTGATTGCACTGTTGCAAGGGTAGGCAGAGAGGCCGAGAAGCACTCTCAACAAGAAAAAGGAAGAAAAGAACCCTCAAATCGCCTGCCTAATCGTATTGGTGCAATAACGGGCAAGGAGACTGAGAAGCGCTCTCAGCAAACAAAGTGGCTTGAAAGGCATCCTCAAAAATCGCCTTCCATCATTGAACTCCTTATAAAGAACATGGAAACGATAGGAAAACCTTTGCTGGCCAAAGAATATTTCCTATATTTCCCATACCAAAGGTGACATCAAAACAGATAGCAAAATTGGCGGATCAAATGATCCATTTCTATGGAAGACGAAAATTTTGGATCAATTGTTGAGATGCCAAACGATGGCAGCAAATTAGTTTTTGAAGAAAAGAATGGAAATGAAAATGATAAGTGCGAAATACACGGGCATTTATAGAGGCGTGAAGATGAAAAGACAGAATATGAACGGCCACATTCCTCCCTAATAACTGAAATCAAATGGCCCAAAGTCTTGGGAAAAGAGATGGGAATACCAAGAAGAATGTGCACGAATCTTAGCATAAAGCAATTAAATGCTTGGGGGGTTGACGATTAAGGACAACGTTAATTAATATGTAAGTAGACAAAATAGTCGTTCATTAATGACGATAGCTGCTGTTATATTCAAAATTAGCAATGGAAATTAGTGCGAAATTACAAAAGGAAAGTTAAGGCATTGGATGTCTTAATTACAATTCACCCCAGTCCGAACGTATTCTTTCCCTAAGTCTTGCCCAATCTTTGCTCTGTTGAGAAGAATCGACATTTAATTTAGGTACAAAATCGTCATCAACCTCCAGCTTTTTATACTGCTCAACTAAAGATTTGGTTCGTTCAATTTCTTGGGAAGCATTACGCTTTTTAGCAGCCATTCTCGCCCTATAGTCGTTCATCTTTGCTTGAAACTCCTTCATCTCTGCAGCCAAGCTTACCATCAAAGAGTCTTCGATCATAACGTTGGAAGAGATCTCTTTCAATTCATCCTCGGCTTTGTTAATTTCTAGAAGCAAAGACTCTCTTTCAGATGCAGCACGAAGATATTGAGTACTCTTGGCCTTCAGTTCAACATTCTTAGCTAGCAAGGAGAGGATGTCAGAGTGGACAACTTTCAATGTCGCTTTAAAGTCAGCAGAAACATTGAGCGATGGAAGTATAAGTGCTTGCACCAATTTCGCACTCAATAGCTCAAACTTTTCCTTATGTTTAGCAGCACTAGCCTGGCCGATATCCATGTCCATAAAAGGCACATACTCAAGTATCGACTGCTTGAGAGATTTCATATTTTCCTCCGAAAAAAGCAAAAGATGAAGCAGAAGGATGACTGGTTGAAGTAGGGCGAGACGTCTTGACTTGTCTCCAGGAAGTGAACAAGTCCTGGATGAAACGCACAATGTTATCAGCACCCTGCAAAGAAAAGTGCCAATGTTGAGGACTTTCACTACAATAAATGAAGCGAAAATTAAAGTGAGGCAAAAGGTTACCTTATCAGCAATCTTGGGAAGTTCAGGCATATCACCAGCTGGCTCCACCACCTGTGGGGACTTCCCCTTATCTGGGCGAGAAGACTCTGCCACAACGGGCAGGCCCATGGGAGCCTCTGCATAATTCAAGAAGCAACAAATCAGAAACCAGTAGCACAAGCAAAGGTAAAATGTCAAAATATGTATTACCTTCTGATTCGACATTTGGGGGGTCGGCACCTAGGGAAGGAGGTGGCCCTTCTACTGGTTGTGATAAAGATTCCGGGACTAAGGGTTTCTCTTTAAGCATAGTCACTCCATCAGCTGATTTGGACAAATCAGCCTTAGCAGAAGATGGTGAAGTAGGAGTTGCCAAAACCAAAGCCTTCGAAGGAAAGGTTGAACTTTTCTGAGAAATTCAGGTAAACCATTAGTACATAGAAAAATATGTTTGTGAATAAACAAATTCAATTACCTTTCTCCTAAGGATGAGAGGACCGTCATCGTCATCATCATCCTGCAAAATGGGAGATGCCGAAACTGGCCGTTTGCTGCTTAAGGCACCTTTAGCTGCAGTAGCCTTGGTAGGTGGAAAAGCAGATGGACGGATATGACGTTTAGCGCGAGTAGGGGAGGGAGGATTTCTAATGGACACAGGGGTGACCAAAATAGAAGAAGTAGAGGAAGTGTTTGGCTGATCCAGTAAATGGAAGGCACGATTAGCATCAGTTGCAAAGAATCCGCGTTTTACTGATGGCCAGAGCTGTTCAAAAAGAGGATGGACGGCACAACTAGAATTGAAAGGGACTAATGAAAATTTGCTCGTCAAAAGAATGTTGCGAGCATCTATAGCTTGTGCTTCTGCCTTATTAATAGTGTGAAAACGATCTGTCAAATTTTTGGAGTAACAAGGAGGAACAGGCCATGTTTGGCCAAAACCAAATAGACGAGCAAAAAATTGGGGAGCATATATTTCAACCCCAGCTTTGGCATTGGTTCCAGTTAAAATATCGTGGAACAATTTCCTCCCAAACAAAAACTAAACCCAAACAAGCAGAGAGGCGTTCGCACTGTCCAGGGTGGATGGAGGTTAAATATAATCTGGAGTCAAGTAAGCAGGAAAAGGAAAGAAGGAAGGAATCGAATTTAAGGTATAAAAGAATGAAAAAATGTCCCTACTGGACATATTTATAGGTTTCAATGGGTCAATAGCTGGCCCATAGTAGCTAGCAGACCGAAGGAAAATGGATGGAGCACCAAGTGGTGGAAAGTATGCTCTCAACCACAGTTGAGTGAACCAAAGGGGGCCACTGCCAATGGGAGATGCACCATTCTTCAGTTGGGATTGAAGGGAAGCCATGCCTCTATAAAGGGCAGCTAAAAAGAAGGAACATAAGTTCAAAGGCCTACCACGCGCCAATTCATGCTCTATGGGTAAGTAGCTCATAAAATGTTTCATACTTGGTACGCAGAGAATATATTTACAGAACCAAATTTGAAGAAAGGCCACACGCTCAGTATGGGAAGGTTCAGCGCTTGAATGATTATAAAATCCTTGCATGCTTGAATAGGACTCAGTAAGTTTCTTGTCAAATTTCGGGCCAACGCTGGAAATCAAGATACCAGGAAAGATGGTATCGCCCAAAAGCGGAAGATTTACTAGGGCTCCAACGTCCCTTAAAGTAATAGACATGGGACCAAGAGGGAAAACGAAGGTATTATATTCAGAAGACCAAAAACTCAAAGCAATCGAAAAAAGCACTGGGTCAAAAATTGGGGGTTGAAGAGCGATTTCTAATAAGTTCGAAATTCTAGCACGATCAAAAATTGCCTTGGTGGGACCATGATTCACAAGATGTGCATGCCATCTACGAAAAATAACATCAGCTTTGGGTCAAGTGCGAATACCTTTTTCGCGAATCGGCCTTAATGGCAAAGAGTTCAGGAACGGGGGGTCTTGAGTGTAAGGGAGCAGCTAGCCCACCGCCACTTGTCCAACGGCTTCGGCATTATTGAATGATGGACCCAGATAGAATTCATTGAGGTCAGCATTGGCTGGTGCAAGGAAGTTTGGATTTACATACGGCCTAGAAAGGATTTTCTGGAAATCTTCGAAACTAAAAGAATCATCAGATTGAGTTTGTGAAGTCGCCATTGGGTGCAAAGTACAGTTTTGTTAAGATTTATCTGAGAAACGTAGCAGAGAAGCAAGAAGATGAACAGTAAAATAGTGAGGAGAAAGCGCGAAATATAGAGACGAGGTTTAGTAGTACGATGAAATGACGTATCTTTTGGGTTTATAAGGGTTTGTAATGTTGCACCTTTTCAGGCTATAGAAAGAAATAATGATTGAAATTTTTGGAAATTTCAAATGTTGCTGGAGAATACAAAGTGAATATGGCAAAGATTAATAATTGATATTAATTTTGTCATATTGGGAGGTAATTGTTGACACATTAAAAGTGCAGCTCAAATCAAATCCCAAAGAGTGAAGCCCAATTGGGGAGTCCAGGATAAATGTCCAAACAGGATTATTGATAAATGCAGTGGAAGCCCACGAACACAGTGACATCATCGCCCAAGCTTGCAAGACGCCCAGAATCTGAGCGAATGGAGTGCCTTACGGTCGCCCAGAGCGATGATCCCGTTCTCGCCCAAACATTCGAATCGCCCAGGATCTTAGCAAACATAAAATATTATGGTTATCCAGAATAGTAGTTATTAAAGCAGTTATTGAGTAATCTTATCACATTCCACGATTTAAGGAGCCCAGTTGAAGGCGGTTGAACTACAAAGAGTAATGGCAACAGTTAGAGATGGCAGTTCCACGACAAGTTAGCCACCATAAAGAAAGTGGGTAGTTATAAAACAATCAAGCAGTTTTCAAGCGGTTTGTCACAAGGAAATCATCAAGGGAATATAAAAAGGAAGAGAAGACATAGAATAGAGGACCCCGAATCAAACACTCTCAAACAGAGAATATGTAATTTTAATTTCTTAGCTTAAATATAAACACTTCTTTTAATACTCGTGTGCTTGCACCCCTTGGAGGCATTCTATTTATTTTCAATTGTAAATCGTCGCCAATAAAACACCCCTTTTTGGAATTTTGTCTCAAGAGGTTTATTCCTTACACAATCGTCTGACCCCTTTTTTAATTGTTAGCGACTATCCGCGCGAAACACTAATAGTCGCATCAATTCAGCCTTTTTAAAAAGATTCACTAAAGCGCCTCAATTTTAATTTCTATAGATTCTAATTTATCAAAATCGGTCTTCATTTTAATTCCAACTAGACCTTTTTGTCCAACAACCCATTGTAAACACCATGCTCCACACAAGTTTTGTTCAAATTAATCAACTTATTCATTATTGGAAAGTTTTAAATTGCTTTGTCCATTAGTTAAATGAAATAGACCAAAACACATGATTTTTGCATGAACTTTATGCTCCAATTCTTGCAGTGAATCATGGTCCATCAAAATTATTATGCCTCTTTTAATGGGGCTCCAAAGAACGCCATGTGACAGCCAGTTAGCAAGATCGTCTTACCTGGCTGTGTTGAGGTCGTATACTAAGGTAGCACAAGTGATGCATCACCTCAATTGAGGTACTATGTAGATGTCAACCCTCCATAGCCTAGGCGAAGTAATATAACCTACTGTAGAAGCTATTCCAGGCAATTAGCCTCTTCATTAGGGAAGACATTTCCCATTTCACCTCTTTTAAGAGATCTTTCGTACAAGATGCCTAAACTACCAAATTGTTGTCTACTTTTCAGATGTCAGACATAGGTTATAGAGTAACTACTTTTTAAGAAACATGTAATACCCTCAACCTATGATGGAGCGATACCTAGGATGAGATGCCTTAGCCGTCAGAACGAGGCCATGTGTTTTTCATCCCCTACTATAAGAGCTCCCACTTAATGTTATCTAAAGGGAATGCATTTTATACACTCAACTGTAATTTTGCTAATATTTTTGTTATTTTATAAACCTTCGATGTTCGAATGCTAATGTGGATCACGTCTTCGATCATCCCACACCCAAATATATTCATACGAGTTGATTGATTTGACCTTTGAAGTGCATGCACTCGCCTCCTCCACCATCGGAGAAGACCATGTGCTACTAAAGATTTATCCATGTAGGAGACCCTCTACATGGAAGCAAATGGAGTTGAGATCTATTGACTATATCATTCGTGCAAAAATTGAAGTTAATAGAAATCACTCTTTTTTGCATAAGATGTACCATTATTTGCCACGACAATTCATCCTTAACAATCTCGACTAAACTTTTAATCTATTGAATGAACTTGAGAAAACAAAATGTAGCTCTTTTTTTCTTTTTTCTTTTTTTCCCTTCACATTAATATAATAATGATTATTCCCAAAATTATAGTAATCAATGGCAATATTAGTACGAGGACTGATCATAAACACCAATGCTTAGTTTATGCTAAGCACTCGGGTTTATACTAAGAATCGAGTATTTAGTTTATGCTAAGCCCTCGGTGACATGACATATTACAATAGGTAGTAGAACCTTGAGTTTTTCATACCGTTCTTCATGAATCTTGACATCATTCACTTCATAAAGAAATTGAAGCAACATTCGAACTGTCATAATCAAAATCACAAAAATATTCAATTTCTTCATAAAATATCTAGGAGGATTGCAATCCTCACTTGAATCAACATTAATTCCTTGTGGATGCAGTTGAACTTTGAAACCAATTTGATATAGATGGAGCATGAACAAATAAACAACACGAATTCAAAAATTGTTAATTGACATATAATACCGATAATTAACAATCAAGACTCGTTGTTTTATAAAGATTATTAAGAATTGATTCTTATCAATAGATTCATTAATTCCAAAGAATATTGAATTATTGATGCAAATTTGAGAGAAAATTTCTATAGTTTAATCATCTGCGGTGGTGACGAACCTCAAACTATGTGATAGTAGGATCATTGTCATATAGTCTAATGAAACTAAGATGCAATTTTATTTATTTGACAATGTGATGGTGATTTCATTCCTGCAAAAACTATGACCCCTATTTACTTGCTTTCTTAGAGTAGACAATAGCAGAAATAACAAAACCCAATTATCTTTTGATGTTAGTAAACTTCGGATTTATAAAAATTATTGAACTACAAAGTAGACATTATTCCTCGAGGGAACAATATTTTTGACACACAAATTTTATTACTTGTACAACGATCATGTATGCTTGTAGGTTTTGTCTGAACAAGTTTTTAGTGCCATTGTAGGTTATGGAAAGTAAAATGTAATAATCCAAAAGTTGCATCGGATTGTGAGACAGCGATTCAAGAATGCCAAGAGTCAATTGGAGTTGAAGAGAAGTCAACGGGGATGAGAAACTATTGTAAAGGATCAAAATATACGCTTGAGAAAGTTTAGGGACCAACTTGCAAAATTGGTCCCAAAAATTTGTACCATGCCTTGCATACACAAGGTCACAAAAAGCATTACCCGAGGCCAAATTTCGTGTATTGGGTGTACACTCACTTTGAACCATGTGTACGTATGGTTCAATTATTGGGAAAAAAATGTGTTTCCTTATTTTATTTTGGAAACTTTTGATATATAATTTTTTGGCACTCTATATATACCATAAGCCATCCAAAACGTGATGAACCTCCTTGGACCTAAAAATTTATAGATTCTAATCAATTTTGGAGTGAAGAGCAAGGCTAACAACGTGGAATCAAGGCGAATTGCAAGGATATTAAAAATTCTTCATTTGGATTCAAGATTCACATTAAAAACGTGAAAATTTCCTATTTCTTCATTATTTATTCTTTCAGGGTAATGATTTTTCAATTGTTATTTTGTAATTTAATTCTAAAAGTGTTTGGCTAGTTTTTCAATTGTATTAAATGAGTGTTTGCATTTTCATTTATATTAATTCAAGACGTTAATTTACGAAGTTTTTGTGTTGTTTGATTGATTTTACATACTCATTTTACTATTTTATTGCTTAACCATCTATTGAATAGTTAATTGTTTGTTGTAGTGTAAGAATACTTACAATAAATCTAGAACACTATAAAATCAACATGTGTAGTTAAGAATAATCTCTTTCACACATACAATCTTATTGATAATCTAAACTAAACGCATGATTTTCATATAAATTTGGGCTAAGAATAGGATCTTCTCGTGTTAGTCATTAGTTTGGTGTATTGTCATATAGAAATTTTATGTATCTAGCTGCAAATATCTTTTAATTTCCTCCATTATTTTATTTGAACCAAAGGCTTTGTATCGGCTAAGCTCATGAGTTGAAGATAAGTGGACCATCTTTTAGAGAGATGGTTCACTAATGGACTGAGGGATAAGTAAGAAATCTTCAACTTAAACTTCAACTCGCGTAGGTCTGCTTTCTCCTACAAAAGCTGAATGGTGATAAAAACTATTGAACTACAAAATAGGTCTTATTTCTCGTGGGAATGATGCTCTTGACTCGCAAATTTTATTATTTGTATAACTATCCCATAGACTTGTGGGTTGTCCGAACGGTAACCATGATTTGTATAGGGAAAAACTTTACGATAGCATTTATTATAGCTTTTCCTGGGCAGTTACAAAAACAAGATTCTTGACACCCTCGATTACTTTCCCCCATTTTTTTGTAGAACCAATGCAATGATTGATCAGTCATGTTATTGCCTATGCCAAATGTAAGAGAATAATTTGAATGTTCGAATTTTGACATGTAACAATAATCAAATTATCTTCATATCTAGCTTTCAGGGCTATTCCATCGACTAGAATTAGGTGTCGCGTTAAATTAGTAAATCCTTGAATACATTGTCTAAAAGTCATCAAGAAATATTTGAAGCGATTATTAGTATTAGTCTCAAAAAAGAACATCGAGCCCGAATTAGATCTGGTCATGTTAAGTTAATACTTGGCCTAGTAACGTTTTGATCTTACCACTTGAATTGGGCATTGATTTCAATAGAGAAATTTATTTTATTTAATTTTTATTACCGAAGAGAAATTCTTATTCATACGTGGCAATTAATTTGAAAAAAATAAAATGAAATAGCATAAAAGTAAAATCATTAAAAAATTTGACACCGATTATTTATTCGTGAGTGTTATGGAAAGAATTGTTAAGCAGGTTAAAAATCAGGATCACCCAAAAAAAATAAATAAATAAATAAAATAAAAAATCTCTAATCTAGCATCGTCCATTTTGAGGCTAAAACAATGGCTTAACTATCCTTGTATTTGAGTGAATTCGCAAAACTCCAATCCCATTAAGAATTAAATAATTCTTTATTATCAGTTTATCACGTCCCACGCTGGAAAACGAAGCTCAATTTGTATTTTTTTTTCCCTTTGTTTATATTGAATAAACTTAATTATTTGTTTAATTTTGACAATTTTTTTAACAAACAAAACAAATCGATTTGTAAGTGCTTTATCAAATCTTATCCAGTTGAAATAAAAATACTCATACGAATACATGTTAAAACATTAATTTTACAAACTAATGAATGAAAA
Source organism: Olea europaea var. sylvestris (assembly GCF_002742605.1). Classification (NCBI taxonomy): domain Eukaryota; kingdom Viridiplantae; phylum Streptophyta; class Magnoliopsida; order Lamiales; family Oleaceae; genus Olea; species Olea europaea. Next base: position 7,702,637 of record NC_036241.1, on the reverse strand, counting down.
TTATCCATGTAATAGTTTGTTATTGTTCAATAATTAGTTCGTGTTTATTTATTGACGCAGTGGAAGACACGAAATTGGATTAAGAAATGTTAACTCTAATAAAAGCTGGAATTCACCAGGAAAAACAAGAGAATAATATGTGATAGAATTGACAGCAAACAAAAATAATAATTCCAATTGGTCTAAGAGGCCTTTTAAATAGGCTACATCATAACCCTAACAAAGCCCAAATTAAGAAAAGAGTCTTAAAACAAAGCCCTAACAAAGCCCAAATTAAGAAAAGAGTCTAAAAAAAAAAAAAAAAAAAAAAAAAAAAACCCACACGCATAAACTAATGATATTTATTAAAATCTCTTAACTTCCTTCCCGGTGTTCCTCAAGTCCAAATAACCATGTAATCTGAAGCAAGTTGTTATATATCATTTATAGAAGTAAGCATGTACAACATTGGAGAGTTTGTTTGAACCGAAGATAGTCACTTACCTTTGTTCTTCCAGAAGAGAAAAAGGCCAATTGATTCGATGAATGATGATCAAGCCGATATTTACAAGCGCTACACAATATGATAACTTTATTTTCTCCCCTCATTAAATTCAACAAAAAAAATAATGTCACAGTATTAGTATCAATAAATTTTAAATCTTTACAAATTTTATCTCGTCGTTTTATTTATTTCATTACCAATTTATGTACTAATAATTGAAACCATCTAAATAAAAATAATAATTAAATTCGAGTCATTGACAATAGTATATCTAACATAACTCAATACAAAATTGCAACTAATTATCAATCTTATGGTCCATATCCATTTTCCAAGCTTGACTAATTATAAACTAATAAATGAATTAATTTTGTTAATCATTTTTAAGTCTTTTTTCCACATTTTGATTACAAAATCTAAAAGACAGAGAGAGAATTGATTTTTAAATTTGTAATGCTGAGAGAAGCTGTGACTTATAATTTGTTGAAGGACGCACTTTAGATTCATAGTATCATATATGTTCAACAAGAAGGCATTCAAATTGAGTAGATTGACTTTTTCTTTGAATAATCCTCCCCCACAAAAATTTCCAAATATACATCATGGCATGCATCATTTTGTATAATATTATACATTTTTCTAAAAATATGATATTTTGTTGTGGATTCAAGATTTATATTTAAAGATACTTCAAATAGAGGAGACAAAATTTTAGTTTTAAATTTTATTATTGTGATAAGTTTGAACTTGACTCGAAAGGTTAGTTATCTAAGGAATTAAAAATTGATAATCCTCCCACAAGAAAGACTTTCACAAGTTGCTAGTTTCAACAATGAGGCGTATGTATACATTCTTTCATACAGAAGTATAATTTTTTATTTCAATAGATAACGGTATTCCGTTAGGGATTGATTCAAGATTTATATTTTGAAGCAAATTCTATAGATGTACGTGTAAGAATGATTAAAATTTTAAATTTTTTTTAGCATATATTGAATAATTTACAAATGTGAAAATTTAGACAAATTCATCATTAACTTGAAACTTGGCACAAACGGTAGCTGTCAAATGAATATAAAAGCTTAGACAGGTAGATAATTTTGACCAATAAAGTCAACTTTTTCCAAGAGTGTATAAAAATCAGTATCTCACGAAAATTCTAGGGCAGGGTTTACCTAAGGTTGGCTTCTCACAATTTTCCACCCCATCCCTTAGTATTTATATTGTTATGGAATTATTTAAATACGTATAGGTTATTTGACTAATGTTTATAAAGGGTTTATAAACATTCAAGTCAATTTTTATTCAATCAAATGTTGGCGGATCTAAAAGTACTATCGATTTATTTATCATTCAGTTCTATCTTTTATAAACATGCTTTGAATTTAATTCTTTACGTGTCCAAAAGCATTTAGATTGCTTCTCGGTTATCACAAAGAGAAAAATGTTGATTTAGCATACACAATCTAAATTAGAGCGTTTCATCATATATAACCTACAAGGTTGAACCTTAATAACCCATTTTACATGAAATTTCGTTCCGAGAATAGGCTATTGACCTACATCTTCCAATTCATTTCAAACTAGAAATCCGAATGGAATACTCGAATCCGATGTGGCTCCATACATGGTACAATGTACTTTTAGGAGCTTATATTGTCCAATGAATTATGTTTCTTGTATAATCGGGGTTGACAACCTCGGCTAACAATGTACTCACAGGAGGGGGAATTCATGATTTTTTTTATTCAGCGTGGCCCCCCTCTCATGTGTATAATTGTCAAATGAGGTTGTCAACCTCGATTGCATACATAGCACAACTGTTGTCCAATTATAGGTTTGAAGTGCAAACTCAATCTATTTCTTATCAAGTGCTTGAGATATATAATTTTTTTTTTTTTTCATCAATAACGTGGCATTATAAAGTATGCTACGACCGATATCACTTTAAACAATATTTTACTAACTGCTATTTGAAATTTTTGTAGTAAGAATTTGTCAAATTGAGACAACAGATGTCGTACCCATGTTCAAATCACATCCTTTAAAAACTCAACTCACTTTCAACCATACATTCACTCAATAATATAATTTTACACATAAATACAAAATTTTTCTCTACTTTTTAATCATATATTTTTCCAAAAAATCACTATTAAAGAATCATTCAAAAATAAATAAATAAATAAAATTGAGGCTCTAACAAACCCTTAATAGAAAGACTGGACTTGTCATGGAATAATGTACATCAACATTATCTCTTGAATCAATAACTGGTCATGGTGGTTATTGGTCAAGATAAGGAAGCTAAATTATAATTGATTTTCAGTGCTGACTTATACTGCAGAATGGTCCCATAATTTGGCCTTTTCATTTGGACATTTTCTTCCGAAAACCATGTTCACTGTTTACAATATAAGTAATATGAAATAATAACAATTGCTATATTCAATTAATTTAAAATCGATTATAAAATTTATTGTATACTGTACAATTTATCCTTATTCATGGTCCAAAATACTTATTCTTCCAAGTTTAATTTAATTTATTTTAGTCAATATATTAAAAAATAAATAAATATGTTACGGCAGTATCTTGTAAATAATGTATTGTTGATAATGTATTTTCTTCACCATCCCACCAAATAAGGATCCTTCTTTATCATAAACGATTTTCAATTTTAATTTCTTGCTGACTTTTAATTAATTAATTATTATTATTACTACGGGTGAACCTGTAGCTGCTACCTTTTGGGTGCGCACTGAGTAAATCATTGGATTGATACAATAGCCTGCAAACCACACCAACTAGGTAAACTGCATTAAGCAAACTCGGTGCGACATGTTCGACTGAAAAAATATTGGTAGGAAGAATTGAACTCGTGTCCAAAAGTTTTCGAACTCACCTACTCCATCAACTCGACCACTCCATGAGAAGCACTTTTAGATTATTTTTGTACCTATAAATTGATGAAATAGATAAATGTTGTGCTCGGTGCACATAAAAATATACATAGAGGTATTTACACCCCTCATATGAGGTGAGACCCGAGCGAGGTGGGCCTCACTTCATGTGAGGAGTATGAACACCGTCTATGTACATTTTTTATGTACACCAAAACTTAATCTATTGTGATAGGACAATAAAATACTGCTGATAAGATATTAGCCTATTTTTTATTGTACTGCCAAATGATGTTCGACTTTCTTGATGAAATAAGTGTTGAAGTATTTTGATTTTCGTGTATTGTCGTGAGAGTTAGGAAAACTGCCAACCAATGAGTTGGAAGGCTACCTAATTTTTTGATGCGTTAGATTGATATCAAACTCATTTGATATGATAAAGTAAAACATTAAATAAAATTAATAAAATATATGGAACTGTCACATTTTTGTTGTTGATCTCTCGAACTTTATCGGATAACATTGATACTAGTCTATTTAAGATATTGGCGTAAAAGACTAACTAAAAGATGATGTGAATATAGGACAATCTTCTATAGTAAAGATATCGACAACTCCCGATTTAAAAAAAAAAAAAAAAAAAAAAAAAAAAAAGCTATTTGACAATATTAAATAAAATAAAAATGAAAATCGCAGTCCAATCGCACTTTAGGTTGTTGGTTTCTCAAGGCTTCAACGAAGAAGTTGATTGCTAGTCTATTTAGATTTACTCTGAAGGACCGACTACGGATGATGTTGATCCTATAGGGAAAAAAAAGCTATTTGTCTCTTTGTATTAATCATTCATCTAAAATTTTCTAGCTCGATTGTCATTGTACAATTTACTATTTATTTATTGTCTCGTTGAATACTGTCAACACGAACTTTTCCGATTGGTACAACAAATGAAAGTGCCCCCTCAATTATTGGGGGATGAAATTAGGGTAGGAAGCCCTACTCCTATAAGATGAGGGTGTAGTATACCCACATATTTCCCTTTCAAGTGTCTATTTTCAAAATTGGAGGGCCTAAAGCTAATAAATAAATATGAACAAAACGGGAATCAGCCCAATCAGAAGATGGGGACTGTCCTTTTTGACTCACCCAAAATACTTGTATTGTTAGGTAAGGGTGCATATCTTCCTTGCTTTTATCCACCTTTATTTCTCTGACCTGTCCCACGCCAATTAAAATAAAACAATTAAATTATCCATTATTGTTGGATTCTGCAAGAAATAATAATAATAATGATAATGATAATAATAATGATAATAATAATAATAATAATAGGATAAGTTTTGGTATACGAAAAATATGTACATAGAGATATTCACGTCCTCATATGGGGTGGAGCCCATATTATTGTTGGATTCAATATATCTGCAACAAATAACAATAACACTGAGATAAATCTTGGTGTATATAAAATATGTACATAAGCGTCCCACCTCATGTGAGGGCCTGAACACCATATGTACATATTTTATGTTCACCAAGCACAACCCATAATAATAATATTTGAAGCCCTTTTGTCCACAAATTTGGGAAGTCATTGGGTGGAGCTCAATTTGTTTCTAATCTCATCGTGACAGTTTAAGGGCCTACTTGAACTAAAATGAAAGTATAAGGATCTTAATACGAAAAATATAAGGACACTCCTATGTATACCAAGCACAACCATAATAATATTTGAAGCCCTTTTTTTCATAAAGAATTCGTGCTCGGCCCCACCTCATGTGAGGGGTGTTGACACTCCTGTGTACACTAAGCATAACCCATAATAATAATATTTGAAGCTCTTTTTGTCCAAAAAGAGTTCGCGGTGAGCCCCACCCCCATGTGAGGAGCGTTGACACTCCCATGTACACCAAGCACAACCCATAATTATAATATTTGAAGTCCTTTTTGTTCACTTGAATTAAAATGAAAGTATAAGGATCTTAATACCAAAAAAATTTGTAACAGTTTCCAACTGCTAGTGGAAATTTTGGAGTCTGCACCTGAAATTTTCCCTTTTTTTTTTTTTTTTTAATAATAGATGATTGGCTATTGTTAAATTCATAATTTTTTCTATTTACTTTATAACATATTGAATCGTTTTATCTAAAAATGAAAGTTGAATTTCTATTTAGTTATGTTTTCAACAAATCGCCATCTCTCGTACATTGCACACGATCAATCATGGGTTGCTTTTGAAATGAAAGAAATGTTTACAATATCCATCAATTGAAATAAATTTAGGGTAATTTTTTATGATGCCCAAGAAAAATGTGGTCACCAAGGTATGTATATCTAAGACAACATAGCAGTGAGGTTTTGTGCTTTGCGCAATTACATTTGGACTTCGCAGAAGAGATATCTCCACATGGGCTTGCTAATATCTACTCTTTGGATAGTGACACATTACCATCTTCAATGATGATTTTTTGGAAGGATCGAGCTCTACGTACAGGAGCTCGGTTCACACAGGGGCCTCATAAGCCCCTCTCTGTAAGGGTCGGGCTCCACATGCATTTAAAAAAAAAAAAAAAAAAAGGTGAGGCCCGCTCCCCACCTCCTCTCTCACCTGGCAGGGGCTGTGAAGCAGGCCCCTGTACTAAGTACTTGCATCTTTTTCCTTTTTGGAACTTATTGCTCGAGGAAGAAGTTGATTCCCAATTGGTAAAAATATGCTATCAATTTCCAGCGATGTTATAGGGACTTTACATGTCTGACTTTAAGAAATGAAATTTTGTTTCTCATTTGGGACGATATTAAAATAATTACAGCGATGCTTATTTTTTATGAGAGCCACATACGATTTAGCAAAGTTGTGGATAGTTTTCATCATGGGGAACTAATTGAGTAATTTTAATAAAAAATATTGAAGTGATAAATACATTATTTAAATGGAAAATTTTACCGTTCGTCTAAAAATAATCACATCGGATTTAGGCAAAATTAAGGATTGATACTCTTGAAAATTCTCCAATTTTAGGAGCACTTCTCAGCCAAACTAATGTTGGATTCCCCATCTTTTTCCTTTTTCTACAAAATTTGGCTCCTAAATAAAATTTTCTACAAAAATGTTACATTAAGATCTGCCTCATAGTGACATTCTTGTCATCAAAAATTGCATGTTGATAGCCATATCAACCACATTTTGTGTTAACGTTGTCCCTGCAGTGCTCTTGATGACATTCGGTTTCTTCTTCTTTGAGTATTTTTTTTTTTTTTTCCACTGAGATTCTCATGCCTAATTCTTCTCCAATTTTAATCAATATTTGACCAATTTCCACTCATTTTCCTTGTTTTTCTCTCTCTTTTCTTGGACTTTTTATTTACTAATTTTAGTGATTTTGGTACGAATTTCCACCATAGACATTGCCAAACTATTGACCCCAATAAAATGACAATATTCTTTAAAGTCAATTATGTAATTTTTCTCTCAATATTCCCATAATTTTTCCTCATAAATTTGTATTTTAATCCACCTTTCTTCCTTGTCCAATGTCTAATTATAGGAGATTAATGAGGGTATTTAATCATTTTTATGATTTTATATTTTTATTATTGTATTGAAAATCATTATTGAGTTCCCATTTCCATAGTTTATTGATATTTTGTGTTTTTATGATATTTGTCTAGGAACGCTATGATTTGTTAGAATTTGCCCTGAGATGTATCTTGTCTCCAAGCTATCCGATTAGTTCCTTTTTCTTCAGTATTATTTACTAGCCCATGTTTGGGGTCGATTTTTGGAGAAAATATGTTTTGAAATAGTGATTTTTTGAAAAATATGTGATTAAAAAAATAAGAGTTTTGAGTTTATGTATAATTTTATTTTATGAAAAAATAAGTAATTAAAAATGAATTTTAAAAAATGCATTTTTAAAAAAATGGCGTGCAAATAATGCTAATGGGCAATTAACAAATGCTACACGAGAGATAATTGGTGTACAGTGCTATCGACACCTCACATAGAGGGTTGGGGGGAAGGGAGTGGGTTAATTTTTTGACATTATTTATTCATGTGGGATCTACCCCTTTATAAGATTTCTATACACATTTTGTAAAAATAAAATTTGTACGTCAATCATTTCTTGTGCTACACGGTACCGAAACCCTTCTTTCAAATCAAACCGGGAAACAAAAAAAATGAAAAAAAAATGAAAAAGACTACTCATATCAAATGCTACCTAGTCTTAATTGCCAATTTTATGGGCTGATATCTGCCTTTTCTTTTGTTCTATACATTTTGTTATCTACACTTCTACAATATATTAATAATTAGGTTTCTCTAGCCACGTTCAAAATTAACTCGATCTGGTCTTCCTCTCAAATAGTTTATGTGGACAATTAAAAAATATTTTTGTGAATTTTGTTCCATAAATATAAATCTTCCACCTAATAAGTGTAGCTTCACATATACGTATACGTATATGTATAATATGTCAATTGTAAACAAATCAAACTCTATCTTTTGGTTGAAAGCTCATAAATCGCAAATGTCATATCATTGATTAGAGAAGAAAATTAGACGTAATTTAAGATAGATAAGATATTTAACGAACTTTTTGTTCCTTTTCTTTATTTCTTGTTAAAGGTCCATTCAATTATACTCTTTCATTTTCTCACTTTTCATTACAACTTGTATAGATGCTTTTTTCTTATTTCTATTTATAGCTTAATTTACATTTCTTCTTGGTGAAGTATTCATCTGTATATACCCACTATGTGATTTGTAGTCAAGATTTTTATAAAGTGAATATATATAATTTTATGACTTACTATTGTATATTTAGAATTTGAGGATATATTTTGCTTAGATTTTGGGGAGATATTTTTAGAACTCGCGTTAATCGAACTCGAACTAGATAAAATTAGTTGATTTCGACTTTCAAAATTGAGATTTGGACAAATTTTTATTTGAATTTTGATTCTACTTACATAACTAAGTTTAAATTTGGTTTCAATTTATACATTTTTATGATCTTTGAAAGTCGATTTGTATGAACCGACGCGAATTGATACCTATTCAAAATAATTAATGGATACTATTTGCTTTTAGGGTATTTTACTTATTTGTGAAAAAATATATATATATTGAACAAAAAAATAGAAATGTTTAAAAATCTATCATTAAAAATCATATTTTAATTTATGTAACACTATAATACCATTTATTTAAATATTTCGTTATTCTTTAAAATTTTGTTATTTTATTAAACGGTTATTCCTTATAAGATGGTCTTTTACTGTGAAGTTACAAAATTTATCATCTTCAGTGTCTTTAAATTACAACTTGAAAAAAATATAATTTTTTAATGAATTAATAATACGTTGGAAAACATAGCCGAAATTTCATTTAAAATATTTCCAACATTATTAATGGATAAATAGTAATTATAAGTTGTCATCATTTAGTAAATAAGTTATGTTTAATGAATAATTTTTTTAGAAAAAGTAAATAATATAATACATGATATTATTTAATTATTCTACATCTTAAACAGAATTTCTTATCTATTAAATTTTCAAGAGATCATAAACTATTATATTTTGACGAGAAACTTTAAGATCGAAAGTAAAAAATAAATGTCGTTGATAAAATAAAAATGAAATTATAAATTTCAAGATAAAGTTGAAAAATACTTTGAATTAATTTTAAGCAAGGTTAATTTTTTTAGATGAAAGAGTAATGGAAATTATAATTTTGAAGAATAATAAATGGTATATAAGGTGTTAAGTAATATAAAATATAAGGTGTAATGTGTTTTCTTTATTTAGGTGTATTTTGGTCGGTTTAACCATTTATAACGAAAAAATTGTAAATAGTTCTATTTATTTCAGAAAAAATGTGGTTTCTTTTTATCAATAAATAAAATTCAATATGAAATATATTATTTTTCAAAATATGGTTTACAAATTCTCGCTAAGTCTCTATTTGACAACCATTATTTGAAATATATTCATTTTTAATCACACATTCACATGATAAAATATTCTGCACATAAATCCAAAATTTTTCCTATTTTTAACTACATATTCTCTTAAAAATTACTATTCAAAATATTATTTTCCCAAATAATGATCATCAAACATGAGCTCAAATGCATGATGCATTTTGTAATTTTTCTTAATTAATATTTTTCATTGCATGAATAAATAAAATGAAAGGGAGATCACAAAAGTAGATAACAATTTACTCTTGAAAATTTTTTATACTACGTCGAAAGAATCATATCGTATCAGTTCCATCACTATGCATAGACTTGTTTGATTTCGCGTATAGAATTTTTATTGACACCTAATTCAATTTGATTCTTATTATTCCCTTGTTTAGTATATATTCTTAAAAATTTATTATCAAAAAATTCTACATCAACCATTTCGGCACTACCTAATTGCAAAAATGGCAAAAGTACAATCTTAATGCATTAACTGAAATTGCAAACGTTCAAAGGTTAATTAGGAAAAGTCAGGCGTCGGCTGGGGCCCACACAGATTAAGCTGGAGTGCGGACCGTTGATTTTTGAATTCAAACATTTTATTGGAGTTAATTGCTTCAATGGTTATTAAACATAGGTTCATATCTTTAATTAGTCATTGAAATTTAAAATGTCAAATATTGGTCACTGAACTTAGGTCAATATCTTCGAATGCTCACTAAAATTTAAAATGTTGAGTTTTGATCATTGAAATTTGAAAATTATTATACATTACTCGCTGTAAACTCGATAACTTTCAAAGTTTAGCAATTATGCTAGTGACAACATACTGCATTTTCCAAAGTTCAATAATCAAAACTTGACATTTTAAATTTCATTGAGCAATAAAAAACATGGATCTAAATTCAATGATCAAACTCGATATTTTAAACTTTAGTGACCAATAAAAAATTTGGGCCTAGATTTAGTAAGTGTTGAAACAATTAATTCCATTTTATTGTATCCTTAAAAGAATAATGTTATTTGCTGTCGTTTACTATCATAGTCGTCTTATGTGGAATGCACATGTCGCCTAGTAATTTGATACATTAATGTGATAGTTTTTTATTACTTTATATAACAAATTATTAACTGTCACATGTATGTTACGTAGGACGACTGCAATAGTGAGAGATTGCAAATAGTATTATTCTTTCAAAAATTACCCCGTGTCCCCCTTATTATTGTTATTAGTAAAATCAGTATATCTCAATTTTTATTAATTTCCTCTATTGACCATTCCGTTTCGGCAGTGAATTTGATTGGAATACAAGAAGATAGATATTTCAAATTTTTGTCTTATATGCAATGCAACGTAACTTTACGTCTTGTACATCTTAGATGGGATTTTCTCTTTCCAATCGCAAATTCCCCCCTCATTTTTGTAAATTATAATTTTACGAAGTTTGTTTAAAAACAAAGTCTTGACAAAAATCTAGCCATTGATTTCAATTTATTTCAAAAACTGTTTTTGAAATGATTGACATAGATATTGTCGATACATAATTTATAAACCAAGTTTATCGACCTAGTTTGTACAAATAGCATGGTTCAATTTCTATAGAGTTGACATGCTATGCTGCCATGTGCAAATGAATTAAAATAATATGTTATTTCTAGACAAAGATTAAACAACATTATCATATATTTCCTCTTCCCTTCTTTTAATTAGACTTTGTATATTATTAATTAGATACTCATGAAATGATTTAGAATTATATTTTGAAACTCTCTTTTCAAATAGTCAAGTGAATTTATTTTCAGAGTATTGATAATTATTTAAAATATCATTGATAATTTGTCACTATAACTTATGAGCATTGTGTGTAACAATAATAACTAATTTATTTTAGGTCAAACTTGATCTAGGCTCCATTTGTGAAAGATTTTGAGAATTGATTTTTTGACCGTTAGAAGAAAAGTGAGGTCTACCTGTGAAAGAAGAAGTCAAAAATTACGACTGAAATAGTGAAATAACGGTCACAAAGTCAATTTTTTGGAGTAAAAAATTCCTCCCAAATAGGTTCCTAACTCAAGCAATTTTAGCCTCGAGGAAATTATGAAAATCAAAGAGTAAAGAATTATTGAAAAATTACAAAATTGCCATTAGAATGCTGGCTCAACAACAAGTTGACAACATTTCGTTATAACTGAACAATAATGTCTTGAAAAGTCATGATATGACATCAGAATTCTCGTTAAATCGTCGTTTGATTCGTGAAGACAAATATTATTTCAAATTTCAAGATAACAATCAAAGTTGAGAAGCAAAACCTAATTCATAAAATTAGATACGCGATGGCGGCTTTTTTATTTATTTATAAAGATTCAGGTACACGAAAGATTGTTGACCAACTTCTATTTAAGCAATAGTTTGGTGAGTACTGGTGCAATTTTCCTTAAGACTTTTATTAGTAATTTTGAAAAATAATTAATAATATTTAAAAAGATATATATATATTTGAACTCCACGTGTCACCAAAAGAGTCGACTTACATAGAAAAACCATGAAAACGTGTTCACTCTATCTTTATCCCACTTCATTGACTCCCGATTTGCGGTTCTCTCTCAATATTTTCATTTTTGATTTTCTCTCTGTTAGTTTCTCTGTCAAGATTTTCTCCATCTGAAATGTGTGGAGCCCAAACTGGTCCTCGGCTTTGCTGGATTCATGCTCTCCATTGTTGGTTTTTAATGGGGTTTGTCTGCTGAGAGAGACCAGTTTCAGTTTGCCCAATCAAATAAACCATACCACTCTCTCTGTCTATAATTCTTTTCCACTTCTGTGTGTTTTTGTTTTTCTTCTTCTGTTACTCATCATCTATATCATCTGAAGACTGTTAGTGAATGTAGGGAAAGAAATATATTGATGCCTACTTTGATTTTATGTTCATCTTGATGGATCCACAGATCTAAATCCGTTTAGACTTCAGATCTTCATCTCAGCTCATGAGGTAAAAGTTTGAAGTTATCTGCATAATGCTAAATTACCGTGACCAGAGTTTTTTGGGATATCACTCCTTCAGGAATTTTGATTTTTCTTTTGCTATATTTATTATTCGTTTTCATCCCTTTTCTGAGAGTTGGACTTTCTGGAATTTGAATTGGCTGCGCCTAAAGAAAAAAGTGTATTTTGACCACTTCTGTTTTCAAAGTCCCTCCTCCCCTTTTCGTCGTTGCTGAATTTTCTCATTTTTTTTGCGGCGGGATGGTGTCATGGATGTTTTGTTCCCATATGAAACATAATATCCGTTTCGCATTCAATAACCTTGTCTCTTTATTTTTATAGAATTCATAGCTGAAATCAAAATTATTACTTCACTTAATTTGTTGGGTTTCTGCCATACAAGTTCTAATATTTGTTGCTTTTGCGTTTATTCTTGATGTTATTCTAGACTTTGAGTGCATAGTGCAAACAATTACTGTTTCTGGAGGAGATATTTGTAAAAATATCAACTAAGGTTTTATTCGGGCCAGAGTTATCTTGAGTCCTTACTAGATGTGGATAATTTGGAAGGTGGTTTTAATGAGATGAGGTATGTTATCTGGGTTAATGAACCTTTTGAGTGCCTGTTTTCGGCCAAAGGCAGATCCATATGTTCACAAGGGTTCAGACGCCAGTGGCCGTCAAGATGGGCTTCTTTGGTATAAGGACACAGGGCATCATTCTAATGGAGAGTATTCAATGGCTGTAGTTCAAGCTAATAATTTACTTGAAGATCAGAGCCAACTTGAATCTGGTTGTTTGAGCTCTCATGATTCTGGGCCATATGGTACTTTTGTTGGGATTTACGATGGACATGGCGGTCCCGAGACGTCTCTGTTCATCAACGAGCACCTCTTCCGACATCTCAAGAGTAAGTTCTATCAATTCCATTGTTATGGAAACTATAATTATGGCAGTTTTAGATGATTCCTAAGACATTTTACAATTCTGAAGTACAAAGTATGATAGAAACAAGTTTTTAGTCTGCTAACATTCTTTGATTTGTATATTTCAAATTATGAAGTCTCGTGCTTGTTAACTTTTTGCCCTGTAGATTAATTTCCAATAACTACAGGGTCTTGTGTTCAATTGCTAATTTTCTGATTGTGCAGGGTTCACTTCAGAGCATCAATCTATGTCAGTGGATGTGATAAGGAAGGCATTTCAAGCAACGGAAGATGGTTTTTTCTCACTTGTCAGCAGACAATGGTCCATGAAACCACAGATAGCAGCAGTTGGCTCGTGCTGCCTTGTTGGCGTCATTTGTGGCGGAACTCTATATATTGCCAACCTTGGTGATTCCCGTGCCGTTTTGGGAAAACTAGTCAAGTCAACAGGGGAAGTAGTGTCCATTCGGCTCTCAGCCGAGCACAATGCAAGTATTGAGTCTGTGAGACAGGAGCTGCATTCACTGCACCCTGATGACTCTCAAATCGTAGTACTCAAGCATAATGTGTGGCGTGTTAAAGGCCTAATACAGGTTAATTCCAACATTTATTACAGTTGGTATTGTTCTTTGCTATTCGCAGAAAGGATAATGCTATGCCAGTATGGTGTAATGGTTGATTTGTAAGCTTGATAGGATTGAAACCACGATACTTTTAGATTTTTGCTTTCTACCTGTGTATCATAGTTGCTAAAAAAATCTTACTTCGGTAAAAAATACTATTGTAATTAAAAAATTAGTGAAGTTGAATTTGTTAGAAGAGTTAATGTAAGAAGTTCACTCGAATGTAGAAGAGAGACTTTTCATCTTCTAGGGGGTTGGAGGGGGAGGGGTACAGAAACTCTTTTTCCGGATCTATTTCAGTTCATTTGTATTTGTTCCTGTAAGACCTCTAATTTTTAACATGGGTAAATATGATAAACCAAGGCATAAAAAGCTTTAAAAAATGTAAAGATTGTTACTTGGTAGAAATATTTGGCTGAAAAATATGCTTCTCGTGGGTGGTCTGTGAAGTTCTGATTATAAAGCTATAAGCATTATTTAGCCCTCTCTCCCCCCAATATCCACACGAAGAGAAAAATAAATAAATAAATAAACAAAAAATATATATGTAATTATTTATTTATTTTTTATTTTTCAAAAACAAAATCATATACTCGATAACTTCATCTATGTAAAATGTTTTGTATAATTTCATTATGCTATGATACATCTAAAGTGTGATTTTATGTTTGTAGTAGTCTGATCTCTTGTCTTACAGATTTCAAGATCCATTGGTGATGTGTACTTGAAAAAGGCTGAATTCAACAGGGAGCCATTATATGCAAAGTTTCGACTTTGTGAACCTTTCAAAAGACCAATTTTGAGCTCAGAACCATCAATATCTGTCCACCAATTGCTACCTCACGATCAGTTTGTTATATTTGCGTCAGACGGCCTATGGGAGCAATTTACCGACCAGGAAGCAGTTGATCTTGTCCAAAATCATCCACGCAATGTAAGATATTTGATGCTCTAAATCTAATAACCTTTCTGATTTTGAAGTCTGTGAAGCAACATGGTCGAGGATATAATTAAGAATAGTGATCGTCAGACTGGTTTTGGGTGTTCATTGTGTTTGTAGGTCCTTTTTGTTGTTCTTGTAAATCTGTGAAGGTCAATTAGATTGCTAATTATAACATAGAAGCACTCTTTGTTGGTGAAGTTGCTGCCAGTAGCAGGGGTACTTTGTTGGAGAGTGCTGAGAGTTCAGTCCCTTGACTGCCGATCAACTTAATAAGTATATATTGGACATTCATATTTATGTATATAATGGAGATTGGGGTGGGAGTTGTTTTCCTACTAGATTAGATAGATAGGTGTGAAGAAGAGAATCTTCTCTGTCTTCATTATAGTGAAAATCTGTAGCATCGAGTTGACGACTTGACGTAGTTCTCTCATTGAGAGTGTACCAAGGTAAATCTTTGTGTTTCATGTATGTACATTTTTATGCGGTTCCTAATCCAAATTAAATGGTTTTAATATGGGAATGGACAAATTTTATTCCTTCGTATCTCCAAGCTTGGGAAGAGGCCTTTTCTGCTTTGCTGGTTTTCGAATTAGAAAAAAGCAAATAAGAGGAATAATTTTTTATTTTTTTATTTTTTGTTTGAGATCATATCTCTATAAATGTTATCCTTAATATTTTTACTTTGCAGGGGAGTGCTAGAAGATTAGTGAAAGCAGCATTGCAAGAAGCGGCAAAGAAGAGGGAGATGAGGTACTCGGACTTGAAGAAAATCGATCGAGGAGTTCGTCGTCATTTTCATGATGATATATCGGTTATCGTGGTGTTTCTCGACTCACATCTTGTGAGCAGGGCTAGTACAATCCGGAGTCCTAACGTATCGGTGAAAGGGGGTGGTATCAATCTTCCCCACAATACCCTTGTGCCAGAAGCTGGTACTACTTGATGATGTTGTGGTCTGTTTTACTTTTCCTGAAAACGAATACATGTCAGGTAGCTTGAAGAAAGAGCTGCCCTTTATTGTAACTTCTATAACTGGAAGGCTAATCCCAAGAAAGAGAAGTTTAAGGTACATTATGTTGTGGGCAGATCTTTCACCCTACCTCTGTTGTTTTTCCTTGTTTTGTTTAGACTTGTGTAAATTCTGTTGACCCCTAATTGATTATAATCTCTCTCCTGGGACTTTTGGCCTTTTCAAGATGAGCCTCAAATCAATGCCAGTGCCTTTTTCTGTGCTTGTTTTGGAAGATTACTATTTATTTTATTTGCTTACTTTTAATAATATAATAATAAAGAATAAAAATTTGATTCCTAAGCAATAGCTTGTATTATTTGGAGGTTTTGGCCCCTCCAACTACCAATTTTCAATTCTTTGTTCAGAAAATAAAGTTTGGTTCGTAACGGTGTTGTCGTTGAACTTACTAAAATATTACATTCGTCATTCTTCGTTTTAGAAGTTAACAGACTATTTATATTATCAAAATGTCATCTCATCCATCACGTTGACACATAATTTCATTTAGTTTGTTAACTTTTAAAATGATGAGTGATGGAATGGAGGATGAGATAATATTTTGATAAGTTCATTGGCAATTGGATAAGTTTTAAAGTAAAATGGTGATTGGAAACGCTTGGAAAAGTTAGTGACAACTTGAACAACTTTTAAAGTTTAATGAAAATTGGGAAATATTTAAGTGTTAAATGACAAATGAGATAATTAACACCCAATTCATTTATTTTAACAATCATGCTATAAGTACTAGTGATGCCCCCGCCCCACCCCTCCTCGCCCCGCCCCGCCCCATTTGCTATAAGTACTAGTGATGCCCCCGCCCCACCCCTCCTCGCCCCGCCCCGCCCCATTTGCTATAAGTACTAGTGATGGCCCCCGTCTTGCCCGGGGCGGGGCGGGCCAAGCAAGGTCGCGGCAATTTTTTGCCCCGTTTAATGTCCCATCTAATTTTTTTGGGTTAATTACGCAAATAGTCATTGAACTTTGCAAAATGTTTTCAAGGAGTCACTGACCTTTAAAAATCACTTAAATGATCAATGAACTTTGCAGAATGTTTTTTAAAAGTCACTAAATTTTAAAAATCACCTAAATAGTCACTGAACTTTGCAAAAAGTTTCCTAGAAGTTAATGAATTTTCCAACCCCTAAACCACCTTAGAGCCACCACTTATGGACCACCAAAATTCACCCTTTAGCCACCTTGGCCGCCGGATCGACATACCACCTTGAAGCCCTCACTTCCCTCTTCGCAACCCACCCAAGCTTCGGCCATAATACCAACCGATTTGACCGAAAATTCAAGCCAAAATGGGATAACCAAGCACAAAAAATGGCCGAAAGTGTTAGAGTCACCACTTTTGGACCACCAAAACTCTACCCTTCGGCCACCTTGGCCGCCGGACCGACATACTACTTTAAACCCTCACTTCCCTCTTCGCAACCCACCCAAGCTCCGGTTATAACACCAACCGATGCGGCCGAAAATCCAAGCCAAAATGGGCAACCTGGAACATTAAAAAAAGAAGATTTCGGCCATTTTTTGTGCTTTCGGCTGCTCATTTTGGCTTGAATTTTTGACCAAATCGGTTGGTGTTATAGCCGGAGCTTGGATGGGTTGCGAAGAGGGAAGTGAGGGCTTCAAGGTGATATGTCGGTCCGACGGCCAAGGTGGCTGGAAGGTGGAGTTTAGATGGTCCAAAAGTGGTAACTTTAACACTTCCGGCCATTTTTGTGCTTGATCATCCCATTTTGGCTTGAATTTTCAGCCAAACCGGTTGGTATTATGGCCGGAGCTTGGGTGGGTTGCGAAGAGAGAAGCGAGAGCTTCAAGGTGGTATGTCGATCCAGTGGCCAAGGTGGCCGGAGGGTGGATTTTGGTGGTCCATAAATGGTAACTCTAAGGTGGTTTACGGGTTGAAAAGTTCAGTGACTTCTGGGAAACTTATGCAAAGTTCAGTGACCATTTAGGTGATTTTTAAAGTTCAGTGGCCCTTGGAAACCTTTTGCAAAGTTCAGTGACTATTGGCATAATTAACCCATTTTTTGTTTTTACACATTTTCAAAATTTCAAGTTATACTATTAAATTATAAAATACAAATTCAAAATTCAAAATTCAAAACAAATAATGCTCAAATTAACATCAATATTCGAAGAAACACTATCCAAAAAAATACTAATATTCACGGGGCAGGTTCGGGGCGGGGCAATCCCACCTCGCCCCTGTTGGGGCAGGATAAATTGTCATTTCTAATAAGTACTTAAAATTTTAACAGACAGTGTATGGCGGAAATTAATTGAAAAATGAAAAGAAAATCCAATCATCCGTGACCATGTTAGTGTTCTGTCAAGAATTTCTTGGAAGTATGTCTTTTTCCTCATTTTAATTCAACCTACAAACCTAAGAATTCCCTGTACTTATGGTTTCAAGCAAAAGTCTTAAATATAAACTATTGGGTTTAATTTGTAATTCATTTTATTTTCTTTTAAAAATTAAATAAATATTAATTAATGGTAAATTCATATCTTCATTTCATTATGGTCCCATTAGTCGTCGATAAATTACTCAACTTTCATAGAATTTTCAATTGGATCTCTACCCTCAATTTGTTGCAATCAAAAAATAATAATAATAATAATAATAATAAATCCTTTAATTCAATTCCAAAACAATTAATCCTTTAACCCTTATTAATAAACTTAACTTCGCATTTCTATGTGGATATTAAATTTTATAGCCCATTGATGTGTTCTGATTAAACTATTCCAGATTTTGTGTATGGAAAAGTGAAAAAAACAACAACAACAACAACAACAACAACAACAACAATAATAATAATAATAATAATAATAAATTTACCGTTCACATATAAATCTAAGGTTAATTTTAATAATGAAACTAAGGAAGTGATTTTTTTTAAAAAAAATTTAAATTGAAATTCAGTGATCATATTGCAACAAAAATGATGAGAGAGATAATTGAGATTTTCATGAAATAAGTTGAAAAAAACGAAATCAATCCAAACAACTGTAACATGTAACTCTATTATTAACATTATATAAAATTAAGCCCATCTTTGATAGACATTTTCTTGAATAAATTTTGTGAAAAATAATTATTTTGAAGAATGTGTGAAGAAATTTTTTTAAATTTACGTACAAAATTAATTTAATGGAAAAGGTATGATCGGAAATAAGTTTTAGAAAAAACTTAAATTTTAATAAATCGTGTCGAAAATTGCCTATAGTGTTATCTTCAATATCAGTCATACGAATTTGATACAAATGTAAACAAGTTAACTTTATTGTGTCTTAATTTTGTTGGAATTAATTGAATTTAATTTGGGTTTAAAACATTAAATGTAATATTTAATGATGTGAGCCATTGCAATTAATTTGGGTGAATTGGAAAAGTCTCCAATATAGGCCCATATGTTGATAAGCACATTTGAAGTGTTTTTTATATGGAAAGGAGTCCCACATCGAAAGTTTACAAGAAAATAGTCTTGTTTATATAATGGGTTGTGTGAATAATATATAATTTAATAAGTTACCAATCACTTGACTAACTTTGGCTAGCCAAAGGCGCTGCTCCCCGGTCTCGGTCCCGGCACACGCATGTCGCAAAGTTGCATTGGGCGCTTTAGAGGCGCACTTCGCACGTACGCATCGTCGTGAGGAGCTGGGGAGCCTTATAGTTTTCGAAAATGGACTTGTGGTTCGATGACGTGGCAGCACAATGCTTGGTAAGTTGGCATTCTAGGTGGTGCACGAGTGGTAGGTCGCGTCCCTTCGTCCTGCGTGGCGGTTAGATGTACACGTGGTATTCGCATGGTTATGACTGTTCAGAAATTAGTGAATAGACATGATGAATGGACGCTTCACTTCATGGTTCAATCTGGGCCGTCAGATCATGAAAATAGTGCGATCCAATAGCTAAGACGAATTAGACCAAGTGGTGCACCAGTTCCTGAAATGTCACACACCTATTCCATGAGACACTTCAATCTCTATAAATAGAGACCCCCAGATTCGTTTTTGACACAGCAAATCAATTACGAATTCAATTGATTTCTAAATTCTTCTTTCTTCATATTCTGCTCTAAAAATTCTCTTATATTTCCGTGGTTATTCCGTTCGAGTACAATCATTCATTGGTTCGACCGATAAGGTTGGTATTGTGCAGTATCGACTTTGGAAGGAGCGTTGTATTTTGGGAGACAGACGTCCATAATCCCGTTTGCACTTCATTGGGGGGCGAAATCTGTCTTAAGGAGATTTGCTTATTTTATTGGCATACCTCGCTTTATTTACTGTTTTCTATTTTTCTGCTTATTTTATTTATTCTTTTGATTGCGTTAGTCGAATTTCCGACAACAATTTTTAGGGTAAAATAGCACTTGGGTCACCAAGTCTCGAATAACTGATTTTGTAAACTTTTAATTTCTAACACATCAGGTCCCAACCTATAAAATGTTTGTGATGGACGTCGTCATGACGAAACCATCACCGTTAAAAAAATAAAAAATAAAAATAATAAAAAATTAATTAATTAATTAAAAAATTAAAATTAAAATTATGAAGACCATTGTACCCCGCTCAATTTAATTAAATAATGCTTCTATTTGGGAATAATTTATAAATGGCTTAATTTATAAGTAAATAAAAATATAGAGTGGATAAGTGGTTCCATTAATATGTGTAATTAAAGATAAAGTTGGACCATTTATAAATGATTGCTAAATTGAGGCAAAAATATAAGAATCTAAAAAATAATAATAATAATAATAATAAATGGAAATATCGCGGTTTATCTCAAACGATCACCACTATGGGTTGGCAAAAAAACCTAAAAACCAATCAAACCAAACGGAGTAGGATCGGTTTGGGTTGGTTTGGACCAAAAAATTGGTTTGATTCGATTAATTTTAACCATTAAAAAGTAGGGTTGGGTGATTTAAGCAACCCGTAAAATAACAAAGTAATAAAAATACATATACTTTTATCTCAAATAATTTGTTTATCGTCCATAATTTTTCTACCAAAACTCTAAATGTCAAAAGAAAAGAAAGCAAGAAGAAGCATTTGATGTAAACATCGAATTTAGATTATAGCCTTGCTTTCATTTTAGTGTAATTGTTTGTTGGTAACTATCAAATTATATATATATATATGTCAATCTAATGTCACCCACATATAAAAAAAAGATCTCTATAGGAAGGTTAAATCAAGATGGCGTTGGCATAATATTTTTCAATCTCAGTTCTTTCTTTAGCCAAGGAATTAGCTTGTATGGAATAAGTCAATCATCCACTTTGGGATCTTATTGAACAAAAAGAGTGATATTATTCCTCCATTTGATACTGTTCCTCCATTGATCAACCCAATATAGGTAGATATTTTCTTTACTCGCACAAATTTCAAACTGATAAACCAAACCAAACCATGGTTTGATACGGTTTCAACTTCTGGATTGGATTGGAATTTATTCAAACCGATCAAGTCGGTTTCGATTTTTAGTTGGGCACAAAACCAACTCAACCCGAACCATGCCCAGACCTAATCCCCACCCCGACCTCATGCCACACCCAAAACCAATGGCGGGGGCATTGATAGCCACCACGAATCTCTTCAACGCCCCCTTCTTCATTCACTTTCTTTTTTTCTCTCTTTGTATATATGTAAATGTATGTCTATATATGTATAGTATATATTTGAAAATTTAAACACGTACCAAGAATCAAACTCTATATTTAGAGACAGGGCTGTACCTGTGTTTCACGGGGCCTGAGGCGAACTTCTGAATTTGGGCTCCTAAATTGTATCTAGCGAGTAAATTTTATTTATTTTTCGTTTATAAGAGTTTTACGAACTAACTTTGTTAATTTAAAATCAATAATAAAATAACAAATAAAATGAAATTTGGAGTGCAATCAAGTATGACATAAAAATATTTTGCATAGTTCAGATTTGTGATAATTGCACTACTCACCTCGCTTGCCAACTTCTGCATCATTGCATTTTGAATTATAGGATCAAGATATATATGATGAATCTCAAGTGTTTGAGCACGTTGAATGTGTTCTTTCATTATTGAACCAAATTCAACAATCCTTTCTATCATTTACACAAAAATAAAAAAAATAAAAAAAAATCATTATTCTCAACATAACGTTGTTCACAATTTCCTTGTTTCAACCTAACTGTTTGGTAAGATCAAAGTCAATAGTTTGAGCTTATAAACCAACGGAAGATAACAATAATTTCTTGTTTCAATTAA